>NW_024884364.1:6761568-7111143 GCF_019232065.1 Centrocercus urophasianus | reverse complement strand
ACAAAAAAAAAAAAAAAAAAAAAAAAAAAAAAAAAAAAAAAAAAGTGGGGTTGAATACATTCTTGTTTTATATTTTAAACATAGCATTTTAAGCTTGGATCTTGAGTTCAAGTTGGCATGAAATGGTATCACATGTAACATTCAATAACTGTAACGACTGACTACATCTGAAGAATTTGTAAAAATAAGGTAAACCAGGAGGTTTGGTTGGTTGGCTGCTATGTCACAGCTGCAGCCTCACACAGCACCACCTACCTGCAGAAGAAGGCCCCCAAACAAGCAACAGTCCTCAAACAGATGAAAACCTTAGATAGAAGAAACTGTAACACCTGTCTACCTAAACATGCAAGGATATCTATCTAAAGGTTATGTGTCTTTCAGTATCAAACCCTCAAGGTATTGATTGCATCCTAAACATTAGCTCTGCACATGGATGTAAGTAAATTTGCTGTTCTGAGGCACGGTGTCAATCTGGCAGCTAACAAGCTGGATCTCTTGTTGCACACTATAGCCACATCAAGTCATGTTCCCCTTCCTGCGAGATACACAGAGAAGCAGATCTGCTTCCCCCGCTTGGAGGTTTGCAGCTCTGGTCTAGGGTCCACATTCCTTTAACCTACACTCAGGTACCCATTCTCAACTCAGCAGTGCCAAAGAAGTCAGACTACAGAGAATAAGAAAGTACCATCACATAACACATAACACCATACCATTTCATTAGACTACATTTAAGTTAACTGAAATGCAAAGTTGAAAAAGCACGGTTCTATGAACCAAATGCGTCTGTATTAAGTAAAGCAATTAGTGAAGTTGGGCTTGTTGTCTTCTATTAATAACGAGATAATTGCTATAAACTCTAGTGATACATATAAATAGGTTACTAATATGAGGAATTGACCTTGGAAAATGAGTTTAAGTTATTGGTTGGGAGCTTTCTGTTGCTAATTGTTATTTTCTTTCTGGGTATTAATGTTCCTCTATGATGATCTGATAAATCTAGCAATGTTGTGATCACTCCTCTAAATGCTATCTTTGGATCATATGTGGTCCCAAGAGCCATGACACTCCAGTGTACTTTACGTAATTTATTTCCAAAGTGAGACATGCTGACTTTCCATAATATTTCTTTCATTTTAACATTTGACTAACATTCAATTTGGGACATAACTACTCCGATATATCATTTTTCCCTGAAGGCACTGCAGATCAGAACTAAAGGGCACTGAGTATGTAAGCATCACAAAGCTGAGCTAACACAGTGGGATGGAGTGGGGGGTACTGCTAAGCCTGGCTGGGGGGCTGCAAGGGAGCTGGGAGGGGTAATGCAAAGCCTCGGAGGCCTCAGGCTGGTCTTACACTGCACTTGAAAAATCTAGCTTGTTCTTTTTGGAGAGATCTGTGTACTCTGTGCAGTGTTTTAGGACTTGAATATGAGGGTGACTGTTAAATCAGGAGCAAAGCAGCAGCGAGATCATTTTGGAAAATTGTAAGGATTTCAAATCCATAATCATATGGTTTGTACTTATTTTCTTTTTTTTTTTTTTTTTTTTTTTTTCAACAGTTGTACTGCTTTAAACACAAATACTTGGAACTAGACAAAAAGCATTACAGAAAGTATGTCATTCCCATGTAAACCCCTGCAGACCCACTGAAGTCACCAGGGTTATGCAGCTGCACCACTGTGAAACATTAAGCCCTCAGTGCCCATAAAGACAGGTTAAATATGTGCCCTTTCTGAATTTTCCAGGAGAACCAACTTTTTTTTCTAAGATGCCATAATCAATACTTGGAAAATTATTTTTCACTTGCTTCTTTTTGTTCTCTGCTTATTAAAATAAATCAAAACTATCTTATAAAGATCCTCTAAAACAGCTCCTGGGAACAATGCTTTCCCTTTTTTATTTGGTATGAGAACAATGTGCTCTATAGCATGCAGTTAGTTTTGTGACACGTGCCCTGAAAACTGAGTTTCAGGGGAACTGAATTCTTCATTTTTTTTTTCTTTAGATGGGGGTGACTGGCAGAAGAAGTAAGAAGGCAGTCTCTAATCAGAGTCTGATCTTCTTACACTGCATCTGATCCTGTCCCTAAACTTAAGTGCTACTGCTAATTTATCTGTATCACCTCCCTCCTTCACTCCTTGTTTGATCATGTCTCTCTCTATGACCCTCACAACCCTACAGAAAGGGGGGTTTGAGTGCTGATAGCCAGGTGGCTCAACTGGCCACTAATCTTTGTCCTTAACTGGAGAAACCATTTGATAATACAAATAGAGAGCAACACTAGACTTTTGATTGAATCAAATTATTACAAAATGTAATTGAAAACAAAAGGTATATGTTTCTGTCAGACATAATATAAAAGAAACCACACTGTAAGTCCCTAGCACCTTTTCCAAAAGGTTTCATTCTCTGAAGTGACACTGTTCCAGTCCTGAACTTCTTTTTCATAAGACACTAAGGCATCCTGAAGTACCTCAGCCAGGCAATTTCATTTGCTGACCCAATCAACAAGTGGAATAATACAAGGGCCACTCTGAAAGTAATGCCTTCTATGTTATTATGTTGGCCCACAATGTCAGAGGCTAAAGCTGGTGGTATGGCAGTAGAGGCTGAACCAATATTCCCTTACATTTTGTTGCTGTGTAACAGATGACAGCAGAAGGGCAGTCTGACAAAATGGCATGAAACAAAGGCATGGGATTGAATTCCTCCATGTAGAAGTTGCACCCATTGACATTCATCAATGCTTGCTGGACACTGATGAGACCAAACAGTGGATGTGGGCACAGTAAAGTGATAGGTGATGTGTTTCAGCAGCAGTGACAGCAGGTCACTACAACTATCTGCTGTAGTTTTCAAGGAAATAAATAGGAGGCATTACCTTTGGACCACCACCACCATTACAGAATGATGGGACGATCTTCAAGAATATTTGAGGGTTTTGGGAGCTATTCCAAGCTTTCCAGTTATCTGAAAGTCAGTATAGTTCAGCCAAATCAATACAGCCCATTTAGAGGGGAACTAATACGACTTGAAGCTCTTGGAGTTCAGTATGAATATCTCATGAGCTTGATTTATAAAAAAAATGTCACCAACAAGATTAATGTTACCTTTTGTTATACAGGAGGAATTGTCCTTATTCCCATTTCATGGGAAATGAATAAATGAAAGAATGGAAGTTGATTCAATACTAAATGATAGGATGCATGAGAACGGCACAAAGCTGTGCCAGGGGAGGTTCAGACTGGACGTTAGGAAAAACTGATTTACTTTGAGAGCAGTAAAATGCTAGAACAGGCTTTCTAGGGAGGTGGTTGATATCCCATGCCTGTCAGTGTTCAGGAGACATTTGGACAATACCCTCGAAAATATGCTTTAGTTTTCAATTAGCCCTAAGTTGGTCAGGCAGTTGAAGTTGAGCCATGTCAGTCCCTTCTAATCAAGCTATTCTAATCTATAAAGCAAAACTGAAAAATGGTCTCTTATCTTTTCATATCCAGTTTACAGTTTGAACCACATCAAGTGAGAATAAAAAT
The DNA here is from genome assembly GCF_019232065.1 of Centrocercus urophasianus. Lineage (NCBI taxonomy): Eukaryota > Metazoa > Chordata > Aves > Galliformes > Phasianidae > Centrocercus > Centrocercus urophasianus. Next base: position 7,107,605 of record NW_024884364.1, on the reverse strand, counting down.
CCTTAAAGAAACCTGAAAAGCCATCTGCCTACTGCTTTCAATGAAGAAAAGCTGATCTCTTTGATTACTGAAGCCAAACCGAACAGCAGATACAAAGATTTTACAGTTTCTTAGTGGCAAGCCATAGTTTACATTATTTATCAGCTTCCCTACAAAGCATAATGTCTATTTCACAAAGACAAAATCAGAAGCAAACAATTCCAAGAACTTATCCAAATTCAGTTTACATAGTTTGTTGCATCTAAATGCTTCAGAAAACTAAACCATTCTATATAGGCTGGGCTTGAATATAATCATTATAACATCTTCCCAGCTTATCTAAAATTGCAACAAGTTACAGAAATTAAAAGGATGTTCACAGGTGAGTCAGTTTAAGAAGGAGCACAATAAACTGGCATTATAGTGTAAGAACATATCACTTCTATAGACAAACTATCTTGTAAAGCTATTGCAGAGTTACATTCCATGTTAGTTTGGGAGATCAGTGGGTGGAAGATGAAAGAATCAGATTGAAGGGATACTGTATACACACACAAGAGCAATGCTAGCTTTATTTTGCAACCCATTATTTTCATAAGAACACAAATCAAAGAGATAAACTATGCCAATTTCTTCATAGCTGACTTGTTACAAGATATTGTTTGAGTTTTCACTAATGACTCCTTGAGGTTGGTTATTACTGTGATTAGGAGTTGGGAGGATAGAGGTCTGAGACCTTTCAAAGGAAACATTTTGTTCAGAACTGTTACAGAAAATAAAGTCAGCATTACAGTAACTTTAACAACCCAACCAGGATAATAGTCTGTGCAGGAGGATGGTGCTTTTTCTGTTTTAAATGAGGGAGATAAACTCTACATAAGATGGGAAGCCAAGATAACCAGCTATTCAGTCTTGGGGATCAGAAAGCTGTCAGCCTGAGAAATATGAGTATTTGTGGAAATGCTCTGGAAAAGGAAGGATGGTACAGCCATTAGCAGGTGGCAAGAAAAAAAAAAGGCTTTAAAATTTGCTTTTTGTTTGTGGCAAGGATAAATACTTTAAAGAATCTGAGATGCTTGAATACCCTTGGCAGCCTACTGAGATTTCTTTTTTCTTTTTATGCAAAAGCTGGCTGTATGCAATGCTATTCTGTTCTGACAGTTAGCTTGAAAAGACCAGTGGTCATGCCCATCACTGAAGTCAGTATGAAAACTTCTACAGGCTTCATCAGAAACAGAGCAAAGAGGTACTGTGTCAGTCTGCAGCAAGGGCAGATAAAAAGCACACCTTGGTGCTTGGGACAGATTTTGTGGGATCTGGTCCCTCACCTAAACTCCACTTTAGTCACAAAATCTTAGTTTTCTCATGTCACAAACCTGAGGTTAAAATAACTCACTTCCTCACCTGAGGGGATGAATTTAAAAATTAAAAAATTAACTAATTTAAAAATTAACAATCTTTTTTTTTTTCATTATCATATCTCTAATTTATCATCTGTAGCTTTTATCACCAATACCTAGCAGTTACCACTATGGCAGGGGCAGAGCCAGCAGTAGTTGTCCAGGCTCATTTGGTACCTCAGATAGCACAAGGTATCTGACAAAGATATTGCCACACTGTGGTGAAATTTCACCAGAGGATTTTGAGTTAATCACATACTTGAGAACAACTAAGAAGGTTGTCCTTTGTCAAAACACTCAACTGTTTCCATGTCAGCGCAGGTGAAACAGTGAGAAACACAGTAGGGAGAAACGTCTTCTGTGGCCTGAGCTCTTTTATAGACACAGATATTAACAAACCAACCTGTTGAGTTTGTGTCTACATCCTGAAAGAGCCTCCAGGAAAAGTTCTGTACTACACTAATAACCATAGGCCAATTGCTAAGATTGCTCTATCTGAAATGCTTGTATTTCCTCAAAATATATTTTGCTCTGGAAAGGACAGAGATAAGCTATACCACATAACCTTGCAGTTGATCACTGTTTTCTTGTTCCAAAGAAGGGAAAATCACACAAGCAAACAGTGTCTCCCACCCGCACCATACAAAAGCGATCACCGTGAAGGATTTAATGGAATCAGCTTGTCAAAATGACGAAGCTGAAAAAGCTTTTACAGAATATGTCCATGACAAAAACTTTAGCATAAAGTATATACTGCAGAGTGGTTTTTGTCATGGCAAAAAGGAAGGAATATCATTAATTTAGACACTAAGTGTAAGGTTCTGCTGAAAACCTCCATGGGATAAATCACAGAAATACAGCCTTGACCAGACAAATGGAGCCAGGCAAGTCCCAGCTCTTGTTAGAAGTTATCGAAAGTGCCATTGAGTTTTTAGAGTCTGTCATCTCTGGTAGATGATAAGAAAAGGGCTGGGCTGTTTTCTTCAGATCTGCAAGCATCTGGCAACAGTCTTGCTGAGGCATATACATGATTGGAATCGAAAATGAGCTCTTTTAAAAGTGCTTCTTAAGGGGACCCTATTCATACACAGTACTTTCTCCCCAAATCTTTTATGGGAAAGAAGCTCATTATGGTCACACAGACAAATGCTGTATAATCTTTCACCCTGTCCACTAGCGATGTGTTCAATCCAATTTACAGCACTTCCCGCTATTTTAGTTCTGGACTCCCCACACAGCTCTCCTAAATGCATACCCATCCTGACCCACTGCTCCCCACCTGCTGTTCTTTCAATTCCAGGCTTCCCTGGAGCACTTACTGCCATTCATGCCTAATAGCAAGGTGGAGCAACTTGATTATACAACTCTGAAAAGTAAAATTTCTGTGCCTTTTGCGCTGAAGCCCCATAATTAAGATACTTATTATTGTGTGTTGGAATGCTCTGAGATAGCGATGACAGTAGCCTTTGGTTCAGGAAATGACGTTTTGTACCTATGACAATTTATGTTCACCTGAAAAATAAAAGTTTCTGATTGCAGCCCCTTTTAGCTCTCTCTCCATAGCCGACAAATCCACCCTGGTTCTTTGCATCCATCCCAGTGTCAGCACATGGGGAAGTAGGAGCTGGTATTAAGTAGAGAGAGAATTTCAAGGAATCATTTCCTTGGCTCATTCACGTCCTTCTTTGCTTTCGGAACATCCACCAGCAGACTGCAATACCTTTTTTTTTCAATGCAGCCTATGGGTGGTTTTTTTAAAAAATCTACCTTGAGCATTGCTCTTCACTAAGCATCAGTAGTCTGCTTCAAGTACTTGACATTTGGAACAAGGGTGCAGAGGTGGGATCAACCAATGCAATCGACCATATCACACAATAGATGAACAGCATTGTTTTTGCCTCCTGACTGGATTAATGTTAAACCCTTGAGCCCTGAAACCATGTACTCAAGCCTGTGCTTAACTTCAAACGCGCGAATGCAATGGGACTCCAGCATGTAATTAAAATTTAACCTTTACTTCAGGTTTTATTTAGTAGAAATGGACCCATGCATGTGCTTAAATGGCTTGCTTTGCAGAGACAATTTATTGAGCTGAAGCAGGAATTGGGAAGAAGAGATGAAGACATCATTAGGATTTGGATTCATTTGGGATTAGAGAAATGGTACTATGGAATTCTAGAAGTGAATTCTTTTGAGAAAGAAAGCATTTTTGATGTGATACTCTCAAGATTTACCAACCCTTTGTGGCTTCCTGGATAGGGATGCAGTTTAATTTTCTCTTGCTGTTTTTACTTAAGCTAGTCACATATGAATGTCCATTGCCATTTGCAGAAGGTCAGGATAGCTCCTGAGCTGCTTACTTTGACTGCACAATGGAGGTGAGAAATGTGTGCAAAGCCACATCTCACAGCACTTACCACTTGCAGAGTAAATACATGCATGAGCTGATAGTTCACTATCGAAGAGAATAGGAGCATGTGACTCTAAAGTGGGCCTTTTGCCTTCACTAGAGTAAAGCCTGCCCGCTCGAATGTTTGCGCAAGGCAAACACATGGAGGGTGTGACGGCAGCCGGAGCAAACTCATTTGTAAAAGTAAGCGAATACTCATGGACTTTTTATGTGTGCATGTGTTAATGTCCACACGGTTGCTCTTTTATTAGCTATAAATGGCCTTTCTGGTTGACACTGAGAAACCGTGTACCAGCGTTCATCCCAAGGAAATACATCTGCCAGCCTCCTTGCTCTGTCAATATGTCTACGTCCAGAGTATGAGCAAGGGTGACTCCTAATTACGATGCAGGGCTGACAACAAAATCTTGTATCAAAGGTAACATTCCCTGTCTCTGCGAAATGCAGGCATTTTACAAGCCTTTCTTCCTTAAGGAATTAGGATTAGACTTCAAAGCTGCAGAACAAAAAGGAGTCATACAGACACACAATTATTGGACTGAGTCCACCGACGATGATACCAAGGGGTTTAACGTTCACGAGATCTTTTCAGACTACTGTCGCTGTTCTCAGAATCCTCCTCCCTGAGAGCACGCCTTACCCCTTGGCAGCGCTTGCTGTGTTAGCTGGCACGACATCAGCACATGTCCCCTGCCTCACAGGTGGTACCGTATTCCCACTAGAAAGGTTCAGCACACATCTTTCACGTTTCTCAATGAAAGAGAGGATTACAATGTACTAAGAATATCAGGCACAACCCCACTAGTCACTCTTTCACCCCAATTCTCTTCTCCCAGGCTACATCAACTATAAATTAATTTATCTTAGGTAAACAGCCCAGAAATATTATAAAGAAAACCAACTCCTCTTCAACTTGTTACACATTCTTTCCTTTTATATTCTTTACAAACAGAGGTGGAAAAAAATAATATATGTACATAACAGCAAATGTTCTCTCACTGTTTTTTTTTTTCTGTTTTCTTTTTTTTTTTTTCTAACTGTTTTTATCTTATATAAACAGTGGTGATGGAATTATAAACACCATTATTCCACCTCCATGTTAATACTCTTATTATCTTGCATAAACAGAAGTGAATGAATATGTACATGACACCAATCAATCCTTAAAAAAAAAGAAGTTTTTATCTTATATAAACAGTGGAGGAAAAACTTAATGAATTCAAAATGTAGTTTTCCTGTTTATATTATTACGATCCAAAAGTAGAAATCAAATGGATGTATATTCAACATTGCATGAGCTGACAGTTATGCAATACCTTCTTTCTGCATACTGTCAGAGTAAATGCAGTGCTAGTGAAATCTGCTGGTCCAAGAGATCTGAAAAACTGATGGCCTGACTTTGACTACAGAACAGGCACACAAAGAGCTGTGTTGCCTTTTCTTATGATACTTCTGCCAAAGTTTTTCAACTCCTTCCTTGAAGGCACATCCAAGATAAAATATTACAGCACGGTCTCTGCCGTGAACAATTACTACTTGATCTTTCTGCTTAAGATTCCAAGATGTAGGGGCCCAATTAATACAGATTGATTTTGTGCAGTGTGGACACCTGCTCCCAGAAACTGGGCTCACAACCTTAAGTCACTTCACAGAGGCCACCCCAACAGCTGTCAGACGGTAATGACTTTTGAACATGAGTGATCTAGGTCAGATATAAATATGTAACTTCAAGCTGATAGGTTCCATATGTCAGTACTAATCCCCATAACCACCCACGCCTTCTGCTTTCTTATTTTTGTGTTTATTTCAGATTAATCTTCCAAAGCCCATTTTGGATCCTAAAACATTTTTCCCTTTACCTTAACCAAGCTGAAATGCTATTTCAACTTCTTTTTCCTCCATCATGCCTTTTTTGGGTGATCATCTCTTCCTTTGCTTCAACAAAGGGCTGTTCCTCAGGCTGATATTGCTCCTCACTGCTGCTATCCTTTGCAGAAATGAAATGCATTCTGTTTCAGCTAGTCTGGCTGGAAACATTTGCTAGGGCCTTCTGCATAACTGGATACAATTGGCAGGCCAAGTGATGAGCTTTCCATTTCTTTGAAAGAAGTTACTTTGAGGTCCCAGGATGAGGGCACTTGCCTTGGGCATGGAGGTTTCAATTCATATCCTGCTTGTCCACTTCCTACAGAGTTGGGACCTTGGTATATGAAGAGAAGATCCCTTGAAAAATTAGGAGCCAGTTCCAGTGCACAGATTTTAACAAGAAGCATGGTTTGAACCATCGACTGAAGTACAAAAACCACTTCTATGAGTTATTTTTTGTGCCAAGAAGAGCATAAAAGAATATTTCTGTAAGAGGATAATTCAGGGGAATTAGGGTCAACCAGGAAATGCAGAGTCCCTGTGTCTAGGGAATAGGAGAAAAAGTTTTGTTTGGTGGCAATCTGCTTGGCTGCATCTCAGAGTGTGAAAAAAATGTCCTTAAAATAATAATTGCTCAGATAACTAGGAGGCACTGATCATGAAAATAGAAACTTCCTTCCCTCCCTCTCCTCCTCATATTCCATTTTCTTTCTATGTTTGTATATACTCTGAGCCCCAGCTAGTGACCCTATGCTTGGCATCAGAGAAAAGCCCTGAGTTGCAAAGTCGTGGACAGCAGGATCTATCTCCACATTTTCCCACTTCATAGGGATGTTTAAGTCTACATTTTGCAGCATAAGGCCCCTGTATCTAAAAAGGCTTCTTAAAGAACCAAATTAAACACACAAGAAAGAAGTAAGGCCTTTCTGAGGAGGGTAGCCAAAAATAGAAGGAAAAAAAACATATTTCACCATTTGTTTTGAAAACACCAAAAATGATTAAAACATATTATAAACTAAACTAAACTAAAAAAAAAAAAATAATCTTACCATATGAACAAATTCCCTGCCAAGTTCCATTTTTAAATCAAAGTCATTTTAGGCTCATATGTTGAAAAAGAGAGTCTTAAACTAACAAACTTATGTAATGGATTTTAAAAAACTGCACAGACGTGCTTAACTGAAATTGCCAAATCTGTTAGGACTACATGAGGAGAGAGGAGGAGGAAAGGGAAGAACTTACAAAGGTTTGGGATTCATATGTGCAACTGCCCCCAAATTAAGACTCCCTTTGAAGATGATTCCAGCATTCAAGACGCCAAGAATAATGAGTCATTCTAAGTTTCTACCCCTTCCCCCTTTCAGCAGACCTCAAAATATGAGACAAAGACAACCAGGATTCCTTATCCGTAGAAAGAATGATAAGCTTACATGTGGATAGCAAAGGAAAGGGAAAAGAGGGGGTGAGTGAGAAGAGAGATGCAAATATATCCACAAAGACTTTCAAACAAGAAGCAACCAAAGTTAGGGAGCTTTTGGGGGTTGCTTAAAAAATATATAGGACAAAGAGATGTACTGAGTGGTAGCAAAAGTCTGCTAAATAGCATGAAGAGAAGAATTCTGAAAGACAATTAAACACTCCTTTATCTACTCAGCTTTTGAGTCCTTCTTTATCACATATCAAGTTTTGCTTTAGCTAAGAGACTATCATTGCACATATAAGCAAGTATAAGGAAAATTTTAATTGTGTGAAAAATGATCACTGTACAAGATTTGCTGCAACTGAAAAGTCAGAAAAGGAGTTCTCAGCCTTTCAAACCCTTGCTGTCTGTGATAGGGCTCCCTCATCCTTCGCTGTGGGTCTTCTTCCCCTCTGAAAAGCATCTGGATGTTGAAAGGCCATGCAGTCGCAACCCCACAATTTCAGGAGAGGTGGAACATCCTCTGATGTGCTTGGGTGCACCTGCTCTTCACTTCAGGCCAAATTTTGGGTGGCCTGGAAGAATTGCCCAAATGATCTTCCAAATCTTCTTAAGAGTCAGTCGCATTCCTTCACCTGACATCTGTCCAGGTCAACTAACAGGCCTCTTTCTTTCCCCTTCAACAGGTTCCTCAACTACGTTTTACTCCTGCAGGATTTTAGCCTTAGCAGTAACAACACAATTACTTCTGCACTGTACATCTGGTGACTGTACGGCCTTGCCTTAGTGGCGTGTTTCTGCATTAACTTCCTGGTGTTTGGACAGGACTGCATTTGGATGCAGATTTAAACAGCTCTTGATAGCACAGGGCTGGTTGCGTGCCTCAGAGGCAGCAATCTGATTTAAGCCTATCTCTGTACTAATCTGACAAGAATGCTGTGAAGACCAAAGGGTAAAGAGTTATAACTACTTAGTACCATAATTATAGAAGGGCAAAGGGGGGGGTTGTTGTTGTTTGAAAATTAAAAAATGTGTGTAACTTGAAGAATGCTTTTCTGTCAAGTACACACAGAAAAATAATCTCAGTTCATAATGATGAACAATGACTTAACTAGAAAAATAAATCACAGCCAGAAGGCAGGTCCCAGGACTATAAAGTCAGCAGAAGATATCAAATCCCTCATGATATAAGTAAAGTTACAATAGGGCCACAATAAACTATCCACATTTGGTGGCCTTAGCCATTCTCTCTGTTTCTTCTGTACAACCCAGACATCTGTAGATGTTTCTCCCTGGCACGCTTTTGCAACCATGAGGCCTAAGAAACACATCATTGGTGATTCCTGCCCGTGGCCCCCAGTGGTGTAACATACAGGGAATTTGCCTGTCTGAGATGAGAGAGTTTAGAAATCACTTCAGGAATGTCTCATTACAATCGGATTTGTACACTATTTATACAGGCACACGCGGTGCTATTCTTCATACTCTTTGTTTATATTAAGTTCCTGACTTCGAGGCTCTGAAGCTTCAGGTCTCAAGAGGCCATCTCTCACAGCAGCATTAAACCATGGCTTTGCTCTGCCAAGCACGTGCAGTAGGCTTGCTGCTCTTCCCCTTGTTTTAGTGGAAACAAAGGTTGGATTCAGTTTGGTAAAAGCCTTTGCTTTAAGCCTAGCAAGGCCCAGTCTGACCTTAACTATTTCTCTGTGCCCATACCTTTAATCTAGGAGTGACCAACAATATGTCGTCATCATCCCTGAACTGAGGAGCTACACCAAGACCACAAAGATACAGCACTTGTTTTTGAGTCCAGCTCCTGGTCTTGGCCAAATCTTGAAAATATTTTTAGAATGCATAGAGAAAGTGGTGATGAAATAAAACGTTCAAACACCATTAACCCCTTCCTGGGGGCTTTCCACAGCAGGAAAGGCACACTGTGGCAAATCACTGTCAAGTATCCATAACATTCTATGAACATTATACTTCAGATAAAGCACCTGTGGGGTTTGTTCAATACCAAAAGAGAACATTCAGGCTTCAGAATACAGCTGGCTATAACAATGTTAGCAAGACAAGAGGCTGAAATATGCCTTCATTTACAGTCACAATTATATAAATCATGCATATTCTGTAGCTAAAGTCAGAATTTGGTTCAAAAGGTCTTAGATGGCTGACCTTAGGAGACCCTAGAGCTGCTGAAGCTGTGGGTGCTCAGCAGCATATCATGTGGAAAGAGTCACCTGTATTTTGAGCTTCTAGGCTTTGAATTTCAGAAATTATCCTCACCTGTAAAAAATGGAATAAAATTCACACTTTTGCTTAATAAAACAATAATAATAATAAAGCAACAGTGCAACTCCCCTAGCTTCAGTTAATCTTTAAGCACATATGGAAGCTTCTCTCTGGGTAGAAGAGCAGGGTCATGCTGGGAAAAAAAGGAGTCATTTCCAGCTGGAGCATTGTACAAAGTAAAAAATATCTTAATTTGATCAAGGGAGTGGTCAGTCTTCCATTCTCAAATCATTATTTGCTGCCAGAAATGGGAAAGTTGTGACTCAAACCTATAAATGCTTGAGAAAACAAGATGGTTTGCAATAAAATATGCAAGCACTTTAGTCACAACCAAATGTTTAAGTGAACATAGAGAAGAAAGCATGGGCAAGGGGCTAGTGAGGTTTTGAAAAATTATCACGAAATTCTATTAGCCCCAGGCAAATAACTATGTAAGAGCAGTTATCCTGCCACGACTATCTGACACTACTGAGTGATGAATCACACTGGAAACAGAGATCTTTTGAGCCCTCCATTAACAACCCAGCAAAGCCTTCGTGTCCTTGCATCTGGCAGAAAACTGAGGCTTTGCAAGACTTGTTTAGAACACAATGCTAAGAAAGAAGAATACCTGAGTAGTAACCCTATTTCTTTAAGGGGAACCCACAGTAAGCCCCAGGGCAAGTAAGTTCATGTGAACGCTGCTAAAAGGCTGGAGGAGAATTTGGTTTTTCACAGAACTACAAAAGCATGAAAAAGTACAGCAAGAGACTATTAAAATGCATCACCACATCACAGCAACACAGTGTTCTTTTAATGGGCCCATTCCTTTAACAGATGTTTGAGCAGTGGGCTGCAATGTACTATAGCTGAAATCCAAAAAATGGACATGTGTATTGTTTAGTTTTTGGAAAGTACTCTGTGGCCTTTTAGAGCTGGGACATTAATGTAAGGCATACCTGATCCCAACTCCCAGAAATAATAAAGAACCAGTGTCAACGTTTATTCTAAGTCTGATTTACAGTTCTTGTGAGTATAAATACAACTGTCCTTTTCTGCCACAGGGAAGGGTGAATTGCCTTAGAAAAAAATGCAAACCAGTCTGATCTTTTACGCGGAGTGCTGCTGAGTAACTAATCCTTTAACCATTCCAGTTTGGGAACGAACAACAAAGGTACCAGCCACTCTGTTATGGGAATTGTTGCACATTTGGACTTTGAATTTTATACGAATTAAGAAAAGCACTGACGGCATTATTCAGTCCTTTATTATTAAAAACATCGCTTAGATGTACAATGCATGTTGCTAAGCCTATGACACTAAGTGAAAAAACACTCTGTTTAGCACAGCCCTTAAACTTCTAGTTGAGTTTTGCAATGAAAAACATCCAAAGGGGTTTCTACCATTCTGTATACTTAGATGAACTGATCCTCCCAGTCCTTTAGCTACTAGCACTGAAAGTCAAATGAACAGAAAACAGATGAGGAGTCTAGCTAGCAGTATCTGCAGAAAGTCTCTGCTCTCATCAAAATCATTTCCTGCCTCAGTTTCCCCTTGCCACCAAGGAAAGACTACAGCTATAAAATGAACTTTCATTCTTAAAAGACAATACATCACCATCAAATGGAAAGACTCTGTATCCCTATGACAGTTCAAAGAGAGGAGAAACGATGAAATTCCATTGGCCTCAAGACCTTCAATATCTCAGGAAGACACTGAGAGCCTTAGCATAAAGGCTGTGCCTGTAGTGAGCTTCTTTTATCTCCTGCTTGTAATTCTGAGAGCCAGGACTCCTTTGGAAAAGCAAAACTGGATCAATACTAAAAACAAGGGCTCTGAAGGGAGTTTTAAAAAGATCTTGCTTGCTTCAACTCCCCTGATCGAAGCATGAAGTTTAAATGTTTCTAGCCAAGCTTTCAAAAATACATATATATTATGGATTTCCTCAGAGCATTTTGTGTTTTTCAAATCTAATAGTAAGGTAGGCACACTACATTAGGTACAGAACATCAGATCGGCATTCCTGCTAAGCAGATGGAAGACAGATGGAGAAGGAACCTGGCCTCAAAGCTGGAGCACAAGGAACTGGTATAACTTAGAACCAGTGCTGGGTACTGGGATATTTAGTGTTGACCAGCCCCAGCTCTTCACCACTGCTAGAGCAATGCCTGAGATGTTTGAAATGCTATTGCTCACAATTCTAGACTGTAGCCTAAGCAAATTTAAAGAAGTCTAAAAAAGCATTATTTAAAATGCTGGGTAATGAAACGTGATGGTTCAGGGGACACTTCAGAACAAGCTCATATGTTCAAAGAGAGGGGACAGAGCAAATAGCTTGGAGTGATAACTGCTTATCACACCAGTGCAAGCCGTCTCCACTCACGAGTCAAAACTTTTGGGTTTCCTGCTCAACTCAGAAGTTAATCTCTCACCTTTGAGCTTCAGTGCCATAGCAGAAATTGTACAGCCAGAGGAACCTGGGCTTCCCCTGACCCTCTCAACAGATTTTGGGACTCATTTCCTTTACCTTTTTAAGTACTTGTACTGCCTACGCTGAGCAGTTCTCTGTTCTTGCCATAAGTATCTTTTAAGTACCCATTATAAATTAGAGGGTTGCACATACAGATGGGAAGTGGTGGCATAAAAAAACTATGGCTGAAGTCTAAGATTGTATTTTTATTGATTTCCTTGTAACTACTACAGACATTTAGCACCAAAATGGGAGTTAGGTGCTGAAATGGAACCTTTTCTCCTGCTGGTGGTCAAGGAGGAAAATGACAGAATAGCTGTACTCAGCTTTTGGCTTAAGACCTGGGTATATAGTTATGGGGTACAAGGTGGGAAAGAGACTGTGACATTCCAGAAAGACTTTCCAGAAATTGCATGCTTGCACTAACTGTTAACCATTTTCTTCATAAAGCTTCTGCTACATTAAACAGTGCCAACTTGTTCCACTCAAACCAACTTTGCCATTCACTTCATCTTCTAAGAACAGCAGAAGGTCATTTACCAGAATATCATGCAAAACCACTAATAAATAATTAGCTAGTCAAAGGCTCAGATAATCTAGGAATTTTTAACGGGAACAAATAGGCCATAAAGGACATGGCCCAATCTGAGATGAAATGGAAGTATCCTACATTAAAATAAATATTGCTGAAATTAAAGCTGTAAGCAATGCTTTGACTCAAAACCGGTTATTCTGAAGACAGCCCTTGGTGTCATTTCCACTATCACTTTCTTGTTTTCTTTTTTTTTGTACTAAATACCATACGATGGAACATATCATGAAATGGAGTATCATCTGGGTGCCTACAACTAAGACTACTTGAGATTTTTCCAATAGAACATATGGCCACTGGAAGATGCCGATTTCTCAAAAGTGAAACACTGAAAACACAACAATTTTAATGACTTTTTTTTTTAAAGTAGAATGATCTGCTACAATCAAGTCAATACTGTATCTCAACATTGCACCTTTTAGAGGAGTTTTTATTGCTCAGATCGAATTACAGAACAAAAAATAAAAACAAAAATCAGAAGTCAGAACAAATGCATTGAGCTTCTGATGAATATCAATTCTTTTCTTTCTTTTTTTTTTTTTTTTTTTTTTTTGGATCAAACCCACAGGCACTTATGCCAGAAAAGAAAAACAAAAAAACAAACATGCTCTCCTTGTCTTCCCCCTCCCCAAATCCTACAACTCTCTGAAAACCTGAAAACTAATTATCTCAGTTCTGCATACATCCTAAAAGAAATAAAAATCAGTTCAGCTTTGTTATGCAAACGAAGTGGTATTCACGGAGATAGGTCTGCATTTCCTAGGTGCTGCAAAGGTGCGGTGTTCCAGGACCATCTGGGGTGTGGTAAGAAGAGAAAATGACAAGGAACAAGCAGTACAGCTCAGAGAGCACTTTTGTACTCGGGATGTCCTGGCTAACTCGTATGAATACAGAAGGAAGCACTATCAGTGGAGTCCACTGTAGTTCTAAGGCTACAAATAATGAATGCAGTGGCATCAGTTTGTGGGCTGGGACAACGAGATGGGCTGAGAAGTGATGAATATTAAGGGAGATACTGAAGCTGCTGGATACATCAAGGTTACTCTGCCTTTTTGCCCTACGCTGAGAAACTGGACCTGAAAAAAGCCTTGCTGGACTACATAGTCAGAGGATGAGAATGTCCCTGGACACGCATTTCAGCACGGCCCAGCCTCCTAAGTGCCTGGATCAGCTCTTGATGGCTCTGTGTTTACCAAAGCACTACTACAAAGTACATGCTTACTGATGTGGTTGGCACGAGGATTAAGATCAGTATTTCAAAATATGGGGGCATGGCAAATGCCATACAGAAATATAACCTGAGGTTATATTTCAGAATACTAGCCCCCAAATCTCCTCGCTGATAATATGCTATGCCTCAAACCCTGCATTTGTCTAAGCAGTGTGGCTGGTGAAGAAGAAACATTACATTTTGCTCTGATTCCATGGGGGGGGAAAAACCATCATTCCCACAGCAATCAGAAAATGAAAGATATACGAGGACATAGTTCAGGCATGAGAAAACCTTACCCTAATTACTGATTACTAAAGTACCATAATGTGCTGGAGAAGAAAGGATTCCTGAGAACATCAGGACAGGACATTAGCAGATTAATATTAATCTCTAGAGTTCCAGATTCATTTCCTGTCCATGCTAATGTCCTGTTGATTACTGCAGAAAACAATCACACAAAAAAGTTCAATTATAAACAGGAGAAAGGACTTAAAATATTAACATTTTTGGAGCTTTCAACTAAATACGTATAATTAAATGAAAAGCTGGGTTAATGCAATGTTAAAGTTGAGATTTTAATTGTGCAAAGGGCATGGAGTTTAGCATCGAAGTTCATCAGTACAATTAATCACACTGGGTCAAATTCTGCTCTTGGTTACACTGGCATAAACTTAGAACGTCTTTCTTTTATTAAGTAGAATTCTATTAGCATCATGCTAGCATAAGGAAGGCAGAAGGTGATTCCACTTCCTCTCAGTGCATGCAATACAATATACAAGCCATACAATACAAAACACCACACATGTATTAAAAAGAATGCTGTAGACACAAGACAAAGCACATGGAATTCAATTACAGTCTGTGCAAAAGTGCAAAAAAAAAAACCCAAACCACACTGTCTTTTCAATCACATGAGACTTCATCATTTGTCAAATTAGTTTACACTGTTCAGGACATCATCACAAAAAACTGTAGCCCGTGCCTGCTAGACAGCAGAAGTATCTCGACTGCACTTTTGCACAAGCAATATCTGAATCTTCACACTGCACTACCATCACAGCACAACCAAAGATGCATGTTCCAAAGATACAGCCCTGTTTTTTTCCCTCTAGCCTTGCACTGCACAGTTGAGTTGCACATGCACTCTGTCAAATCTCCACTACAAGCACAAGGGATTGAGTTGTTTTCCTGTAGAGAAAGACACTAAACCCAAAACCCTTTGCACCCATAAACAGTCCTGCTTCTGAGCTAAGCACAGTCAGCAAGCATGCTTCCCTGTGCAGAACTGCATGTCAACAAACCTCAGCTGAAGCCTGTCTGAAAATCCAGTATAAAATGTCCTCATTCTCTTTTAAAAGACAACATAAATTAAAACAGGAGAAAACAGAATAATAATGTACTTTATTGGAATAAGTAGGTCATCAAAAAATAAATGCGCCTACGTTTATTGGAACGTCTAGTCCTCATAAATGGCTTAATGGATTTTTTTCAAACTTACTGAAACATTATTCACCTCTGAGCTTAGAACTAGCTTGAGAAATTTCAGCCAAAAAGGTAATTGTTTCAGAAAGTTATAAACCACCAAAGATTGGGGCCTTACAATAAAAGTGCTGTCTCAACCATAACTACAATAAATGCAGCTAATGAATAAATGCGGTCTGGCAAGAACAAATAAAATTTGAAAAGCCTGAAGTGGCCTGCACAAAATACAGGAAGGTAATCGAGTGAGTAAATGTCACAGGAAGGATTATCCTGCTTTCTGGAGAATTCTTCTCAGCAGAAGATTCAGTGAAGGACCTCAGGATCCCAAAGTAGTATAGTTACATTTTCAAGTGAAGAAAACCTTTCCCTGTTAAGGGCAGTTGTATCCAATGCCCACAAACAATAGTAACGTATTGAAGCTTATATATTGCCACAATTACCCTCACTGGTAACCTTTAACTGAAACTGTGATAAGATCCTACTTTCTTTCTCTTCCAAAACCTCCCATCCTCAAGGTGTATAAATCTACAAGTTCAGACACACAGATATTGTATTCACAGTGGCAACTCTTCCTGTGGCAGCCCTGTTAACTTCTGTCTTAAACACCTTGGGGTACATTTACATATCTGCAGCATTATTCTCTCTACACATCATGTCTTTGTGCTCTAGAAGTGCACAACCAACACAACGTACATTTGATAACATGGCAAATAAAAAAGAGAAGGAAGTTTCTAATTATTTGGTTTGGATATAAAAGAGCACTGGTGTTAGAGGTTGTAACTTCTGCCATATGATGCTCAGACAGATTTCTGGATGATGAAGACTGCCCAGTTATTCCTACTAGATTAAGATCATCCCCACTTTCAAATACCAAAACTGCTTTCAAACATCTTTATCATCTGTGACATAGTCACAAGTTTCTGTTTATATGCATGCAGATGCAGTCTCAAAAGTTCTTTAGTGAAGAGTAAAATTATTTATAACTGGATTCAAATTTCTCCTATAAATAACCAGAAGGTGTGCATTTTCTAGTGTTATCTAGATACCACTACAGTTTTTCTCCAACAATCTTATTGAAAAATAAAATACTATGGAGAAATCTTGAGAGAGAACTAATCTCATGTAATTTTGGCTCAAGATATGTAGACGGAAAATGACAAGAAAAGCTTCCAAATGACCACTGATTCTGCCTTGGTAACCAGCCACATCCATACTTTCAGCATGGCCTTTTGGTTCAGCTCTGGAACATGATATGTAAATTAAAACACGGCCAACCATGTCCTAAGGCATTGCCTGAGGAGGATTTGGCAACTGATGGGCATGTTGTTTCTTCCTCAGCTGCCTGGATTTCACAAAGTTTTCTGACAAAATAAACTATCAAAATCATACATATTCCCAATTCTGATGAACTATAAGTTGTTCAACTTGTGAAATTGCAAATGAAAGGGAATTAGAACTCAGTCTCACAGTCGATACTTATGCTTTCTAGACAGTGGGAGATCTGAATGAGGAAAAGATGAGAAGATCGCATCACTGGAATCCTTGTACCATCTCAGTCTTCACAACAAAGATGCTATTAAGGACACTGGATCATCATTTCTTTATAGCCATTCTGCTAAACTAAGTATATTGCACAAAAGGAAAGGAAGCAAACAACACAATAATCCACAATTGCCTCAATGAATGTTGCAATTGCAAACAGTGCCACAGTTATTTAAACATTAAACCAATAGAGCTTTAGTTCAATCAAGGTCTTCCTCAAATCCTACCTCTAAGCAGCATTTTGCAGGTGTTTCACTAGCTAAAATCCCACAAACTTCACCTCATATAATTAATCCCACCATACGCTTGGTGTAAAATTCCACTCATCTCTTTCTGAATAAGTTTTATGGAGAATTGTCAGAGCTGAACTAACTTTCAAACAATGACAAGGAAGAACAGTAATTTAATTCTTATGTTGTGATCACACTTTCCTAAATCAAAGGTTTCCAAAACATTTTTCCTGCTGGTTTTCAGGGCGTTGAGTTGCCAAAAGTCTGATTCAAGGCACACAGAACTCAGTGGGAATTTCTCTATCAACTCTAACGAGTTTTAATCTGGACCTTCTGAAAAATGGCATTAAGTAAAAAGACATTTATGAAATCATTATATATTTCTCATTTCATTATATATTTCTCATTTCAATTTTTCTTTGCTTCTAGAGTGTGCTTCCAAAACACTTCTCAAGTTACACAAATTCCTAAATTATTATAACAACATATTAAGTGTGTTGAATTCCTCTTTGTGAAACTGCAAGTACTTCTTCTATTTGGCACAGCTGTTCTGCTAGATGATCTCTCTTCTTTATGCTTGACTTGCTGGAGTTAGGATATCTGAGCTTTCACAATTTGTAGATTTGTGTTTATCTCAGGTCTTTCTTTTCACGATTCAAAACTTCTGAAGACTGACACCTCTAACTAGGAGTTATTAATTTTAATTCAGTTTAAAAATCTGTGTTTTATGTTTTAGAATATCAGCATGCCTATGTACATAGGAATAAAGCTCTTGCTTACATGAGTTATCTCAAACCAAGGGCTGGATATTTTGCAAGTAAATTTAGTAGGTTTCAACTAAGATCTAAACAATCATTCTGGTTTTACAGCATCTAAAAAGTTGCCAGACATTCTTTCTGGTTTCTTGATAAACACTTTCTACAGCTTCTTTTTTATCATTTCCTTCTTGCTTGATACTTACAGTCATCTTTTCTCTACTGATATCACTAAAAGTACCATTTGGAAGCACATAATAGACAAAATATAACATAAAGGAGAGCTGCAGTCACTAGCTTTTCTCTAAGCCTGGACTCATGACGTAAGTATCTTCTTCTGAGAGGCAGTTTATCAAGCCAAGCTGTGCTTACTGCAAAATGGCTGAAGTCTCCCTTGCAGCTGATTTGTCTGTTCAGTATTTCATTGCAAACGAGATGCCCGCCAAGCCTGCCATCCTTAAGGTTTATCTATTCCTCACTCAGAAAATAAGGCGTAATGACAGCATTTGTGCTGTTGTGGCTTACATTGCAACACTCATTCTACAAGATTTCTCTATGCTTTACAGTTGAAATTTCTCTTTTTTTTTTTTTTTTTTTGCTTTCCTGTTATTTATGCCTTCTAACTCTCAATACTTGTATTCTGTCTTTCTCCTGGCTAGTTTCTAGAGTCAACTTCTCAGTGATCCAGGTTTCTTCAGTATGTTCCAAGGATATAAATCTTCTCTACTGTACCACAATGTCCCTCTCCCCTTCCCCAGCAAATTCAACCAAAGCTGCCAAATGGCCACTCCACTTTGGTTTCAAAGCAGCAGACTGGAGTCACATCATCACCCCCAACATGCTTCCTATGGAAGCCTAAAGGGTATTCCAAAATCCTCTGGTGGGAGAGCTGGCAAGCCTCGGCAGTGATAACAAAGATCTTAAGAGGAACTGCTATAATCCAACATAACAGCAGGCAGCAAACAGAACTGGAAACATCCAGCGTCACTGGAACATACCTTAACTGGCTAAGGCTGTTTTGAAAATACCTTCAGGCAATCAGTCACACTTTTAAGCACCTACACAGATTTTGATAATCTGACATCTGACAACTAGATCCCCCCATTGCAGTGTCTCTGTCAACGGAAAAAGTGACAACACTTGTAGCCAAACATAACACAGGAAACACTATGTGGCTGACATTCACCTCTCATCCCAAATACTGAGGTGCGATCTAAAGAGATTACGCTAATAGCTGGCAATCCTCTGTCTGGTTCGAGGATCTGATCATCCCTGCACGCAAAACACTGCCCTCAAGAACTAAGTGCAAACTATTTTGCTTTGGAAGAATGCAAGGATGCCTGTGAACCTCCAGACACCACTGCCCCAGGCAAAATCCACATTCACTTCAAGAGTTCAGAGGGTATTGTTCATTTGCTTTATTAAAGCATTTTTTTCCAGTTGCAAAATATAGCAAGTCTGAGAATGATGAAATGTCTGTAGTCAGTCAGATGTCTGCATATCACAAACAAGCAGAATGGTAGGCCATTTTGAAGCCCCGTTTTATGAACAAATCACTGCTCAGAAAATCTTTAGTGATGTTTAGGAAGGCACAAAACCTAAACAGGTTCTCCATCTCAGCAAACAAAGACAAAGCTTAACAACAAAGATTAGGCTGGATAAGCACGTGGTTAAAACCAGTTAGAAATCATGTTGCTCTCCAGCTTAATTTGATTTTGCTCTCTGAAGTAGCAGCACAAAGCTTTATTCATACAGAGAACGGAACACTGGCTACCTCTGAAGTGCTGTGAGAGTGAAGCAAGCGCTCAGGAAAGCATCATCCTCTGAGCCTCTCTATTTACCCGATGAGGAGCAGGCAAAATGCTGCCATTAGCATTCGCTCAGCTCCAAAGACCTGGTTATAGCGTGCCCACTGGCACTCCACAGCTCCCAGGAGGGAGGACTGTCTGTTTAACCAGCAGTGCCAGCCTCTTCCTACTCCCCTGTTCCTGCTGGCACCCTGAGGCAAGCATCTGGGAGCAAGCACTGCCCCTCTCTGAAGCAGGTGCAACGATTGGTAGTCATCACTTTTGCTCCCCATGAGCCTGCTGAAGGCAGACAGAAAAGCCTGGAAATCCCTCCAGTAACCCTCCCAGGGGAGAATGAGAATTTAGCCAAGTGCACTTAAGACCAAAATTGTTGCAGAAGGGAGACACATACACTTGTTAAAATCTGTCTGCAACACTCCCTTCCGTCCTCCCCTTACTATGGACTGATCTGGATTTCTAAAGAGTATAATTATGTCTTGCACAATGATTATGAGCTTTGGGAGCTCTCAGAGAAAATTTCCTCACTGCACATGTGGCCACTGGCTGACATACCAAACACATATCACTCCATTTTTATTTTTTTTTAACTCTGCATTTTGCTGGGAGAGAGGCCAAAGAGAAAGGACAGACATCCAAGCCCAAGGCCAGGTTCTACACTACACGGGTACTGGAGGCCAGAGGGAGAAGCCATAAGAATAATCTTTGCTCCCTGATGCTCCCATTTCTCTGCCTGCCTTCTTGCTATCCACAGCAGAATCTCTAATCTATCTGTCTATCACCAGCAGATCCTTTATCGAGAATGTATCACACTCTTCATGTCTTCATGCCTCTCTGGTTACGTTTTCCTTTGAAAGGTTTACGAAATAGATTCTGCCTTCCCTAGAGCAGATGCCCAGAATTAGTTGTATGCCCATGCAGTGATGCTAAAATTTACAATTTTTATCAAGTTACCTGGTGGCCTTAAAAAAAAAACACACTGATGGGCAAAATGTTTACAGCAAAAACTACTGTGGTACGCTATCCTCCTTCCTAAGTAGGTCCTGATGGGCTGGGCATCAGCTTTGTGAATGAGAGATGCCTTTGTACTGAGTACAATTAATATTTTTTTTGAAAACTTTCCTGAATCAGACATTACTGCTCATGTGAAAACGGCATCGCTATACACCACAAATGATAGAGCCATTCAAAAATAAAAGATACTCTTTCACCTGCATGCTGTGAAAATTTCCAGCCACCTGCACTTGGTAAAACGGAAAGTATATAAGAATAGCATCAGTCAGCTTGTTTGCCTGAGGGTAATGGACATTATCCTTTTTCCCATCCAAGTCACCATCTTTTCCATTTCCAAAGGGCCTCCAAAGATGAAAATGAACTTGACAATCATTCTGCAAGGCAAACTGATCCTGATTCTTCCAGTCACTTTGTAATTCACTGCAGATGGTGAGAGTGAGATGTTTACTGGCTGGCAGGTAATGAGCCTCGTTGCAGATAATAGTGATGGACGGGCAATCTTGCCTGCTGACAAGAAGGCAACTCTACATGGGCACATGGCATTCATCCATGACTTCATGTAAAAGGATAGCTGTGACAATGTACACAGGTTATAAACCACCATCCTCTGTTAATGTCAGCATGCGGCTATACTTAAGTCTTTCCAGTTCACATTTAAGTAGCGTAGAATTGATCCTGATTGCCCATGAAAGTAGAACAGCTTGATTTGTGACCTAATGTTTACTGTGCTATAAGAAGAAACTTGATCTGTTTAAACATCTAGATATTCCCTCTTTCCAGGTAATGCCATTCATCACAGCTGTCAGTGCTTCTTTTAAAAGAGAAATGACCCTCAGGCATAGTATAAAACTCTGTGGAAGAACTATGTATACTATTGCCAAAAGAAGAAATACTTCCTTTTTTTTTTTTTTCCTCTGGGCTTGTGCACACAATGTGAAAGTCCTACACACATAGAATTATAAGTCAGGATTTCCATTTCCCTTCCCATCCCCATATAAAGGAACTTGTATTAGAGACCTACATGTTGTCCTGATTTTATTTATCTCAGACATAAAGGCAGTGGATTTGGACAAGCTCAGGCAGTTGGTGAGATACACTTAAGCAGCTGGTTTTGAGGGAAAATCAGAGAAATTCAGAAATGCAAGAGAAGACAAAGAAAAGCCCTACCTCCATTTCCCTTCTCCTAACTTTATGAAGTAAAAATAAAAAATAACATACTTCACCAAGTGCCAGGGATGTCTTCTTTTTCCCACCAGAATAAATTTCTCTTGAAGAAAGAGGATATGGTCCAAATTAATAAAATACACATCTTAAAAAGATACTTGTTGTAACATACGTATAAATATACACATTTAAACACAGATGTTGTCATTCCACAGACAACAATTGGTCTTACTTTTCCTTTCCCGAGCCAAGTATTCTTTCCCTCTGTCCCTGGTGCAATCTGATCATTTGCACTGTACCCGGGCATAAAAACTTGATAAACAATCCCAGTGCTATGAAAGTTTCATTCAAAACCTGTCACTTCATAGATTCACTCCTGATATTCATTCTGCTTTAAAGACGCATATGATCATCACTTTGATCCTTTCTCCCTCAGCTCTATTAGGGGCACCATCTCTTCAGGGCTTGCAGCTTATAAAAAGACCACCATATTTTTGATACGCCTTTGATGTTGTCTTCCAAACTATCTTTGATTTTTAAGTTCTGTTCAACTCTTTCACCATTACCCTTGATTTCACTTAGGAATTAATAGACCTATAATTTCCTTGGAAGGCTAATTTAGAAATTCTGGCACTATTTCACCCCCTCTTACTTGGGAAGGTAGGTGAAAAAGTATAAAAAGCTGACCAGTGTTGGAAAAAAAAATGAAGCTGTAGACAAGCTAATATTTTTCTCAAATTTTCAAGCTTATAGCACAAATGAATGATTAAACTGCCAGCAAACGAAATGGTTCTGCATGATGGTAATGAACCACATAGACCCCTTTCTCTAGGTCACTGGTAACCAAAAGCTAAAGGATTTGGTGACCAAAAGCTAAAAGTTATTAAAGCTTTAGTTATTAAAGGATGACTGCAGTAGGACTGTCATCTCAGTCCCATGCTTGAAGATAAAATCTCTTCCACATACGAGAGCTGCATGCCTCTTCTTTTGACACTCATCAAAGAGACAGAAACTGAAAAGGTCAAAGGAACTACATTATTTGAAGTAAACTAGACATACAGGCAGTAGAACACTTACTCAAGAGGAGAAACTGGAGTTGTCTTTCAAGCGTCTTTAGTAGGCATTTTCAATTTTTAGCTTATTCTATTTGAGATTTACTCCTCCTCCCTAGGCATCACTAAATGTGACTGAAGATTCATCTTCACTGGGATAAAGAGACAGATGAAGGCTAAAAACAGGTCAGCCATACATGCACACACATACGCCCCAGGATTTATTTACACACCCTAACCATGTTCAGGTGACACTTGGATACATTTCAGGTTCCCGAAAAAATATATTCTATCTATGGAAGTTGTATCTCAGTGTGTCTTTACTCAAAACTATTCCACTTTCCTCCCACTAAACCTTTTTCATTTCCTCTTCTTTAGAGGAAAAGCTTAAAGGACCTTTTCTCCTCTCATCACTTAATTGAAACAGCTATAAATGGAGACAAATCCACTTAGGAAGTCCCTGCAGAAACTGGAATGTGCATACCTATCCTTTTCAGTATCCACATAGGTCATTCCTGAAGCCCGCTGCCTTTGCTAAGGTACTGCTGGCACAGTTTATGGGTTCCTTCCCAAAAGTGTTTGTAATGCTACCACAATTATCATTCTGGGTTGACACTCCAACGTTTAACCCTCGGGACACCCAGAGCTTTTGATAAGACCCTGCAATGAAAAAATCCAAATTCAGCTCAGCAGCTCCAACCAGCAATTTTTCCTAACACTGGTCACACTTGCTTTCTGAAGCATCTTTGGCAGAGAAGCACAGGCTGGGTGCTACACGAGCCGCATACAGCACTTCTTGCCCTCTGCCACTTCAGTGCACGGTCTTACGCTGTAGCTTGGAGAGCTTCATCCGAGGCGCTCTGCATAGCCCTGTGGCCAGGCACGGTTCCTGCTGTATCACGCCTCTCCCAGCATCTTAGCCCTGCTGGAAAGCATTCAGCATTGAGAGGACCCGTCTTTATGCTGATAACACTAAAATATAAAATAATGCCAACAGCTGGTGCTACAAATGGCTTTTAAAAACGATGTTCATTCACTAAAATTCCTCTTGCTACTTTTGACATGAAACACGCAGTCTCTAATTATTCTGATCAAGACGGTGAAATACAAAAACAAACTTTAATTGTGTTTAACAGATATTTAATCAGGACTCACTGAACTACAGATTAAAGCTGAAATTCATAAACCATAATTACCCAATTGTCGCAAGCTTTTTGGTCCACATTCTGCTTCCGTCTGGGCGTCTGGCACTTTGCCCCGAATTTCTTTTAGTGTCTTCTCAGTTTCATTGCTGTTCATGTTTTCCAGCAGAGATTTAGCACAGATTATAAAATATCTGTTCTTGGCAA
Organism: Centrocercus urophasianus; assembly: GCF_019232065.1. Lineage (NCBI taxonomy): Eukaryota > Metazoa > Chordata > Aves > Galliformes > Phasianidae > Centrocercus > Centrocercus urophasianus. The sequence continues at coordinate 7,083,591 of NW_024884364.1, read as the reverse complement.
CTTTATTAGTTGTTTTTTCTTACAAAGATTATATCCCACCTATCCTCTTGCTTGAGCTGAACAAACAGGCATACGCTGTGGGTTATTTCTTGCCACAAGCTGCCCTTTCCTCCTGCCAGAGTTTCTGCTTTTCACCTATTCTATTCAACTTTTAATTCCCTGACCATTGCCATGCTGCCAGAGCACCATCCAGATACTGCTGTGAGTGTGCTATCTCACATATCTACTATGAATTAGTTCTTCCCCTCTTCTTTCTCCAGAGTTAGAAGTGGGTGCAATATGGTTTCCTGATCTGGTGGGGCACTTCAATGTGCTTGATGCCCTGTATTTGTATTTAAGGAGACATAATGAAAGATATACCTTTCCCAGGGGAAGCAGAGAGTGGTGAGATATATGCTAACCACCAGTTCCTCAGGGAATTAAGTGCACAGGCTCAGACTGCCTCCTGAGAAAATTACAGATTCTCCTTTAGCACGGGCAGGCTGATTGTGCCAGAGAAACAGAGCTGTCACAGTAATATTCTGATCTCCATGCATTATATGCAGGATTTGATGTAACCTATACAGGAAAGCAGTATTAATATCCAGCAGGGTTTTTCTTTGTTGTACTTGGTGGGTTGTTGGGTTTTTTTTGTTTGCTTTTTAACCACGATCCATGCTCCCAAGCACACACAACCTGGTGTTTTTCTAGGCAGAGTTTTCTAAGTCCTAAAGTTTTTGTGCCTAATTACGCTATACTGTACTTGAGAAGAAAAAGAATGAACCTCAAAGATGAAAGTACTGTCCATTAAGATGAGACAGATACATTTAGCAGAATTGATTACAAAGTGGTACCCTATGATGTTTTGTGTGTGATCTTCTGCTTCATAAAGACATCTACACTATGTACTGCACACTGTTGACACCATATTCCTTTTTATTTACACTACAGACTTCCAGGATTTGGTAAAGAGTAAGCAGAGGAAGTACTATTCAAAAAATTCAAAGACAGCTGGAAGATAAAGCTAGGAATATAGAAGCTTATTTGTGCTGCTACTGTACTGCACCAGAGGCATGTTCTGCACAAAGACAACACTGAACTTTCTGGAAACTGATGGAGTTTCGTTACATCTTGCATATCTGCTTATCTTCTTTCCACAAACGTGTTCACATTGCCTCAAAAATGTATGACTCTTCAAACTCCTCTTGCTCAAAGAAGACTCCCTGAAAAGAATCCTTCAAGGTCTCCAGTGCAGCACCTTCCTCATCAAGAATCATCCTCAGGACTTTGAAAGGGAAGGGTGGCCTTTAAGAAAAAATTAAAGCAGCCTAACAAACTGCAGGTCAAACTGGCAAACACCATTGCCATACTGGCAATGGACATCACAACCAGCCCACTCTGTGGTGGAGAAATATAGAACTCCTGATGGCTGGGCCAGCCTTTACTTTTCTTTAATTGTGGTATGAGTAATGGGAGGGATATGAAAAAGATGATGCTGTGGAAACAGTGGATCTCAGTCCTCTCTTAAAGATGAATAAGGAGTGAACTTGAAAAAAAAAAAAAAGGGTTGTCCTTCCATGCATATCTGTAATTGCTTTTTCTCTTAATAGCAGGAGCATTCTAGAGGAATTCTGAGTCTGGGAGAAGATATATGCATTTGTCTCCCACTGTTATTCATAAAGTTGAAACATTTCTCTTTATTATCCTGACAAAATCTGTAAGAAACAAAGCTAAAGCTTTTTTATCTATTTCCCTGGACCTGTTATCCACTAATACACAAAACATACATGTATTTTTTTCCACATCTTTCTGTCCTTTTTCATTACCAAAACCAGTATTTCATACATTTATCACCAGCATTTTGCCTAGTTTCACTTCCACCTCTTTTGAAGAGTCAGACATCTCTGTTCCTATTGAATTAGTCACACACATTCCTTGGAAAACCTCTCTACAGCAAATCTGAAACAAGCAATAGCATTATACCTCAACAATCATTGATGCATGCATATCAAGTCTTCTTTTTTGTTTGTTTTTGAAGCCTTCCCTGAAGCCTTCATGACTTGACTGACTTCAATGTCTATGTAAGAACCTGTATCTCACATGTCAGAGCAGTCAGATACCAGACTGGGAAGACAGAGAGATTTGGAGAAATCTGTTATTTTTTCTTTTTCCCTGTTTCTTTTCCTACCTAGCAGAGATTTATTCTTTCTGTCAGACTCACACTCCAGTCCAGTCACAGTTCGATATTTGTATCTCATGCATTAGTCTGATGAGAACACATGCTACAGGACAACTGATGGCTTCCTAGAGAAGGCAAGCCTGATTTTTCACAAATAAATTGTTTCGCAGTTTGGCACAATTGTTTGTCCAAGACTTTCAAGCTCTATATTTAAATGACGATAAAGAAATTGCTGCATGGTGTTAGCAACATTCCTCATTCAGACTGCTCCTCTGAAAACAGCCTACAGCCTTTGAGATGCAAAATGTACTGTTTTAATGTAGCCAAGGTCCCTCTTTGCTACATTGCTAAATCTATTTAGCAGATTCTTCCTGGTATAATCTGTCCCCAGACCTGCGGAAGCTCAGTGATTTTAAGTGTTTTAAACTAATGATAATGGTTAGTGCTGAGAACAGATGTACCTGGCTGTGGTGCGATCTATTCTATTAGGCTGTTAGGAGCTGTGTGTTCATATTGACTCACCATTTTATGTCTATTTTCAAGGTGTGATGGCTGCATGGGGTGTAGTCTGTGTTTTCCCCTGACATACGATCTATTACCGTCTGTGTATTGTGTGATACATGGTGACTGCAAGAAGAGAGAGATGGAGAACATCTGTATGTTTATTTTGATGCCTTATGAAGATTTTGTATGTCTATTCTAGCTGCCCATCAGCAAGATTAAAGGAAGCAGTTGTATATGCTTGCCTTCACACTAGGCCATAACTCAGGGAATTGTTGCACTTCTTAGATGTGTGTGCAGAGAATTTGAAGACTATGCTAAGTACTGTAGAAGTTTACTTTCCCTGTTCTGAAGGCACTGTGCATGAGAGAATTCCCTAGAACTGATGGCTGTACTGATAATGTGCTAAATGAAAACAGTTTTACTGCTCTTCTATAACCAAAACACAACAGAGCGTAAAACTCTTCAGTTGCATCAATAAACCATGCTTCACTTCAGGACAATTAAGTGAAATTTCCACGGTGGATTATTTTCCTGGTCATATTACAGGATAGGTGCTGTCATTCACAAACATCTGCTACTGCTGCCTTCTGGGGAGAATACAGGATTTGGGCAGGTCTTGGACCTTCAGGTCTCACCTCAGTGCTACAGCACATAAGCAAACTCTTCCTGCTACCACGGAATGTACCAGTGACTGTGCATGCAGTCATTTCCCTGCAAGAATTCAAAAAGTAGACAAGAGTGAAAAATCACATCAGGCTCTAGCAGACTCACCAAACTTCATCCTGATCAAAAAAATAAATGGAGCTTTCACAAGGAAGATCCAACAAGGTGAAAACCCACGACCATTTAAGCAACAAAAACATGGACAAGCTGAGAGAGTTATAAACACCAGACAAGACTCTGGATGTGAATGGAGACATGTAAACTACTACCCTGCTTTGGAAAGATTAACTGCAGGAGTCAGTGCAGCTTAGATCACACCACACTGGGCCAGCATGCCATCAGTTCAATTTCTGAATCACGTTTTCAGCAAGTGACTGAGTTCTCATCTTGTAGGGCAGCACAACTGTGCTGCAGATTAAATCCAGGAGCCTCTTTGTCTCTGTTGCTTTGGCCATTTTGACTAAGGCAGGCACTAGGCTTAAGCCTAGAGCTCCAGCTCTCTTCATCAAAGAATCATGAAAGTATAGAAAATAATTAATTTTCACTTAAATACAAAGAATTTTGGTCTATGGGTGCAAAGAAAAAATTAAAAAGGAAGAAAGTACAACTGAGATGTAATGATATGTTCTCCCTTCACTAAACCATATTCTGAGCATTTAGTCTCTGTCAATGGGAATTGTTACAAAAAGGACATTCTTACAAAAACACTGTAGGTTTACCCAGGCTTGTGCTTCAGAAAGCAGGTAATTTTGCAATGGAGAGTCAGAACATAAAGACAAATTCTAATTTCTGATCTGTGAGGCTCTAACTATACTTGAATTTGTGTTTCCATGTCCCTCCTCACCAAGTCCACCCACCATAGAGGTCAATTCACCTTCTGCAGCCTTCTGCCCCTTTTGCAGGTAACCATGCCACCAGTGTGGCCAGAACTCCACTGAAGCAAATACAGATCAGGGAAGGGCAACAGGAACTGAAGAAGAGGGTGATGCTCCCTGACTGTAGAACAGAGAGGATGCTGCTGTTCTGTTAAACAAATAATAATCTTTTCTGCAACCAGAAAGGAAATAGGAAGATGGCAGAAATCTATCTGGCCATGTTGCAGAGAGGAAAGTATTAATTACAGTCTAGTAGCAATCTTTATTCTCATAACAATCTTGCCGAGCCTACAGTTCTGGAGAAGTTTCTCTTGAGGGGAAGGGAAAAATCCCTAATTCTTAAAAACAACACCAGCTTATGCCTTCTGGTTTTGGCCTGAACCCAGTACCCACAGCAGAAACCTTTCAACAGAAGGCAGTAAGGAATTCTCATGGAAAAGGCACAAGACCAAGACCCACGTTTCCAGTAAAAACTGCCCTTTTTTCTCCTCCTCCCAATCCCATTGTTCCCAGGAGATACAATGAAAATGGAAGATTGTTGGGATTTCTATAAGAAGATTTGGCAGGTTTTTCGTATTTGTTGAAAACCGCGAGATATGATTTGAATTTGGGGCTTGCCTCTCTCTCGCTAAGAAGAAGAATGAGTTATTTGTTCTCTGAATAAGTATTTGTTATTAGTGGATCAGACATGGATAAGGTATATTATTACAACCATGTTTGTTAGGTATGATTTACATTGTTTGCTGCATATCATCTTAGGCTGTCTTAATTTTGTTATACTTTAAGGGGGTTTTGTTTGATTTTATGCATTTAGTCACAGTTGGTTGTGTTTTGAACTTTGAAAAAAATTAATACAAAGGAAATTAAAAAAAGAAAAAGAAAATATTTTCAAAATGATGTGGAAATCAAATCTATCCCTCAGTAATTTGATTTGTAGGAAATGGAGAGCAAAGCATTACAAAGCATTACAAACAGAATGCCTTGAAGTGCATCATAATTACTTACATGTGCAAATACATTGTCTAGGTTTAGGCATTCAGTTAATAATAGTCATAATAATTCTATGCCCTTGCACAGGGTCTTTCATCCAAGCAATCTCAAGGTTTGTGTAAACAACTGTTAACTGATGCTTGGCTACTTGCAAGTTCTCTGCTGCTCATGGGGATGGGGAATTAGGCACAAAAAATCTCCCAGGTCAAGGATAAATAATGATTTGGTGTCAAGGCAGGAGAGATGGTTTTCTACCTGTAGGTGGATCAGTGATACATAAATTAGCATCTGATTTTGAGTTCCTACAGTGTAATGGCACCCTAAGTATGAACAAGTACAACAAATGCGCAGTTCAGATCTTCTGTTCCACAAAAATTAAAGGCTGAGTTGCCTTTATAATAATCAGATCTATGGCTAAGCCTTGGTAGAACTCCAGTATATATAAAAATTTACCAATAGTCTGTATTAAAGCACAAAAACTGATGAATTTGCTTTCTTTGGAACTCTTTACAACATAAATGGTTGCTATCCGAGGCTCCACAACTGGTTTTCAGACCATGCATCATATACTGAAGCCTGGGCTGAATGTTGAACAAATCTAGAAGAAAGGTATCCTGTTAAGTTCAGTTTTGGCAGAAAGTTTAAAAAGAAAAAAAAAAAGAAAGAAAAAAAAAAAAGCAATTATATGCTTTGAGATTATTCTTATTTTGATCTCTAAAGTTTTAAATACCTGAAACTCATAACAGAACTCTGTCTCCATGTTACATCAAAGCATTTCCACAGCTCCTGACATGGAAAGAAATGCTGAATCTCATTTTCATACTCTTCTGCTGTTTACTCCCATGGCACATTGTAGCTGTACAGCTGTGTTGGCCTCTTCCAAGGCCAGGAGAGGAACCCATGGTTTCTGTACTGCCGACCTTTTGCTCCTTGCTATCCAGAACTCCATCCCTCATTCACTACAATATACGTTTTCGTGCTTCAGTAAATGACCAAACCCCAAGCCTGCCGATTTTTGCTGTTTCATTTAGCCATGCCATAATGCTAATGCTTTAAAGTACCAGCTGCTGAAATAGACATAAATGCCATTCTGCAGTTACTGACCCACGTAGGTACACAACTGCCTGTTCTAAGGATTTGACATTAACGCATCCAATTTTTGTTCAGCCTGTATTTTAGTGCTCTGTGTAGCCATGACAAGGAAATGTTTCTCTATACTTTTCCATTACCTGTTATGCTTTACACTAATAAAAACAGCGGATATTATTTATTTGGCTGGCTGACTGACAAAGCCAGGCATCAAAGCATCATTCTGGTGTCACATACTTCAACACTCTAATCTTTCAGAACTTGTAAAGCAATCTCTTACGGCGCTTTGTGGGCTGTGAGATCACCCTGACAAACTGTGATAATGTTGGCAATCTCCGAATGGGTGTTCATTTGCAATCTTACTACAGAAGAATTGCTACACTTCCAAATTTGAGGGCTTGACATAATCTGTCTCCACAAAGCTGTCGGGGTCTATTGTAAGGTGGTCTGTGACCCAGGGATTTTATGGGGTTAACATCTATCTCCAGTGCAACTTAATTGTAAGCACCGGAATTACCTAGAGTACAGATTTACCTATTTTTGCATTCTTTCTCTTTATGCAAAATAGCCCTTATTTATATGTACACAGACAGCACCTAGTAACAACATCTGAGTTAGGTGAGGGGGACTGCTCCTAAAAACCATGACCTCTTGCATGCAGTTCACACTAGACTCCCTGCTCCCTTCACCACGCTCTGAGGCAGAGAAATGAGGCAAATGTCAGGTCAAGCGACACAGCTATTGCCATCATCTCTTCCTTTCCGTATGCTCCCAGTACTGGCAGTCTCTGGGCTGCCATCCACAGGATATCCACAATTATGGCCCAGATTGAGGGAGGGGTAGAGAAACGATGGTGCTCTGCCAAGTGTGTCAGAACCTGAACTTGATCCATTTTCATATTAAAACTGAGGACTGCGGGACAACACCATGTTCTCGTCTGAAGAAAGGAAAATAAATTATCACCGCAAAAAATGTCAGAGTTAGAGCAGACCTAACATAAATAACTATTTTATATTTGCCTCTGAACTTTAACCAAAGAAATATGCTGTCTTGATGCTGAAGGAAGATTTTTAGCATGCCATAGGATGGTTAAGTGTCACAAGAAAAAGTGAGACAGAGAGTCTGTCTTTATCATATTTATGAGGGTTACAAAACTGCTAGAGAGGTAATTTAATTTGGAAATTACTTAGGAGTCCTTTATAAAAGCAGGGAATGTGGGATGGAAATAGAAAACTGAAAAAAAAAAAAAAGTACATCCAGTGTTTCAAAATACATTCTAGGCACAATAGCCTTTCCCTGCTATCATCCCCTGAGGCAAATTTACCAGCTCTGCCACTCCTTGCAGTTAACAGAGGATATTCCTCGAATCCTGCTCTGGATGCTGGCTGGCCACTGCAGCCCTGCCACATTTGGACAAAAACCCCGTGACAGGGCACAGATGTGCCTCATCCATGCAGTGCTGGTGCACAGCCTTAACCTTAAGCACTGGTTTGAATATTTTTCTGAATTAACGTTAGGATATTTTTCTGTCTTTAGCATTTTTACCAAAGGAATTCCTTTCCTTGGATTATTCTATATAATCAAAACATAAATTATTAAAGATTTACTGTGCATAATTTTATCCCCATTTAAATTATTTTCTGCATTTTATTCTCTATAGAAAAGGAACTTACTGTCATTTTCCAACCTAAGAATAAGTACCTCGCTGCAGGGTAACTGAAGATTTTTTAAAATCCATATAAATTCCAAACTTGTATTTGGCCCTCAATTACAGCAAACTACTTTCTGCTCTGGTCAGTAAATTGCTGGCTGTTTTCACAAGGATCTACACACTCTCACGTCTCTTTAGCCCTTCAGAAAAGTGAGTACAGCCTTGGAAAAAAAAGCTAGATGTTTTAATGTGTGTATTATCTTAGTGAAGTCAGTAGACTGAGTAGACACGAAAATGGGGTGGAACGAGCAGCCAACCAAAAGATCCACAGGCTTCAAAAGGTTGATACCAGTGCTGCAGAGGAGACAATCCTGAAATGGTATGGAAAATGGTATGTACTTTTCCTTCCTACAACACACTGCACTGACTGGTAGTCAATGCTTTTACTCTAGAATAACCTGGATTTGATGAGTACACTTGAAAACCAGTTATTATTTGACTCTTTTCTACAATAATCTATACTTCTTAAAAAGGAAAGGCTAGTGCCACTTTAGAAGCTTTGTCCTAAAATTTTGTTCTAAACAGCTGAATTATGATGTTTCTCCTAATTATTTATGTTTTCAAATATTTTTAATACTGACAATAAGTTGCTATATATTCAAAATTATTTAAGAAATAAAGAAAACAAACTATAGCTGGTAGGTCAATATTTATAGAGGGAAGTCAACAAAAACATATTAAATTTACCATAAACAAGAGGTTTCCTATCATGACAGCAAATTTTAATGTAATTCATTTGTCATATAAAATTATGTCCACGGGGAGGTCCTATGACATTAATTAGGTCAGAGAGAGAAGGAAAACAAATAAAAAACTTCTCCAAATTCCAAATAATAGGTTTTAAGGATAGCTGTATCAACAATATCATCGGAAAGTTCTTCCCTCCTCTGCCTCTTTTTCTTTCCCAGAGACCAAAATCATCAGACTCAGAATCATCTTTGCCTACCAAGAAGGAAGGAAATTGTACAAGTCCAAGTACACAACATTTCTGAAGTGAAAAGCTTTGCATGCAGCTCTGTCTTTCCAAACTACAAACTCCCTGCAAGAGTTCAGAAACATAATTTTGTAAGGATTCATTGTGTCAATGTGGCTTTTAAGCACAAAGCTGCAATTGCAAAATCTGGGCATGATGCATTCATCACACAACACAGAAAAGCAAATGGCAGAGAAAAACAATAAGAATTTTAGATAAATTTTAATTCTGCTCAAACTCATCCTAACATCAAAACTATGAAGCTTTGTCTGTCCATTAGTTTCTCTAGAGTTTTTTATATAAAAAAGAATTTGTCCTTGTACTTTTCCAGTACCACTCTAGCTTCATTTAGAGAAAGAAACAAGACTTAGCTTTTTTCACTCTTCTCAACACAGCTCACTGAATTGGAGGTGTTGATACACGTACACAAAATCTAGCATATTTTCTGATCCCATTCTGAACACAGATCAGATTTTGCTCTTACAGCTGCCTGTGCAACATTCTGGGAAGACTGGAGTTATAAGGACTCAATAGGAAGATGACAAAATGCAGGGGAGTAACAAACAGCTGATGGTGCTTGATCATAATTGACATTAACATACCATGCACTAGTGGATATCTCCAAAGTGCAGATTTCATGTGATCATGTGAGGGCATGAGATCACATTTCTGCCACCCCTTCCATATTTTAACGATAGCAGTGAGGGACACAAGATACCAAATAAAGTATGCAGTTTGCAAGCATGAAGTCAAAGCATCAAAACGTTTTCAAAAACTACATGAGAAAGAATGAATTTACAGTGGATCTATGCTTTATGCTTTGAGGTGGCAGAGTTCTCGATCTTGTAGAAAGTTCCTAAAGCTCAATTTACTACGTTGTCAAATATAGCCTAGGGGAACAATCTGACTTACAGCATCTTTATGACTGGTGATGAAAGAACCCTGCTTCACTTTTAGATCCCGAGTTTGGCTCAAGATAGCGCAGCAGAGAACAGAACATCTTTTATTTTATGCTGGATGTTCACAGTGTTCCCCTTCAGCACGGAATTAGGTTTTACGACATGGAATTCTCACAGAGTTCACTGTTGATTAGAATTCACACCTTTAGATTTTGGGGATATACTTCACATCCTTCATTATTATTGCTGCTGAAGACATGCATTACAGTATGCTCTTATCATTGTAGCATCTGAAATGGAAATCTTTAAGAAAATTGGGAAAAAAAAATGTATTTAACCAGTTTTCAGAATATCTTATTCAGCTTTGGAAGGGCTTCAGAGCACAGTAACCACATTAATTGCATATTATATGGACAGCCAAGGGTAACTCTGTTACTATGCAGCTTTTACTGTTGTCATGTTGTTTCAAAACACTTTTCATGTCATAAATACATAGGAAAGCACTGCATGACACTGGACAACGCTGCAGATCCTCGAGAAATAACTGTTGCACAAGCATGGAGCAGTCTGCACAGATATAAATAGTATGGCCCAAGTCTGCTCTAAATTACATTTATTCAGGGAAGTCAACTGGTACTACCAGTAGAACAGAATAGATAAGAGGATGCAAAAAAATATAAAATATGGTACTGCTGTACAATTATCCTTGGGCCAAAGCCTGTCAATCTGCCATCGTTTACATTCTCCCCCTTTCTCAGTATGGCTTTACAGGAAATAAGAAAAATAAGAATATCTGGTATTTCTAGTTTTATCATGCACTGGAGGACACACGTCCAAGAACATATGGACATAAATGTGTCAGTATCCTACATCACTTTTATTTCAAAAATGTTTTTAATTTCTGTGGGTGGAGTCCAAAATTTTAATGCCATATTAACAAACAGTGGCTGTTTTTGCAAAGCATGGTTCAGAAGGAGCATTTGTATAGCACTCCAAGGATAACATTTTAACTCAGCTTGAAATGATTTTCTGACTTGTAGTGCTCTTAAAAGGTAAGTATTACTACTACTGACAGAGTATTTCACAGCTTTCACTTTCAGTTTCACCATACACCTCACTTCTGTCCACCAGGATATGAAGCAGGTCTGGACTCTCCATACACAGAACTTTAAATGAATCTCTTTTCACTTTACCATGTAGAGCATATTACTTCAGGATTGATACTTTCAGTATTAGTCTCAAATATATGCGTGATGAATGCTACTCCAGTCAAAAAGCAAGACCAAGATAATAAAAGTCTTTATCTGTCTAACAACCTAAATTTCAATCCAAACACTCCCAATCAGCTTAGCTTCTTTACCAAAAACACAGGTACAGACAGATACTGTGGTTATTTGCCACTCAAATGTTCCAAGTGGATACAGTGAAAATCGAACTGCCAAAGGGCTTTTCTGCAGTGAATTAACAGGTGATTTGGCATTGAAATTTCTACCTGTTAGTAGTTTTCATCTTTGGTTTCAAGACAGAAAATGGGATGATACCTTTCAAAGCTGCATCTCAATCAGACTGTACGAAGAGCAAGGTTTCATTCCAACCAAATCTCTGTCTCTCTCTTGTTGATTTGAGGAAAACTGCCAACGACTGCTGCTCTTGCCATCAGCATGCCATGTAGATGTTAAGAGAGGGCAAAGTAAAGGGAAAGAAAAAAAAAGAAAAATATAAGTTTTATATAAACAACAAGCTACACATAATGACTACATTTGAGGACAACAAAATGAAAACCATTGGCTTTAGTACGAGGAAATAAACAAATACATTAAACCTTGGAATAGCTTCAGCTGCGAGTTATTGGATATGGAGAATATGTCTCTAAAATCAGCTTCAGAGGATACAATATTTTGAAAACATATGATAAACCTAAAGGGACAACATTAGAGAAACATACCTATTGTAGCATCAAATGCACTACGCTATTACTCATAGAGCAGGTTAAGTCCCTTCAAAAACCCTGTAATGCAGTATAAGCACTTACAACATATGTTCTTGCCTGCAAATAGCCCAGGGTGCTAGAGGTGGTGTTTGTTTTTTTTTTTTAAAGCCTTCTACATGGGCCTAACACTGCCTTTGTTGAAGGTAGTGTTAACATGCATCAAATGCAGTGGGAATCAAATGTGGTTAACTGCATACTTTGAAAAATCACAGCCAATATGTTCATCTGATGCCATCATTCTCTGAGGACAAGTGTAGGCTATGGAATAGTACAAGCGATAAGGAGCAGCAGTCTCAAGTAAACTTTTCAGAACCAAGGAAGCTTGTTTCATTTCAGGAGAACTTTTTAAATGGATAACTGGGAATGTGCATCTTCAAAACAGTACTAAAGAGTGAGTAAAAGACTGCCAAGATAACCTTACAGGGATAGAATTTTCAATGCCTTTTCATTAAAAAAAAAAAAAAAAAAAAAGAGTTCTTCAATGCAACTCTTAAGAGAACAGCAGCCAGTGAAAGCATGCTCCTTGGATTAATGCAAGAAGTCAGTACCCCCCAACTAACAGTAAATGTAATGAGAGTGTCTTCAACACATTTGCTATGAATCAAAATGGGCTCACATTCACCAGTATGCAGAAAAGTAGAATCCTAACTATCAGCGAGATCCTTTGTTTTGCTCCAGTAAAACTGTTCTAGGCAGTTGAATATACTAAGAACACGAGAATTGCATGATTAAATTGCATTAAGTTACCTGTACTGATAAAACACAGGATCAGATGTGAACAGAAAACAGCATTTTCTTATCATGGGGATGTAATCATTACGGGTGGGAGCAAAAACTCCTAAGCTGGGAAGTGAAAACAAAAGTGGATCTTCTTTCCCCATGAGAAAGTGGTTCTAGAAAAATCCACCTGAGATATCTCAAATAACATTTTCTGTAGACTAGCTAGAAAACACAAAAAGAGCCTTCCAGAGTGAGCAGCTGGGACATACTTGTTTTGACTTTTCTCGGGTAAAACAGTTATTCCCAAGGAAATCTGGTATTTCAAGAAAAAGAATTTCTGCTGAAAAATTATTCAAATGGAAAATGCCTGGCCATGTCTACAAAGGGCAGGACCACTGCCCTCAGCCAGGGAAAGAAGTGCGCCAAGACCAGTGGACTGGGTAAGTCCCAGCCTCTATTTCTGGTTCCGCCCCAGTCTTCTTACACAATCTTCCATTCCTTGTGATGCTATTTCTTCTCCAGCCTTTCTTTTACGGAATCACAAGATATCCTGAGTTGGAAGGGACCTACTAGGATCACTGAGTACCAATTCCTGACCCCACACAGCACCACCCAAAATCCAAGTCCTGTGCCTGAGAGTGGTATCCAAACACTCCTTGAACTCTCACAGCTCAGGGCTGTGACCCTCTGGTGCAGCCCCTGTCCCTCACCCCCAGCTGCCCTCCCCTGACAGCTCCATGCCGTTCCCTGTCGCTGTCACACAGAGCAGAGCTCAGCGCTGCCCCTCCGCTCCCTGTGAGGAGCCGCAGCCGCCATTAGGCTCCCTTGAGCTCCTCTGCTCTGGGCTGAGCACACCACTTGCCCTCCAGACCTTTCTCCATCTTTGTAGCCCTCCTTTGGACACTCTCTAGTAGTTTTATGTCTTGATGTTGTGGCACTAAGCCTGCAACAGTGCTCCAGGTGAGGCTACACAGTGGAGAGTGGGACAATTCCTTTCTACTCTTGGCTGTGCACCCTTCAGGACAGGAACCATCTCTCACTATATGGTATATGCTGCACAATATAACACACATGTTTAAGGACTTTGAGCACTGCAATAACAACAGTATTTTCCTTCTAGCTAGCTCCTTAAGCTGAGAAAAACACAACCTATGGCTGCAACACTATTGTATACCATGGGGATGCAGGAGGATGTCTTTTCATCATAAAACTAACCAGATTTAATACACAGAATCAGACAACTGTATAGCCCAGTCTTGTGATCTGTGTTCCAAGCTGCCAGAAATAAGGCAGGAAAGAAGGGGGGCCATCTCCTGTGTCCTTAATGAAAGAAGAAGAGAGATGACTGGACTAAGAGCTGATGAGGTTACAAGGCAACAGCAGTGCCATGAGTTGTTTGGGCTTAAAGCCAGATGTCTTGTATTTCCTTTGATTGTTTCTAAATAATTAATGGAATTAATTTAATCATGTGACCCCCTCTGCCTTTTTTTTTTTTTTTAGTATTTGGCTCTGTATACTAACACTAAATATAAAGGAGAAAAATGAGATAGTATATAGCATACTGAATATTGATGCTGTGTGTTTAGACTGCATCAACAGCTGATAATCATATCCACAAGACAGTATATCTACAGCACACACACTGTTTGCATGAAACAGATCAAGTACTAGCCTTCATGCTCCATCCATAAACCAGCTCATCTATGGCATATGGGCACTGCACGTTTGAAGTAGTAAGATAGAGGGTACAGTTTTCTCTCCACCCACACTAAGATGAACCTGCCACTACTATTTCACGTAACATTTTCTGGCAAGCTCCCAGTTTTCAGTCATGCTGGTTTGCTTGAAAGAAACACTCAGAGGAGACTCGGCTCGTCTAGCTGTTTGAACAAACAAAATAATCACATATCTTGAGCTAATGGTCCAAGGCTTAATGAAGTTCATAGAAAAGAGGCTACATATGATGTAAATGTCCCCTTCTGATTTATTCAGATCAGTCACTGCTGTTTGTAAAAGGAAATGGATTTAGAGAATAGTAAGTAGCCCTGTGCTTTGGTGTAGACAAGCTTTTGCTTGGTACAGGAGTAGTTGGTGCACAAAGAAAACTGCAACCACTAGCAGTAAGAATTCCACTTTTCCAAATTTTTCTACACTGGGGCACTGACTGTAACTGCAGGAGAAGGTGTGCTCCTGTATCTGACTTGTTGAAGGTTCCAGTCTCAGAGGCACGATAATCCTATATGAACATTTTGAACATTAGGATTAGACTAACGATGTAAGACTGCCAAAATATAACAGCAGAAATCCTGAACAAATGAAGACTACTGAAGATAGCTCCCTACTCCCTACATGCACATGTACTCAGTAAAAACACTTGCCTGATCTCCTACATGCTTCTACAACATACTCTCAGCTCCTTCATGCAATTCTCCAGCTCCGCTCGTCTTATCTACTCTTTTTTCCAACCACATTTCAAGTTACCTTGAATCACATGGCACCAATCAGCAGATAGTTTTAAATGTAGCAGCTGTAAGACAATGGAAGTGAGAGAGAAATCTGACAGCTTGGGGATCACTCCTGCTTTGTCCAGCAGTGCCCCCGATTTTCAGAAGTAAGAACACAGCATCTTCACAGACGTCAAGAAAAATTTTCAGAAACATGCACAAAGCTGACCTAGGAGCCAGGTAGGAGTATAAGTGGGAAGCTGCAGAGTGCTTGGAAAAATCTACTTTCTTATATTTTAATCCTAGATCCCTATTTGATAGTCACTGGATCAGTCACCAGTACTAGTGTTTTCTACAGCTAAAATTATTCAGTTGTGAGAAGTGAATGCTAAAGAACTCTCTATCAAAAAGCCTGGCCATAATCTTCAAGGACTTAGCAGGCAAGGCCAAGCAACTCTACAGGCATCTTTCTCCATCATTAACTAAGCGAGCCAATTGGCTTCATAAGAAGAAATTAATTTCATTACAAGAAGACTACAAGGGCCATATGCCTTAGCCTCTCAACTGGAACTGGGGCAGCACCAAAAACTGCATCAGCCCCACACACTGTAAAGAACTTCAGCTGGAGAGAGCATCGTTACTACCAGAACCCAGGCTACAGCACTGCAGAGCGCTTTGTGGATGTCAACTCATGCTGAGGGGCACTTCTGCAAGAAAAGAGCAAGATGAATGAGACTGATCACACTGAGCAACCAGAACCTTCCTCTGTCCTGTAAGCCTTTCTCTAAAATGGTTATGAAGTTGTATGTCACCACACAAAAATGCAGAAAAAAAAAGTGGAAAAGAAACCACATTGGTTAAAAAAAGAACAAGAGCAACATACAGAGAAACTTGAAGTGACTCCTACAGTTTCCACCAGCTATGTATAACACACACAGAGTACCCTCTCCTTGAAAGTCAGTCACAGATAAACAGGCACTGGGTTTTGCATTCAATGAAACTGTTTCAAGATAGGAATGATCGCGCAGGAAAAAGCTAAATTACTTCCAAGGCAGAAACACTAGAAATAGTCGACAATATAGTTGGTTGGTATCTGCATCTCAGTAATTCACAAACAACCCTGCATTTGCTTGTTTTTCAGCATTTTGGGAGAGAGGGTGTGTTAGAGTGAGATGATGACATTTTTTCCTGTAGCACCAAGGTTCTCTGAAAGCAACTACGTATCAAACTTTGCTGAGAATGCATTTTTTGTTCTTCTGCTTTATTTCCCTTTAATGATAGCTTTGCAGTGAATCCTATTTGTAAGTAGCTCAAATAAATGCAAATTTTATCTTGTAAGCAATACCTTCCAAAATATTACTACAACTGAAAATAAAAAATGAAGAGCAAAAATGCACTGGGTCTTCCCCAGTGCCCCCATCTCTCCAGGGGACTGGACTGCTTGCTATTACTGTATATGGAGTACCATGCAGGGTACTTGGCATTATAAATATGTACTCTATTGAAAATATACAGTCCAAGACCCCAGGGGCCTACGTTCTAGTTAAGAATTAGACTTGTGCAGATAACTGATTTATTTGAGTAGCTGACCGAACTGCGAACACTGAAAGGAAGAAAACAACAACACCTAGGAGTTTTATAAAATGGAGTAGCTATTTGTTCGTGTTAGATACATTTCAATTAAAGTAGGTTTTGTTTCAAAACAAAGCCAGAAATCTAGTTTAGACACAAAGGACAAAAGTTTTTGGCTTTACAAAGCATTTCTTTCAGTATTTTTTTTCTCAGATTATTTATTTTCCATAGGTTTGGCTAACTTGTATCTGAGGCAAGCAGATTTTGGCACAGAAAACATTATATTCAACAATTTTACCCAACTCTGAATCTAAGGGCTAAACTACAAGTCCACCGACTCCTGACTTCTCTAGCACTATTTCTGATGGCCCTTCTTCAAGTGTAGCAGTGCAAATCAGCCCTGGCCCTAGTCTTTCTATAATATTCATTCGACATGGGAGGAGACAGTATGGGTCAGATACACACAGCAGTGAATAAACTCACTTGACCAGTGCTAATGAGTTTGACCAGGAAGGCGGGGGATTTGTCTTCTTGTTTTGGTTCAGCCCCTGCTTGTGCATCCAAGGTGAGTTATTTCACTTCTTTATGGTTGCCTGTCTGTCCATCCTTCACCTCTGCTGTCTCTAAGCAAATTTAAGCATTAGATACACCTCCTGAAGTGCATCTGAATGGCATACAACATAATAGATTGCTTATCTTAACCGGAGTCTGCATGATTTATTATAACATAAATAACTGCTTGACTGCAATCAAATCTCTTTTTAATGCCAACAGTTTCACTTGCATATACTTAGTGGCCCATCATGGGACCATCATTTTCTTTTTTAATTAATTACTTATTAATAGAGGTAAAATATGAATGGATGGCAAGTCTAGATTTTTCCTGTTTCATCAGTTCCAGTGGTAAAAGAAAGCATCTTATTTACTGCTTCTAGGAACCAATAGGAACATGTAATGAGTGAAGTCTGAAACCCTGGATCCCCTTGGCACTTTTATGCCCCCATTATTTGGGGACAAACCCATTCAGCCCTTTCAGAGAGGGCAAGACAGGTGGCTTTAAAGCTGCTTGCTGAAATGCCAAGCAGGTAACCTCCACATTCTTATGAATGTAGGTTTGGCCACAATATTGCAACTGGTATGAATGGGAAATGCAAGCTCCTAATGCAGTCCTACGGCATATCTGTAAAGAGGCAGAAGCAGTCTGTGAGGCTGGAAGAAAGAGGTTAGAGTGCTCCTGCTTTGGAGACCCCATACCTCCTATACGGCCCACTTGCTTACTCAGAAGGTGGCTAGAATTTCTTAGAAAATAAATAATCTAGAAACCAATGCGAAATGACGAACTCTTCAACTTTGACGTGCAGTGCTGAGGGCTGGGGGTGGGGAGGTTTTTCAGAGCGTACGGGGCTGTCACAGACAATAAAATCAGTCACGTTTTTAAAACACTGGGGACAGAGTTGAGAATGTGCCCCATTATGTCATAAGATGTACTCCCTGGTTACAAAAGGTGCGTGGGTTACTGTGAGCTCGCGTGCTCATTTGCTGAGACCGTAAAAGGCAGAACAAAGCGCAGCCTGAGAAAGAATAACTGCATGATCGTATTTGTTGTATGGGTCCAGTCCTGCTCACCTCAGCTACCCTGGAGTACAATTCCTCTCCATCCTTCAGACTGCTGCTCTTTAAAAGGCAAAAACATACCGCTGTTATCTCGCAGCCAGCTCATCAGTGAGGCTGAGCCTCATCCACAGCCTCCTGCGAGGGGACCACTAAAGCCTTCCAGGCCCTGCTGCTCGGCATCAACACAACTGTGCTCTGTCCAAGGGCCACATCTGCAGTCAGCGATTCCCGCCCGCACGCTAATGCCCCTGCTTCCCCTCCATGCCATGCTAAAGAAGCAATTATTATAATTAAAAATAAATCCTTCTCTCTGTCGATTGTACTTACTGGCCATTGCTGCCATCTAGCCAGAAGCATCACCAATACTAACGGAAGCCTTCAGCCTGTTTATTTTCCCTTTGCTGCCGGCCCGAAGCAGGGATAAATGCCTCCCTTGTTACTCACTACCTCAGTGGAGAGATTTGTAAACTTTCACAGGGGTTTCCTTTTATTTTTTCAACAGGTGACAAAATACTGTATGAGTGCAGGTGCTCTGGGGCACAAACAGGAAAATGGAGATCAGACACAGCTGTGGCTGAAGAAAGGGAAAATTCAAGATAAAGACAGCAGATAAGAGAATGCTAAAAAGAGCAGAGAAATGTTTGAAAAGGGGTAGTTAAACATATATATATATTGCTAACTTACTTCTGCAAGGTAGTTCTAGCAGAATAATTTTGTCTATTTTGTTATCATGCCAAATTTTGGCAGGTGTTACTGGGTGAGGGTTGGCAGTTTATTGAAAAAAGTTTCTAGATGTTATTGGAAAAGGATTAAGAAGCTGTTGACTCAAGCTAGCATTGAAGGATGTGCTGAAGGTCACAGCTGAGGGGCACTAGCTGGTGTTACTGGACGTGGTAAAGAAGGAATGATAAGGATGTGATTTCTGAGTGCTCCCAAGTTCATATTCATTCTTCAAAGAATTTGTTCCCGAACTTCAGTCATGGATATGTTCCTACTGGAGGGCTCACTGTGCAGCCATCCTTTCATCTCCTTTTGGAGTATGTGGCGTGAGATACGAACAAAAAAGAATATTACAAAAAGGATATTTGGAAACATTCAGATGGAGTTTCATGGGCTGTTTTCTGCCTAAACTTCAGCTATCAGAAGCCAACTTAAATTCACAGACACTGTAGGCACTCACATCTCTAGACAGCACAGTTTCAGAGCCCCAACCTCAGTGACATACCAAAGAAGCATAGAAGCAAAAGGTGGCAAACAGTGGGTAAAGAGAAAATAATCATGAATGCATCATAAAAGGCACTGATCACTCTCTGATCATAATATTCAATAAAATAAAAGAGGGGAGGGGAGGAGTACAATGAATATTTGTGAATCGAAATTCTTTTGCTGTGCTTACCACACAGGGAAAAAAGAAAAAGCTGTATTTTGCTTCCCTAATTTTTTCCACTAAACAGGGAGGTTTCATGGGTATTCTAGAGTAATATTCAGCTGTGAATCCAATTTATGCAGTGGGATAGGATTAAAAAAGGAACAGAAGGTCTGGATTCTGAACCTGCTCTAACAGCTTTGATTTGAATACAACCCAAGTCTTGAAATGGCTTGTTTTCCACTTCTGGTTTGGAGCTGGTTGAAATATTGCCACAGTAGCACTTCCTGTAAAATTTTTGTCCAAGATTCTCATTATTTGGAATTAAACTCTAAAGATTTTGGCACCGTGAAATCCAAACAAAACTCCATTCCTGACTCAACTGGCCCAGGAGTCAACTCAAGCTTAATCTGGTCCTGGGTCCAAATCCAGCTTCAGCCCATTTCCACTGTTATATAGATTATGCCATAATACCTCCTCCAGCTTCGGGATTTATAATGCCTCCTTGCAGGATGCATATTTGTGTGTAAATACATAAATCATATCAGATAAACAAAGAAGGCATGCCAGAAAACAGGAGGGGAGGGAAGAGGAGAGATACCTACCAAGCAGTTTGTCTCTAAAGTGTTGCCAGTTGTGAAAGGACTTGACGTGCTAATATCCGCTCATTCAGACTCTTACAGACATGCTAAGAGCGTGACGGCTGGCAGGCAGTGCATTTAAGTGCTGTTACTGAGGCCCCCAAATATTGACAGAGTGCCAGACTCCGAGAAACTATTGATGTATGCAGCCGGCCGCTGCTCCAGACACCTCTCAGACAGAGTCTTTAAATGTCACAGATTAATGAATTTTCATGAAATGGAGAATGAGAGAAAGAATTAAAAAAAAAAAAAAAAAATCCCACAGCACCAACATGAAAGCATTTTTTATCCCTACACAAAATTCTGCCCTCAAGCCTCAAGATTCCTAATAGATTGTAACAGAACGTAAGTCGGCAGTAGATGCGGGGTCGAGGAGGCGACACTCTCGAGATCATGCAGAGCATCCTCAAACAAAGCCAAAATGAGAGATGATCGTTCTCAGAAAAAAAAAAAAAGAGTCAGGAGGCACTTCTATCTTTTGCATTTTAACCAAACACGTAAGTGACACAGTTTAAGGGGTAGAACTGGTTAAACAGTTCACATTTTGAGGCACAAATGGGGCCAAGCTGCAAAGGAGGGATGTTGAAGGACTCTAGAGTCATTCTGATAGTACTTGGACCCCCTCCTTGTACTTGATACTGTTCTTGATCTTATCCAAGAAAGTGGCAAACTTATGATAGAACATCTTCATGTCATCAGATAAACCAAGTATGCTGATTATTTATCTTTTTTCATTTACATCAGTGAACTCAAATATGTATGAAAGAGCTTCAAATATCATTAAAATGTAATAATGCAAAATGCAGTTGGAGAAATCTATGCATAAGACATCACTTAAAAAGGAAGGAGGTGAAGGGATGATGTATGGAAAGGTATAAATGGGCCATTTATAGGCAGCTGTTAGAAATATGGTTTTGGCAAGCCTGTCTGCACACAGCCACTGGGATCCCTATGCCACTTGCTTCATTGCCCTTGGGCAATCGATTCCTACAAGGCTTAGCTGCCCTCTGTGTAGGCCAGCACGCTGTGGCATGGGAGTACTATAGAGAAGGAGCCACGCACAACACAGCCTTGGTGTTTGGGGTCAGCTCGGTGAGGTAGCCTGCACATGTGCTGCAAAGGGTCCTTCAGCTTCAGCAGCTGAGCAGGACTCTGTGGTTTTCCACTTACATTTTTGCTGCAGAATAGTCAACATTCTTTCCCCCGCCCCCAAGTTCTTCTAAATACCCTCTGCCTCTGACCTTACAACCCTTTGCTGACCCCAGCAGCTATAAAATAAGCGCAAGGAACGTTCAAGAGGAGCTTGTTTCCACATCATTTTGTCAGGCAGGTTACTTGGGACTACCATCACCAAAGCAAATAAATAGGAATTAAAAAAAAAACAATCAAAAGACAAAGTCAATTTTCTGACTGCAAATGAGTACAGGGACTCTGAAGCTAAGCTCCAGCTCCTAACAACATAGAAAGCTTGAAGTTTTGAAAGCCATCATACTCCTGCCGGTTGACACTCATGGCAATCAACTGCATCCTGGATTGCAACACCCAGCCATTAGCATTACCCACTCTGGTCACCACCTAAAGCAGATCTTCCCTACCATCAGACATCCCACAATAGCCAGTCTTGCAGGAGGCTCTCCAACCAGTTATCCACTCTACAAATGATCTGGAGGAAGCAGCAAGCCGTCATCCTCTGCAGATCAGGCAGAACACACATGCATGTGAGAGTGGACGACACAAATGACTGATTTAAATATACGAGAAGGCAAAATGTCAAAGGCTTTCTATTCTGAGAATAATCTGTAGACAAACAAAGAAAAAAATCAATATAGATTTTTACACTGGGAACTATTTCACACATCATTGCAAAACTTACTTTTAAAGGTTTTTAAGGTTTCTAAAGAGTCTGTCTAACGTTACAGCCCCTTCTGGCCTTCTCTCCTTTCACACATACTCCTTTTCTATTCTTCTTTCTTCCTCTCCTGTTTTAAAAAGTGAATGAGGACCGGTCACAAAGCACTGACCCAGTGGTTCACTCAGCCCAGTAGCTCACCTTCAGCAAAAGCCAGCACTGTCTGTAGAAATCTGTCTCTTTTCTGGAAGAATTGAAATAGCAATCTAATGCTTTTAGAACACAAAATTCTAAGTGAACATGTTGGAAAGGGAACAAGTGGGGCAACTGTCTAACTTACTGCAGGAATGGACACGGGTTTTTTTAATGATGTTTTGGCATTTTAACTAAATGAAGGGGTAGAGTTAGACATAACAAAGTCATGTGACTTGTCTGAAGTTATGCAAGATGCTTCTCTCCCTGTCTTCCTTTGCAAACACTAGTACAATTAAGTCTCATTGTCCCTGTTTTCTTTGTATGCTATGCATGTTAACAACAGCCGTTTTGGTCCCATAGATTCAGTGTTATCTCCAAGACAAAGGTGGGAAGAAATCTGGGAGAAGTGGAAATATTAAAGACTGCATAAAATAAAATAAATTTAATAATAAATGAATGCAAAATATCAATTGAAAATGAAAGAACAGATAAAAGACATTACACGATCACAATTATTATGTTTGAAAGGGTCCTTGAAAGTTTCTTGAATTCAAATTCCTTCGTTTAGTTTAGGAGAGTATCAAAGACCACCTCCTTGTTCTAATCTAGTCTCTTTGATTGTCTCCTTACACTTTCTATCCATTAGTTCATTGTAATCATTTCTGATTGCTGTTGTCTAACTTTCATCCTCTTCTTTCCTTCACGTGTGTGCACATCACAGACCACAACCAGCTTGCATGCACCCCTGCTTGTTAAAAGTCCCACCTCTTCTGCTGACTTACTGCTCTCCTAATCAAAAGGGCAGGAGGAAACAGTCGGGATTCATTCTTCTACCTCTCCCCTTCTCTCCCCCTCTCTTTTTTTCAAATGGCATAAATGTCAACTTTCTAAAAGGATGTTTGGCATAGCTGAGTTCAGTCATGTAACGTACAAAGTCGGCATGATCAAAAGGTTGCAGGGCTGCCCACTGCTAAAGAAGAAGAAAAAAAAGGGAAACAGGGATATCTTCTGAAGTGTGAAAGAATGCATGAGCCAACTGTTGCCACTGGAAACACCATGTCTATTAGTAGCAGCAGTGGGTCTGAAACAAGAAAGTGCAGGTCCAGATTCCAACTTTTTCTAAATTCAGCGCTGTTTTGATCTGATTTTCTTCTTAAAAAAAAAAAAAAAAAGAAAATAGAAAAAAAAAGAAAACCAGGGATCTACACAATTGTGGAACTGAAAACTTTTATCTTCTGCATCGTTCCACACAAAAGCCTATACCTACGTAAAAATATAGCAGTTGTTTTTACAGGCGAAGCCGCAAATCAGAACACGGATTCACACATCAGAAATACAGCCTCTCTGGTGGTTTTGTACTGCTGCTACCTCTCACCACAGAATGTTCGTTCTCATTCTATCCACTGCTGAAAAAGAGCACAGATTATTCTTCCCTTCCACACAACTAAGATTGTTTTGATTTCACGTGGAAACTGGTTTGCAACAGTAGTGTGCTTCAGGATTGCTAAGCACACACTCATATATTCCTTTACAATTCTGATGCCATGCATCTGATTCTATTCAGCTATCGTATTTGCTTCACTCTGCCAAGTCCCGTGAAAATTTTCACATTTTCTTACCAAATGTCAGCATTAGAGAACACTACAGCTATGCCACTGACTTCTGCAAAACGCCTGAACTTGGCGGACTACAAGCCGGTGGTCCAAATATTCAGTATTAATAATCTCTCTTTGAGCTGAGAATCAGTTTTCTTGCCAAAAGATAACCCAAAAAATGTAGACTGAAAAGCTCATTTTCGATATCCATTTAATAGAAAAATCTTAATTATAGATAGCTTTCAATCCCAGAACAGTAGACAGGAACTTGAGATTAATTCCCCCTATGACAAAGTATGTGAACAATAACCAGAATTTGTAATCAATACCCAGAGGAGAGAACATCCAAATTGTAATGGGGATTTGGGATTCATCCCCAGAGGATGTAATATATGATTTGGAACAGGTAGACTGGGATTAATTTTTGATTATGAAATATTTGAACAGCAATTTTCAACTTCTAATGAAGAGAGGATGTGGACGCCACAATTAATACAATTTCTAAGTCCCTCCATCATATTTCAAGACATAAATGACAGATCACAAACAGCTGTTCAGCTTGTACACAAGTTAATGTGGGAGTGCCACCTAAAGGAAAGTGCACAAGAAAGGGCCATGGAGAGAGGCAGGCAAAGATACAAGTTGCAGTTTCTTCACTTCTAACAAAACTCGCTTATTGCAAATTCTGCACTAGAAGTAATTAATCTGCGTTTTCTGACTTTAGAAGGATAATTACAAGATAGAAAATACCAGTATGAAAATACAAGGCTTTTCTCTTGCACAGAGAAAAACTTTAAAGGAGAAGGAATTGTTGCTCTGAAGGAACATTTCAAAATAAGAGTGTGCAAGGCAAAATACATACAATTTCAGCGTGTCCTGGAGAGGGATACAATCCAAGTTTCTAAAGTTCTTTAGAATGTAATAAAAGCACAAATTATTCACCTAGAATAAAGATGATAATGAGAGAGCTGTGAATCTTATCCTTTTCTGTTAGCTTCTCTGAAATAATTTTCTTTGTTTTCCTCACAGACGAATGAGTAATTTTAATGATTATGAGCTACATCTGTGGCCATGTAAGACAAGGCAAATTTAATCTATCGGCATATTTTGCAATTTATAAGTTAATGTAGCTAACTGACAAGCTTCAGGATGGCATGCTGATCATTGCAGGGGCAGGAAGAACCTGGCCTCTATGTCCAGAATTGCTTGGTTGGGAAGATGCAGTATCCAGAGAGAAACCGCCTTCCCCTGAAATAACCTTCAGATGCGGGACTAATGATAAGATGAACCAACAACCTGTTTTATGCTCAATAAACACTTTCTTCCTAATTTATCTTTTCGGTCTCATAAAATATTTTAAGAGCTGCTTAGGATTTCTGAAATCAGAGATTCTGCTCTTACATTTTCCTCCTCCTGCAGAAAACTTTTGGAACTTTTTCTGAAAACAGACATGCCAGCTGGGGTTCTTTGTGGGGCTACCTCTCTCCCCTAAGCCCTCAGATTCACATCAGCTCATGGATCATTTCCTAACCCTCCAAAATTATATGTAAGTATGCTGTCTCTGCCAGACCCTATTAATCATAAACTTCTTCTCATTTCATTTCAGTATTAAACTCATCTTGTTCAAATCTCTAATTTTCCACACTGACAGAGGAGTTCTCTATACATCATTCAGCTCGATTTCCTAGATACGTTCAGAATTACAAAATTCATTCAAGCCCATCTGATCTCTTCTCACTAAACTTTCTGCCTTCCACTGACTGACAGAGAAGAATTAGCTTTCCTCCTGTCAAGTATACATCTTTCCTCACAAAAGAATGCAAAAACACATCTAAATACAGCTAGTGACTCAGTGTGCCCGTGTACTTGTGTTCTTTGCTCTACAGAGCAGTCAATTTAAGAAGCAGCCAGTCCCTCTGATATACTATCAAACAGTCTACTGGTATTTCTGGAGTAAAAGCAGCTGTAGCATTCTCTACACCACAGTATACTGCACACTGAAAGCACCAATATGGATGAAGTGGCCCTGTTTCCTCCGCTCCTCATGAAAGCAGGAAGTCTCACAATGAAGCCATGCTCGGGAATGACACTGCTGAGCCTAATACATCACAGGTCATTTTAAGTCATTAAAAAGTAAAAATTGCCAACCACAATTATCCTCAGCGATGCTATCTAATATTAAACCCAGATGCAGATTTCACTAGGAAGAATGAATATGTCAGACACTCTCTCTTCTTTCCGTGCTGCAGCAAAGTCATCCATCTCATTTCTAACCCAGTTCCACAGCTTCTCTCCAGTTTTATAAAGAAACTGCAGAGCTGTGCCAGCAAAGCAAACGATGCAAACAGGAGACGGGACCAAAAGAGCACTCAAACCGCTTGCTGGTCTTTTTGGTGAGCCAGGGATTCAGCAGAAACACTGATGCCACCTCCAGAAGCTATAGGGCATGAGAAGTTTGGTGCTGCACATACGGAAAAAGTCCTTTTTCTTCCGCCTATGACACTGGATCCAAAGGATACTCCTTCCCCATGACACGACTCAGAGATCTGCAGAGTACATACACTGCTCCCACATTCCCATAAAGACCACATCAGCTCTCTGGCAAGTTAACCTAAGTAGCTACAGCACAGGACTCCATCAAAGTGGTCAGGTGGACTCCATCAAAGCATGGTGGCAGACAAATTAGCTTGCCAATTTCTGCTTCAGTGTCCCCAGAAGTGAATTACTGTTTGTTGCCTATCAGTACAGAGGATGATAGCTTTAGAAACACTCTACGTTACACAGACAGATCGATGTTTCGTTTTAAAGAACAGTCTATTATACTTTTGCAGATTTGAAAGCAAACAGACTCTGTAGCAGTATTTCTTGACTAAAAACCTGTAGAAGAAATTAAGTTACAGTCTTTTGCAACCAGAATCTGGAAGGGTGTCCCATTGTAATATTTTCAAAGAGAAGTTGTGCATGCAGTATGTATGTGCATATGGTGTTTATGAATTGTTTTTTAACTTTAGATATTTTATTCATTTTTCCACATGGTACAAGTAGAACACACATCTTTGTTGGACAGACACCAATACAGTAACATAGCTTTAGATTTCAGGCACTCGAGATTCAGTGGGACAAAAGGCTTCCCTATCTTCACGCCAGGACATCACGTCCCAGAATTAGGACACGTGCCATCAGGCAGTCAATATCTCACTGAAGATATGCAACCTTCAATACATTCTGTTATACTAAACAAAGGAAACTGTAACCACTTCCAGTTATTCCATACAGAGATAAGGACCATGAGAACTCTAAGTCTTGGCATCCAACATCCTATTTTGATTTCACTGTACTGTGGGATTTGCCGTTATCCACAGTTTGTGGGCTTCATTTTGTTCTCACAGACAGCACAATAACATCAGTCATAATGAGGTTCAGAAGCCAGTAAAGTAGAAGTAAAGTGGGTAAGGAATGGCACAGAAAGACCTGGCTAGTTGTTGACACAAACAGAAAAAAGCAGAGATGCTACTGATACCTGCACCGGTGATCCCCACAGTCAGCAACACAGAAATCAAAATTCACTTCTCCCATTTACACCACGTTACACGGTGCTGACACAGACCTGTGAGGAATATTCAGCGTGTTCTCTAGATTAGCAATCTATCCAAATGAAGAAATGTAGTTTATTGCTCAAACTCAGATGAAATGCAAGCGTGAACAGCTTCCCCTCAGACCAGAAAAGTTTCCCCTGCTACTGCTGACTGCCATGGCTAATAGCTATACAAACCTTGCTTATTTACTTTCCACGCTGCTGTGTCACTGTGAGCCATACCACTGTCACAGGAATCACAGGATGGTGGCATTTAACAGGGAGAGGCAGTGGTTTAAATGATTTTCCAGAAAAAAAAAACAGCCAGCTTCAAAATCAAAATCAAGTTTTTCTTTATGAAGAATGGAAATACTAATGCTATGACCAAACACTTTGTATAATTTTCACATGGTGAACCATCATTCTGTTAAATGAAATGTAAGAATAGCCAGACTAGTAGTCTCGGCTGAAACTAGGACACCAGTTCAGAGAAAAGAAATAAATACAGTTTCTGTTCCCACTGAGAATTTGACACCTATCTTGCACCCCAAGGTCTGAGAAACATTGAGTACAAAAAATACTTTCTCACTGTCTGGAAAAAAAGAAAAAAAAAAAGAAAGAGGATAAGAGAAACAAAGATCAAAATTTACATGAAGTAGACACACTTGAGTTTTCAGATGTCCAAATTAAAATGCCTACGCTGACATACAAGGCAGACAGTCCTAATGATTCTCGTCCAGACCCCTACTGAAAGTCTCTTCCTGTGCCTGGCTTAGATTTCAGGTTTCTTGACAAGCTAATGAACAGTTAACCTCACCTTCCTGATAAAACTCAAACACTCTCTGACCTCACTCTTTTCTGGAAAAAAACCCATGAGGGTGGAATACACAAAATTCTGTCAATTTAGATAAAGCTCTCTGTGCATTGGAAACCAAAAAGGGGAAATTCTGTTTGGGTGCACAGGGTGATGCTGCCGGTAGATCCAGATTTACTCCCAAATTTCACAGATTCGGGGCAGCACTGAGCCCTCTCCCCTCCACCGCTCCTCTCCAGCAGCATGCCAGCCCCAGTGCTGCAGGCAGTGATTGGAGGGAGCTGCAATATAAATAGGAGTTGCCCTGTAGCCTTGGGGACCACAGGTGGCACGGCACATTTATCTTTGCGTGTGCCAGGCTGGATGTCTACAACACACAAGTGGGAAAGGTCAGACGTGTCAGCTATGATGGCAACAAACAGCCCTGGCAGCCGGCGCGCTCACCTCTCGCTGCTCACCATGTGTGTACACCTCTGGGTCCAGCAGAGGACCAGCTCTGGAGCACCGGTCATCACGTCACATCGCCAAATGCCACCGCCTTGGCTCAAGATGCTCGGTCCTACGCTGAGGGCTGTGCCCCATCGCAACAGTGGCAAATAACACTGGTATTTTGGATTTGCTCTCTTCAGAGGCCACGGAAGAGATTTATTATTTATAGGCACATGGCTGAAAACATTAAGTACGTACATAGGGGCCCGCATGCCCGCCGGGGAGGGGCAATTACTGCCAGGCAGTAATTTCAGTCTGAAGTTCCTATGACTTAAATAGCCACTTGAGCTCTGCTCTTGCAGTTTACGATGTCAATAGACCCCCTAAATGAAATTACAGCCTTCTGATACGCAGCAGGGTAGCTTTTCTTCACCGTGTAATATACGCGGCCGGGAGAAATTGCACTATATATGGAGTTTCACTAAAGCAGAGTTTATCATAAGAATGTTCCCACTCAAATATGATTAGGTTTCTTGTTTGCTGGATAACACATCTAATGAATCAGGGTATGCATGATAGTCATGTTTTGTGAACTCAGACACATACCCTGAGGTGAACTGGGCACTCCACCGCCTCCAAGCACTAGCTATTTCATTTCCACCGTAATTTGCACCTGCATTGTTTTGCCAGCAGCACAAACCCATGCTAGCTCTGGAACTTGCATCTATTTTAGGAACTTGAAACACACACGGAGGGAAAAACAAACTGTGCAGCAGCGGTGTGATCCATGCGCTGGATTTAAAGGAGTTTTAAGCATGTTTGAGCCTTGATAAACTTGTTTTCTTGTGCTGCGGTCCTATGTGGTCAGAAAGAAAAAACAAAACTGTTTCCATTCTATAGAAGGGCAACTGAGATGTAGAAAAAGACCACACAGTGACGGATCTGCAGCAGAGGTTCAGGTCTGCCAGGGACTATTATATTTCCCTTCATGTTCATCATGTTATTTATCCATCCTTCTTTTCCCCATCCAGGACAGTAAGAAAAGCCTTCATTTTACAGCTCATGCACCTTGTTATTCCTTTATCCTTCAGCTGAGATCACGAGTCAACTGTTCTAATGTTCCACATCACAACACAACTTTGCAGCTGATAATTAGTGATCAGCAGTTAGTTGCCGCTTTACCAAGAAACCTTGCAAATCACAGAATTATCAGATGTCTGACCTTAAAGGTCATCCACTCCAATCCAGCCAACGTCCTTTCACTTTCATAACTTTCCCTCTTATATGACTTCAAGTTTCACTTTCTTTTCTGCTTTATAGAAGGGGAGAATAAAAATAGTGTTGTTTCAATGTTGTGATCCTGGGAAATAAGCCATTGTTCAATCTCTGGGGCGAAAATAAATAAATTAATAAAACACTTACAGTACCTTAGAAGAGGAAAGGTGCTTGAAATGAAGCATTTGCTTTTACTGTGAAAACTGATTCGCAGTATGGCTTAAGTTCTTGTACTTTATAAATGTCCCAGTACCTCTGAGTCTGTGCATCTTTATAATTACAACCTCTTCTGTGCTTTGTTCTCAGCTGATGCAGTTAACAGAACAAAAAAAGTATCACATCAAACAGAACTGGTATGCTGTGGATTCTACTATATAAATATATGTTCTCTTCTCCAGAAGCATAAACTGCTGGTTTGAATGCAAGTGAAAGACTACCATTTGCTCTTTGATTGTGTCAGGCAGGAGATTATACCTTCTCCACTTCACCTATGGGTAGCACCAGGAGGTTTAATTCAGCTGCATTTCTACAGCACTTTGGGATTTCCAGATGGAAGGGATGGTGCAACTGAAATGTCTCCCCAGAGAAGTAAACAGGACATTTATAAAAGAGCAGCTGTATGCATTCATTTTGCTTTTTTAAAGAAGCTAAGGCAAAATACACTACGTGCTAAGCAAAGAAGTTACCACTAATGAGACAGTTTATCATCTTACTGTCCCAGAGTATTTAAACAGACAGTTAAAATATGATTTCAAATTGCAGATTTTCACCCTAATGATTTTAGACCATAGACAAACCATTATAACCTTGGACTAGTGTCAATAAGCAGCTTATACCATAATAAGAAAGACTGTTGATTTTCTCCACATTGTTGTACATAAATACCAGTGAAGACAAGTTCTTTTACTGCTGCAGAGACTTGCAGAATAAATAGATTAATTAAATAATTTAAACACCGAGAGGTTTAGAGCAACACAGAGACTCTTAAAAAAGAAATTCAACACTGTTTTGCCTTCTTGGTGGAAGTCACCAGAGTGACAGCCCTTGACTGCAGTCTATCCAGAGAACAAGTGTTACACAGGCAGAAGTTTGAAGTTTCAGACATTTTGCACTGTGCTTTAAGAACTTTCCATTTCAGAAGTACTTACGTCTTTCAGACTTACACTGCCTGGAGGGAGAAAGTAAATCAGAGATAAGTTTCAAAGATCAGACCAAAAAGCGTGTGTGGGAGTTCAGTGTAGCCCATTTAGAGAAAAGAAAAAATCCATTATGTTTCTGCCTGTGATGTGAACT
Source organism: Centrocercus urophasianus (assembly GCF_019232065.1). Classification (NCBI taxonomy): domain Eukaryota; kingdom Metazoa; phylum Chordata; class Aves; order Galliformes; family Phasianidae; genus Centrocercus; species Centrocercus urophasianus. The sequence continues at coordinate 7,052,358 of NW_024884364.1, read as the reverse complement.
GCCTGAAAGTTTGGGATGTTCTGATCTGTCAGCTTCTTTGAGTACACTGCAGAAAGGTGATGCAAATGCCAACTTTGGATCTTAACATCCATTTATTCAAAAGCTGGGACCATTTGGATTAGGGCTTTGATGGACGTAAAGCTTATTCTGTGTGTGTATATGACTCTTTACTGAGAGAATACGCCAGCCTAATTGTGGGTTTTGTTAAGAACTAGTTATATAGTTTAGGTTCAGGGAGAGGTTCCACGACTGCAGTGCACCGTGAGAAATAACTAACCCTCACTGCACAGCGCTGATGGAAGTCTACAGTCAAGGCTCTATAGATGAAAAAAAAGAGGAGTTTGCGGTTCTTCGTGGTTCTAAAATAAGCCCAGAGGACAACTCAGAGGCTTAATCTATGCTCCATCTGTTTTTTGGGCTTAGTCAAACTTTAGACTGAAACTGAATCATTGGGAGGGACTGGGAGCCCCAAATGGATCAGGACCAAATAAAATATTTGCAAAAATTGCCACGCAGTAAAACCACCAACCTTTGCAATGGCTTTATTTATCGGTTATATGAAATAGCAAGTTCTTTAACTTGGGTTGCATTTGATTTGACATTTAGGTCAATTTTGAAATCAATGGCAAAGCCACTGACAGCTCCAGTGAAAAACTGGCCAATGCCAATCATTGTTTGCTGTCCTTCCAATTTACACTGGACATGAAACCAGGGAATGGTGACTGGACTTCCTCTATGCGTCACAGGTCAACAGCAGAGTTTGAAGAGGTAGGTGTTACCATGGGGGTTAGAGATGTATGTTGATACACTTCCTAAATGAATCAAACTCAAAAGATAACTTGGAGAAGAACACTTCCTAATTAATATCCCATGTGAGATACATTGGTGCCGTTAAACATTTTGTTCTTTTGCCAGGGACAACATGTTTCAAAGAACAGGATAACACCTCAAAATAAAAATATTTTGACTGCTACTCTGTGTTTCTTATATGCCTACTTTGTTAACAGTAGAAAATGTTAGTCAAGAGATGATTCATTTCTTCAACTCAGATAACATGAGAGATGATAAAAGATGAATGGAACAACCCACGCACTGCCCTGGCCTTCTTTAGCATTACAGCAGCGTAAGATTAACAGAAGTGATACATTTAGCCAGGCAGGAGAGGACAAAAGGACACCCTGAGTAATCTGGGCTTGAAACTACAGATGCACATCCTATTCCTTTTTTTTTTCACTGGCTTCCCCATGCAGCCTTGAGCAAACAACGTCATTTTCTGTGCCTCAGCTTCCCTACCCATCAGCTGGGAATAACTGCTTAAGTGCCCCAGTGTTGGTTGAGACACTTAGTTCTTTAGTGTCCAGAATTTCATATATGAAATTCTCCAAAATACACTTTTTTTCTGATTCCCATTTCCCCATACCAAGAGAAAAAATAGGGAAATGAGAGAGTTAATTAATAAATAAAATAAATGCAACCTTTCCCTCCCCCCTCAAATGGACCAGCAGCCTATAAACCAACCAGTTCTTCCTATTCCCAGAGGTGGCTTCCGCAGAAGCATTTTCTTTTACTATGCATCCACTGTAGAGATTCTTTTCTGCTTGGCTGGGCAATCAGGTATTCAGAGCATAATGTAAATGCTCACAACACAGAGGCATGAAAACTTGCCAGACAGAAACTCCAAGTGAGGGATTAACATTTCGACCCCCTCCCATGCCCTCCCCTTCCCAGCTCGCCCGGCCCTCTCGTCCCCCCACCCTGGCCCCTCGGAGCCGCTGCTGAGTTCAGCCCCACAGGGACACAAGGCAGAGGGACACAAGGCAGGGGACAACGGGTGCAGCCTGCGGCGTGGAACTGCCTTCTCTCTGCTCAGCAGTGGTTGCTCCCAGCTCCATATTCCTCTGTGGTTGTTGCTGATTCTTTTTTTAAAAGGAGAAAAAAAAAAAAAAAAAAAAAAAGAAAGAAAGAAAAAGAAAGAAAGAAAAAGAGAGAAAAAAACACAACCCCACAACCCCCAACCAACAAAACAAAACACAACAACAACAACAAAAAACCCTTTATTTCCTGCTTTGCCTCGGAGGCACCGAGAATAGAAGCCTTGACGCATCAAATTCTGGGAGCTCACCACTCACCAGGGCTGTGGTTCCTGGTCCAAGCGGTGACGAAGGAGAATCACCTCACAGTCTCTGGAGAGTGGCAAGGCTTGGCTGCTAAGCGTGCCCCGCGCCGATGGGCTTTTTGAGTTCACTGTGTTCCAGAGCGAGTGCCGAGGCAGAGAAATTAGGGAGGGGAGAGGTGGGAAGGAAAATCACTGGAGCCTCTTATGATCAAACTTCCACTAAGCAAGAGGAAATGTCTTATAAATAAACAACAGCAAGAGAAACAAAAAAATCCATCTCGTCCTGCCAGAGGAATGTACATTATTGTCTCTCGACGGAAAACTTTACACCGCACCAGAACACGAGAAAGCAGCCATGTCTCCTGAAGCCACCCTCCCTTTCCGGGAGGGAGGGAAGGAGGGCAACGCCAACTCAGAAAAAAAATATTGGGAAGCTCATGAGATTTCCCAGTAGACAAACAAAACTGTCCAAATTCAACAGATGTCACTATTCCAAGGTTTCACACAGGGCTACATTTCTTTAGAAATGCTCATCGCTCCGCCATTCGCACAGATTCAGGGAGGAAGTTCAAGGCAAGGGGAAGGAGGAGAAGGTCACAGTACATGTATGTGCGTGTATACATGTCTGTGCATATCTGTGCATTTATATACATAACAGCATTTTATGTGTTTTATAATGCATAGCTACAAGATCATTTCATATAGGTGCTTTTCTTTTTAAAAAAGATACGCATGAATTTCTCCCAAACCTCCCTAGAATCTTTGAGTTTTATGGGCTGGAGACTTTATGCATTCGCTCTCATCTCACAATACTAAAACTGCAGTCAACTGAAAGCTCACATTTGATTGCTCTGTGGGTCACAAGTGACATGAGTTTGGTGATTTCAGTCCAGTCTCTGGCTCTGCAAAAACTATTGCATGATTTGGCACAATGCACGGCAAATAGCAGTCTCTTTATGAGGAACCACAGATGGCAACAGAATGCATAATTCAAATAATTTATCAAGCATAGTTGAGACCTAGAATGGGGGGATGGCCTGAGACGATGAGAAACCAGTATGCTACAAGTCATTATTAGGGAGCTTATTAAATCTGTCTGGCATGCACAACATTAGAAGATCACAGATAGCTGATGAGAGCCGAGATGCTTGGCAGTGCAACGTTTTGGGTCATGGCTAGAAAAGCAGCGTACTGCCAGAGAGGAGTTACTTCAGGGGAGAAGTCAAAGAAAAGACCGAAAGATCATGAGATACTGAAAACGCCTTGGCAGTCCTGATTTACACTTGGTTTCTATGGGACTCTTTCATTTAAGAAAGAGCTGCAATTCCTTCCTTGCGAGTGTAGTGCTTATCTCTACCTGTCCCAAATCTCAGTGTCCTGAATCTCAAAAAACTGCATAGTCTGTTGTTCCTGTATGCACAAGGTTACAAATGAAAACATGTTTTTAAACTAAGTAGCTTTACACCTGCGTGTTATTGCTGGCGAAGCAATGCTGTCTCTGATTCTTGTTAGCAACAATCAGTCTATGAATGCAGGTGATGAGGCAGAGCTATGCTCAAGATTGAAGAACGACTGGAAGGAAAACTTCAGAGTGTTTAATGCAAAATTTATAGTAAATCACAGCTCTTTCAGGTTTACACCTTTTGGGGAAACCATTGTTAAAGCATTACTAGATCTACAGTACCAAGGTGATCTTCATAAAACAAAAGAATTTTCAATACCCAATTTTCCCAGTACAGAATAATCAAAGCAACAACACCCATACAACACCTGAGGAGCTGTGGGAAAGAAGGAACTCAACTTGATTATAGCAGACTGACTGGTAAACTGTAAAACTGACCATCTGGTCATACATGCTAATACCAAACAATTAAAAATGTGTAATCTGAGTCCAAATATTCTCTCTCTCAAACACTATTCACAGTGAAATGATCGACTTAAGTCCAAGGTTATTTTAGCACTTTTATAGCTACTTGTTTTTCTTTGCTTGGATATTTCAGTAAAAATCCTCAAGGAGGAGCTCGGTAAGGGCATTACTAATCCATAGCATTCATGAACAGGTATTTGCCCACTTCCCAGCACCCATGTGAAGTGCTTTAAGGCAGTATCGTAGCTGACTCCATCCTCCAAAAAGGGAGAAGACCTAAGAAGCTTGAGAAGTTTGAGCAGGCATTGATAGATCTGTCTCACTAGAACTGCTTTGCTCATTTATTGGATTTTCTCATCATTCACCTCTCACTACTCATGCCCAGTAAAACTTTCCTCATTTCTCAGCAGCAAACTGATCAACTGACCTTAGGTTCCCAAAAACTTAGCTGCCTTTACATAGATGAAAGTAAAAGCAGTCCTGTGTGTTTAATAAGTCATTCACTAAACAGTCGAGAGATCAACAGCAGACACTAAATTAAACACTGGCATTCTGATTATTTAGTATCATTAATCATTAGGGCTGCCTGTACTATAAAAATGGGGAGCAAAGAACCAAACGAAATCTATTAAAAAAAAAGAGGTCTCTGAGGTTTCTGAAAATTAGACTAAACAACACAAGCAGAGAACAGATCACTCAGTTGAGATCAAAATCTCAGCAAATTTCAACCGTGTGCCTGTCAGTGTGGCCTATTTCCATTACAGGCTTCAGGAGAGCCTCAGAATCATGCCACTCTTGTTTCACTCTTGTTAACAGTGGCTACTGCCTCAGAACTGCAGAACTGTAAGAGCCAGGAGGGCCGACATTTTCTACTGATTTTTTGGTTTGACATTTCCCATTTGTGCCCTTTTTCAAAGTTTTAATTTGGTAAAGGCACTTGTCAGTCTGTATTTTAACAGGTCACTAATAACTTGAGATGCAAGATCTCGTATTTCATTTTCTTTCTGCTGCTGCCGTCGCTAAACATTTCATTCACCTTGAACACAGCAGACCACTCCAGAAGGTTTTATTTATGTTATTTTTCTTTCCATAGGAATGTTTACAGGCCAGTTTTTGTGATTTGTTATGTTGCGTTAGGCTGCTCTGATGCTACCTGTTGTAGTACAAGTAACCGACTGCACGCAGAAATACTGTCACTCTACGTAGCTTGATGCTGTAACTGAAATTTCTTTCTTGGGACCTGTATTCAAACAATTATGGGTTTTAATTTGGTGGCATCTAAAACATGTTTCTCCAGGCAGCATTTTGTAATATTCACCTTATACAAATACAGATGTATACATATGTACCTGCACGTGTATATATAAGAAAAACCAACATCGTTTCATTTCTACCTCTTGACTTGGCTACTAGCTCTTGAATGCTAAATGTGTTCTGTTGCTGTTCTACACAGACACACACAAAATTCAGAGCTGGCCATAATCCTTTTCAGAACAACAATACGTCCTATGGGTTTCTCTCTCTGCCTTAAGTAGCCCAAGAAAGGACAAGCCCCCGAGGGGCTGATGTTCTCCCACACCTTCACAAAGAAAGGGGAAGAGACCCAGCAGAGTCTCTGAGGTATGGGCTTTTCTCCCCTCATCTCCCCATGCAGCAGAGGCCACCTTGGTAGCAGCCACCAATAAACCCATGGAGGTTAATTCTGGTTTTTGCTCCATTAACCTCTACTTAACCTCTGCTCCACCTCTGTAACCTTAAGGAGGAGAGATAGCAAGATGATACAGGCAACAGAGTCAGGCATACACTGCAAGGAGGGTTGTACTGTGGTAAGGCTGTCTCTGACACTGGGCTTCTGAGGACCTGGAGAAAAGTTTCCTTCACTCCTGCCAATCCTGTCCTCTGAATGGAAAACTTTCAGGATCTCTGGAAGGTAAGCTTCACAGCACTTCCCATCAACATACCCCTCTACTATATGTTCCTCAATGTAGGAGAAGATGCACGAGCTATGACAGTGGATGCAAAGAGAAATAGACCAGATGAGAGACAGAGAGAGATGAAATAAACTACTGGAAAAGTCTTCTCCAGATGTAGCTTCACTCTCTATAAATAGATAACCCAGTATTGTCCTCCAGATTCAAACACGGGGTTGAGTTTTTTGTTGTTTTCTTGCTTAGTATAAAGCAATTAAAATGTAAGAGCCTCTCTAAATATTCCTTTATTAAAAAAATAGGTCACAGACAGAGAAGCAGCCAGTCATGGTTTGGAGTGGGCAAGCAAACAATTTTCATTCGATTGTGCCCTTGTTTTTGTAACTAGCTTTTCTCCTGTGACCCGCTATACTTACCCCGTCTGCTGCGCTAACCAGCAACATGCCTTTTTAATTTGCCTTCCCGGGGTCTGCATTTGATTACAGCATTCATGTTCTATTTAGATTCTTTTGAATCATGCCCCGTGGTGCTAGCACGAAAGGTGTTATTTATAAAATGAAATTCTGTTGTATTGCGACTTGGATTCAAAGAGGACAAGTAATATTAAATACTTACTTTATTTAATAATATCTTAGATTTATTAACTCAATTTCATTATGAGATTAGAGACGGTAACCTGGAGGTGGTTATTAACTAATAAACAGGCTTCAGGCAACTTTGCCCCATATAAAATAAAATAAATAAAAATACGTATATATGCATTTAAATAGCTTCTATTTTGAGGGCCCAGATACGCACCTCTAACTCAAAATAATGGCTTTCTTGAAATATAGCATCACAGGAAGCTGCTGGCATCAATAAGCTCATGGTGCCTTTAGGACAAAAGCATCCATACACAACAGCCATCCCAAGTAAGCGTCCCATTTGGTTGGTTGCACCACGTGGGGTGAAGTTCTACCACTCAGCTTTGAAAGACCTGATATAGGCTGCAGTTACTTCAAACTGCTGTGAGCAGAACATTAGAAACTGTGAAATTCTGCCAATCCAACTGATTCTCCTTAACCCATCCAGCACTGCAGGGCTCACGTGTATAAGCTGTCTTACAGCTCTCGCTCTCCCAGCATCAGTCCCATGCAGGATATACTACAAGAAACTCAATTCAAACATGTGGAAAAAACCATAGGCAATATGCTAGCTCTGTTGCAAACAGGCTCTCAAGATACCGAAGAGCTCCTTTTTTCAGGAGAGCATGGAAGTTTCTCACTTTGTATGTGAGTATAATGTGGCTCTGTATTCTGGTACTTGGCTCTTCATGGCAATTTACACTACATTTAAAACCAGTGCATATTCTATTCAGTAAGGTACAGTACAACCAGCAGCTGAAACCACCTGGCAGCAGGCTGAAACACTTGCTAGCATCCCAGACCAAAGATTAAACTGAAGTTAGAAAACTCATAGAAGGCTCAAAGTGGCCCAAAGCACAGGAATATTAAGATACAGTTCTTTGTCCATTTCCCAAACAAAACTAATAAATGCTAACACACTTAACTCCCTCTTATATAAAATACTCTGTGATGAGACACAGCTTATGCGACTTTAAATCTGTCAGGTCGAGGCTAAAGCCTGAGTCTGATGTGGGAAAATAGAAGAGTGTCAGTGTCACGGGTACAATGGGCTGGGAATTCCCACATGGAGGTGTGCGGCTGCTAAAAGCTTTCACCCCACATCTGTTGCAGTTAGCTGTGAGTCACCTGCAGTCAGCTTCATTAGACCTGAGGTGTCACTCAAATGAGACAAGCTATTGCCAGAACAAGAGAAATCAGAATTTTAAGTGTTTGATAGATTAGAAGGAAAGTGTCACGATATGTTAAATGGATATTCAAATACCTCAGGTCCCAGTTTTCAGCTCCTTACAGATCGTATGCCTTTGCTTAAAGCTGGATGGTAGGCAGGGGTGAAAAAGAAAGGGTGAATGTCTTTTTTCACTCATGTGGTGTTGTTCACTGCAGTGACTCAGTGAAATATAAAATCCAGGGCATGCAGATTATGAGAAGATAGAAATATTTAATGAATTAAATCTGTCCAGAAAGGGCTTTCAATTCAGAGTTATCTCCAGCATTTAAGAAAGAACACCTACAACATGGTGGTGCACAGATATTCCCAAGAGAAAATAAGGTTAAGTAACTGTACTGAAAAGAGGTTAATTTGGGTCAAAAATGAAGGGAGATTGAGAAACAGATTTATGGTGAAACTTTCAAAGGCAGAAGCAATAATTGCACCCGCAAAAGGCATGTGCATCATTGCTACAAACAAAAACACATGCTTGGACTCTCTACAGGCAATCTGGCATCTGTTTCCCATTCCCTCCCTTCTCCTGACCCTAAGACCTCTTTTTCTGGAATTTTGTTCCATGAATATTCCATAGCGCACCACTCTGCTCCTATTTTCATGAAAAGTCAGTAAAAATGCATTAGCTAATAAATGGAAGTTCACAGCATTACTGTCAATCAGTGGTTGGTTTCCATGAGAATAGAGAGAGATCTCAACAGAGAAAAATAGTGAGGTTCAGGCTCAAGTGATGTTCAGTCTACATATGTTATGCATACAGACCACTTGGAAACTACTGAACTAACTTGTTTGGCATTTGATTTATTACCAGGTTCTCTAGGGTATCTACAAGCAAAATTTAAACAACATTCATTTGTGTAATTTGGAAATGAGGCAGAAACAAAATATATTATTGAGTATGTTAGAAATACTGCAATTTATTCTCCTTCTTTCCCCATTTCTTTCTATATGCTCCAAATCACCATTAAAAAAAATACTAAAGCCTTTTTTTCCTACTGTAATTTCATCCCCCCAGGTCTCAAAGAAAATATAACAATTTCAATCCTAAAATAATTAGTGAGAGAAAATTATAACTGATAACATGGATTATAAAAGGAAACAATCTCCACAGTGTTGATAAAAATATGCCACTATTTCTGAAATTAATGCACTCTGTTTACAATGAACACACCAGGAGAACACATATACTCCAAGATGCAAGCCACAGGGTAAGCATGGTGCAGGGCTTTTTAAAGTCTTTTAATTTCTGAAAGCACATTCACCTTCTATTACTTTTACCCACAGTTTTAATCTGAAGTTTCTAGCATCATCTCTATGACTGAACAAAGCAAAAAGAAAGAGCCAGTTATTCCCATGGTTAAGGAATACCAAAAACCAGAAATGTTGCAAAATGTAGTCCCATTTCTAAATTTCAAGCATCTTTAAAGCTTATTATGATTGGGTGAAGTTTTACAAGTAAGTGCTATTATATGAAGACAGTTTTGCATATATATATATAAATATATATGTTGCAAATATATATATACATGTGTTTTTATATGTATAAAAAAAGGGTTACATTTTAAAGTATACTCCAAGTTTGAGACTATTCAGATGAATGTTCTTGGCCTTACTTCTGATTAAACTAATAGAGAATGAGTTTACACTGGGGGGAGAGAAACAGGGAGGAAAGAAAAAAAACCCAGCAAACCAAAAGTTAGTTGACAGATATAGTAAAAAAAAAAAAAGCCTAATTCCATACAACTGTGTGACTGATCTCAGAAGAACAAATAAGTGCTGCAGGGCAGACTGTCTCAACAGTGGACGGAAAAACAGGAAGAAAACTCAGAGAGAGGACATCACTGGATAAAGCCTGCATGAACTGACATCACTTGGTCTCTCAAAGGCCTACCAAGACACAACAAGCTTATTTGAAATGTCATTTATATGCCTTCTCCCAAATCTCCACTTTTTCTCTGCTTTTTTCATCTAAGAATCTCTCTGTGTTTACTGAATGAAAAAAAAAAAAGCCTTTTTTCCTCCACGGAAAAGTAAAAAGTTTTTCTGGGACAGGCCGATTTCTAAAGAAAACAAGAATCACAGTCCAGCAATGTAGTGGAGAACTGTATCTCCCTTGGGATGCTCTCCTTTTCACTCTGTAAAGTAAGCCTTTGAAGTCCACTCATAGAGCTTTACAGTGTATTGAAAGAGTTTTTTAATCAGGCAGCCACTAAGATAAAGTTGATGCTTTGCTTCCATTTCAATATCCCAAAGCTAAAATACAGATGTAATTCAAAGGCAGTCCTGTTTTGTAGCATACAGGGAAATCACAGTTGGAACACGTTAGCTGCAGTAAGATGGAGGCCTTCACAACCATGTTACTTGTCAGAGCAAAGAGGCCACGGCTTTATCCTCGCCATATCTCAGTATCCCAATATGTCACACTGGAAGAATCACGCTTCTCAGGGATGCCCTGAGAATTATCAGCTTACCACCAGATTTTGAAAAAGGCTCAGGATGGCAAACAGTGGTGGTGCAGAACGAGCAGGTGTGATGCTGCAACATGGCTGCTGACAACCAGCAGCAGGTAGCACAGGCCTCGTGAAAGTTCCCTCTGACAGATTCTAAGCTGTGTTCACCTTTGCACCTTTCCTGGGGCCCTGCTGAGTGCTGTTACATAATTAGCTTCAGAGAAAGCAGTTTAGCAGTTTTATTCCTTTATTATTTACTACTTTAAGAGACTTGTGCTGTATTATTTTATATTGGCCAGTTGTAAAAATAATTTATTCCCCGGAGAGTTCTGTTCTTTTAACATTTCAAATTTTTGTTCAGTGATTTCCATGTGTCTGTTCTTGACAGACATCGAAAGTAATACTTCATTAAAGAAGTTAATAGAGCAACAGACTTTTTCTTAGATACATTTTGACAATTTTTAAAGTAAAAGTCTTGGAGAAGATTTCTAATAATTCAGAAGTTCTAGTAAGATTTTTCTGTTTGAGGCTTTGTGTTAATGCATTTTCACCACAGGGGAAAAAAAAAGCAAAAAAAGCACAGAGATGTGGTCCAAAAGTCTGGTGAAGCACCAAGCCTGTCTACTGTAGGCCAAAATTACTTTCCTTACTTCTCCTGCGTACATCTCTTTTTCTTAAGCTTCCTCCTACTAATTGCTGTACAGAGTGCTGCTAAAATAGAAATGAGTTCCTTGCAGGCTTGAAACCCCATATAAAAGCATCACTGGGATGAAAGTCTGCGAAGTTAGCAAGAGCCACTACATGGCTAGCTGTAGTACTAGCCATGCTCAAACACCTTTTCAGTGAGTGATGTTGCCAGCTAGCTCTGTGACTTAGCTCTCTTCCTAAGTATCTCAACACACAATGCAAATAGCAGTCACGAGAAGGGTGTCCATGTGGATTGGATGGTCACCATTACACTGCATTTGAGAACAAGGTATCATGGATGAAGGAACCCAGATCATGTTCCGTTGAGGCCTGTGATATCACAGAACAGGGCGACATCACTATGCGTGCCTCAGTTGTCATACACATTCCAGAACTGATGAAGGATGAAGCCATCTGATGAAGTTCATCTAGACGAGCAGGAGACTGACTGAGACTCTGTGCAGCAGAGAAGAGCTGCCATGTGAGCTCTGCTGCAAGAGAACTACACTTTTGTGTAGACAGTGCTACACAGACTGATAAAACCATTACAGCCCAACAGAAGATCTTGATTTCATTTCCTAATTCAGACCAGATGATTAGGGTTTTGCTGAGATTTACAAACCTCTTCAGCGAAGGTGGGCTCAGCTCAGAGTAGCCCTGGAGCTATTGAAATGAAAACATGTGGTATGCAACGTTTTGTAAAACTCTGAGGGCCATAAAAACTCACTTGAGTTTTGTTCTATGTTACTAACTTCAAACAAATTTTGGGAGTAAAGTCTGGCAAAATAAAACTTCTAGCCACCATCTTTCATCAGCAGTTCCCAGAGTAGTCTGGTCTACAGAGATTTGCTATTCTGTGATGGTCTCTCAAAGTACAAGGAGGAGGAATGCCTTGTTCTAGACCTTTTAGCGTAACAGTGGCAGAGAAGGGACAGAACTGAGGTTACTTGTGGTCTAGTCCACCATACTTCTTGTGAGGTACAATGCCTGATGAAAATTTTTCTCCTGGATACTATAGATTAGCAACAAAGTTTTGCAGAACTCTGTTCAGCAGCTGGAGGCATACCATACCCCTTCAATACTTCCTTCAGCTCAATCACATAAGTTTATTCACTGGATCTGGATGAAAAGAAGTGCTCTGCTGTCTGGAATGACTTGTGTCAATCTCTAGTTCCTTAAAACCCACTAATTTTAGATCTTCAGTGGTTATATGCATTTGTAATCTATTAAAACAGTCTCTGCAGTACATGGAAAACATACGGTTTCAACGTTATTCCTTCATGAAGGCTTGACTCTTTCAAGTTTCCTCTAGATGTACACTAAGCTTGTTTGTTGTCCAGAATGCTTATTTTTATAACTATTTTTCCACCTTTCCACAGTTATTGATTTAAATTATATATATGTGCACATGTGTATATAGATGTACATATTAAAAACATACATTTACTGATTGAAGATGTAACTACACAGTGCTCATCAGATAAGAGAATAAAAATGGCCTGTCCTCCGGAATGCGTACCTTCTCTCTGCTCGTGCACTGCAAGGTTGCAGAAAGCAAGTGCTGCTAGTTGCATGTTCTTTTTTATTTCTTACACACTCAGTTAATAAAATAAAAAGATTATTACATGCGAAATAAGAAAGCCAGCCAAGTCTGACCTCTGAATAAATTCAGAACGAATCCCCACATTTTCTTGAACTAACACTCTACTAATGAAGAATATCCACTGTTTCCCCACCAATCTCCAAATGTGAATAGCTGCTCTCCATTTTAACTTTTTTTTTTTCTTTTTTTCCCCTGGGACTATTTTCTGTATCCAAATGGATTCCCTGTATTCACCACTTCTGGCCAGATCTACAACCACTCAGAACTTGCTGAAGAGCCTTTCTATTGGAACTGCATCATCATAATCTCAAGTCATTTTGTGAGCGTGAAGGAAGCTGTATTTATCTCTGGTATCTTATTTGGCAATCCAGACTGCTGTTGGAGAAAACAGTTAATCTTAGCCATTTTTGACACTTGACGGCTGAAATGGGAGAAGTGAGGTAGACAAGACCAGGTTGGCAAGTGGGAAACAGTCATCCTTGACCACTGAACAAGGTACAAATTCCATGAAGACTTTGGAGGAAAAAAAAAAAAAAAAAAAAAAAAAAAAAAAAAAAAAAAAAAAGCAGGAGGCAATTTGCTCAGGATACAATAATTTGCAATTTGCTGTTGGTTACAATAAGCATTGCTCATCCAGGTCTGAAGAAAGATGAGGCTGTGAGTCTGGCCCTACCACCTGGAATGCCCCAAAAGTGAACAAAGAATACTGCTTATACCATGGCAGAAAGGTTGTTTTAAAGAAATTCAGATTTATGCTAGACCTACATTCACTAAATTAGGGAAAAAACTAATATAAGTGAGTAAATAGGACATATCATAAGAAGTTATAAAAAGTTATTAGCTTAGAAAAAGAAATGGAAAAGGCATGGTGACTCTGGCAAAAGAGCAGTAAGCTGGTTACAGTATTACACCGCTGGATCAGGAGAAGCAGAAGCCAAAGACCATACACTCTTGACAGATATTAGCAGCATTGCCCAGTGAGATTTTTGAGATGTGATTAAAAAGTACAGCTACAGAAAAATAATCTCGAAAATATAAATTTACATTTTTCTTTTCAAACCGATTTTTTTTTCCTTGGAATTTACTGTTTGTTAGATTATTCTTTTTCTTTTTCTTTTTTTTCCTGGGTGAATTTGTGCTACCAAGTTTGGGAACTCACTGATGTGTATGCATTTTGTTTGTACAAAAAGATGTAAAGCACTGCTCATACAAGAGTCTGAAAGCAACTGCAGAGGTCAGAAAGAAACATTTGTCAGTGGAATTAAAACAGACAAATTAAAGAATTTACAACTCCAGCAGTCTTCCCAAGTAGCATGCTTTTACCTAAGGAATACAAGCCATAGAATCTCACTTCATTATGTCTACATTCAAATCATAGGGTGAGAAACTTATTCAGATTGTGAGAATGGAAGTTAAAAAAAAGAAAAAAAAAAAAAAAAACACAACAAAAACCAGAAAAGAAACCAAGGAAATGAGAGCTAGACCTGGCATGGGAGAATAACCGCGAGTTATGCAGATGTAACAAAGGCAGAGGGCTGCTTGAAAAAATAGTTGGCTGTATGAGTTGGAGGTACTTGCAAAAAGACCTGATAAATCTGTAACACAAATACAGTGAGGAAAGCACTAGGACAAGCAAGGGAATAAGGAATGAGAAAGACAAATTCCCTTTATACCTAAAAATGACCTAAAAATGTAGTAATTGCAATACATACTTGTTAGGTGAGTGCACCGCAATTGCGATGCCTGAATTTTGACCTCTGGCTTGATGCAAAATTCTGTTCCAAAAAAGAGAAAGGAAAAATGAACTTGGCCTCCAGATGGAATTCTGATGAAGGGCTGTTTGCTTTATTCATCCATACAGTTTTTTTGCCACTCTTGCTGGAACAGCATGAAGGACAATCACTTAAAGCGCAGTGAAATTTGTGCCCAAATGTGAACAGATCCAAACATAAGATCCATCATGCCTCAACAAATTGCAATGCCAGAACCCTCTGCCATCATCGCTCTGTCCGGAAACTGCCCTCAAATATCTGAAGCATTCCTGGAATTAACAAATAAGTGCTGATTTGGCCTAGCTCCTGGCTTCCTGGTATCTCTGGCTGGCACTGAGTTACAATGGAGGGTATTGTTATGCTGCAAGAATTCTTTTGCTTTTCTTCTTAAATTTCCCAGTGCCAGAAAGAAGAAAACTGACTCATTTCAACTGTGACTCTTGAATCAAAGATCTGACTAATTTAAAGGAAGTTTTTATGGGCTGAGTCTATCCAACCATGCATAGCTTAGATTATTTGGCTTCTAAAGATGATGCAATCAGGTAGACACAACAATTTCTGTTAAATGCAGGTACACATTGTTTTTATATTAAAAAGTTGGACACATACAAACAAAGTGTAGCTTCCTCTGACTGCACCAACAAAGCCCTTCTATGCTATCTGGAAAGAGCTGCACAATACAGTATGTTTAGCCTCCCAGAAAATTACAAAAAGAAAATAAAAATGACAAGAAATATTTGTCAGTTCCCAAGTAAGTGAAGCTGCAGCATTCAGAATTTGCTTTATGCAATATGCACAAATGTCAGGTCAAAATGCAAAAACTGGAAAAGAAAAATAGAATACTTTCTCCTGTGTTGTGCTTTGGTCTCATAAAAAAGCCCACTCAACTTGTGAATGCTTGCTGAACAGTACAGAAAAATATATTTCAAAAACCTCTACTGAATAAGACTCAATGTACTACTACAGATACCTCCTCTGCCTTTTAAAGCTTAAGGATATAGAGCTAAATTTCAGATAAGTTCATCAGAATGCCTATAGACCATGCATTTATTATTTTTTTTTTTTCATGCATTTTCACATTTAGCTTCCATTTGCAAAGATACTTCCAAATATTACTTAGTCAAGGCTCTCAGTGGCCTTTGGGATGGGAAGACACTGGCAAAGGGGTAATGTGATCTACCCAAAACCACAATAGGAAATCAGTATCACACAGTACTGTTAGAAACTTAGATCACCAGACTCTTTTGTGTTTAAAATACACTTTCATTATCATACAGTGAGCAGCTTAGATCATCTGCACTTCTTTAAGACAAATGAAGTGTTGATCATATCATACTGAAGTGCCTAGATAAAAGTTTGCAAGAAAGACAAGTAACATGAGGTCCTGTTCCAGAGAAGGACAGCTATGGATGTTCAAATTACGCTTACAGCTTAAGCCATTAGAGCTGGAAGTACTAAATGCAGTGTTTCCCTGAATGCATGCAGGTACATTTGTATATTTTTACATATTTATAAATAAACTATAACATATATCTATATGTATTTGAACACACAGACACACAACATGAAGTGACTAACATACAATTATCTGGTATGGTAGCAGCACTGCATTCCCAGAACTCATCCCATGAAGCAAGCTCAGTTCATTCTCTACCGGACTTAACCAAGAACAACTGGAAAGCAGGAAAGCAGCATTCCTGTCATCTAGGCAGGAATACTGGCAGCTGCACTCCCTCCTCTCATATTAATCTTTAATATTAATTAAACCTGCTAAACAAGTCACAGGACAAGATAAAAATAATTAATTACTATGCCTTGGAGACTGAAAGGCTTGCTATGTATATATCTATGTATATATTCAGGTAAACATATATATGAAAAGTCTTCTGAAAACCACATGTTGATATAAGAGAGCAGATGCTCCATTTAGCCCAATCCTCCATCTCTAGTGGAGTCCAAGAGTGTGCACCTAGCACGAAAGATAGAAAAAGAAAGCAAGCCTCCTGTGATATCTTCCCAGAATATTCTCTTTCCCATCACTAGTCTAGTTCATGAGCGTGTACATGTGCTTATTATATCTGCAGGTGGGGTTGAATTCAACAGGTAAAAATAGTAACCCAAAACAAAAGTGGCATCAAACACAGACACAACTGTACATACATTACATTGTTATATTTAAAAACAGCTTTGTGAACAATGAATACCTAACTGAGCTTTTTCTTCTAGGCAATGCTATGGTTAGACCCAATATAAATCTGAAAAGGAATGTATAACCTGCCAGCAAAGCAGAGCAGAACATGTATAATCAAATCAGGATCTGTAAAGCAGAAAAGCATCACGGTGCACCTGAACAAATCAATACTTTGAAAAAGGCAGCTCTTCTAGTTTGGATTGAGTGCCACTCTGTCAGACTTATGTTGTTCTTGTTCCTAAAGGCAGTTCATTCACTGCTGACTTGGGTTCTCTGCTAAACTGTGCAGGGTACACCTAGTGCCCAGTTTTCTCATCTCTCCTGGACTAACTTCCACTAAAAGTGGATCAGATTGGTAGTTCAGTATCTAATGCAACATGCATATGTGCGACTGCAGCCTGGTATTCATTTTTCAGAGATATAAAGGTTTTGGGGAATAGATATAAAATGGAAAGACCTTGGAAATACGGATGATTTCTCTGCATTCAAATTTTTCCATGAGTCAGATTTCTTACTGAGGTAGAGATCCATTTCAACTGATCAGTGTCAGCTCATGGAACACTCAATTGCAAAGGTCAAATTAGAAATTACACAAAACTGCTATCATTTTTTTACAGACATGAAAACGCAGATTACGCAGAACATAGGTAGATTTCATCTCACTTTTTTTAACTGTCTGCAAATTCTCCATTTAGTCAGAATACAGTCAGGTGTCTTCAAAGAGAAGCTTGTCCCATCATAAGAAGTTGGTCCAAGAATTCTAAATCACCATTTTATAAGGTTTATTTTCAGTTATTTTAGAGAAAAATCTGAAATCCTGACTTTCACATTTCCAAGGTTAAGTAGGAAGGAGTCATAGAATCATAAAATTATAAAATCACAAGGTTGGAAAGGACCTACAATATCATCTAGTCCAACAGTGCTCCCATTACCACTGCTACCACAAGCACTGACCCATATCTCGCAGCTCCTCATCCAGTCACCTCTTGAACACTGCCAGGCACAGCAACTCCACCACCTCTCTGGGCAGCCATTCCAGTGCCTGACCACTCTGAGAGAAAAAGCTTTTCCTTACGTCTAACCTAAACCTCCTCTGGCACAACTTGTGGCCATTTCCTCGGGTCCTGTTTGTTGCTTTGGAGAAGAGGCCAAACCCCTCCTCATCACAACCTCCCTTCAGGAAGTTGTACAGTGCAATGAGGTCTCCCCAGAGCCTCCTCTTCTCCACACTGAACAATCCCAGCTCCCTCAGCCACTCCTCATAAGACTTGTGCTCCAGACCCCTCACCAGTTTTGTTGCCCTTCTCTGGACACGCTCCTGGGCCTCAATGTCTTTTTTGTAGTGAGTAGCCCAAAACAACACAGTACTCGAAGTGCAGCCTCATCAATGCTGGTACAGAGGGCGATGATCACCTCCCTGCTCCTGCTGGCCACACTATTTCTAATGCAGGCCAGGATGCCATTGGCACTCTTGGCCACTGGGCACACTGTCGGCTCATGTTCAGCCAAGCATCAACCACCACCCCCAGGTCCCCTTCCTCTTCACAGTCATCCAGCCATTTTCACCCGTCGTTGAGATTTTAACTGTGTGAGCTCACAAAGCAGCTATGGGCTGGACCCATATACTGGATTCCAGCACTTCAAGGCTTGGGGGAAGTTGAACCTCACAAACTTTATAGTCTTTTCCCGTAAGCACATGCTTCTATTTCACTGCAGGGAAAGCGTGTGTGGCAGAAATTCCTCTAATACTTTTCTGCTGTAAGCTGGCACTCTTTTCATCCTTCTCATCAGATGGCATTTCCAAGATACAGATGGGAAAAACAAAACACTTAATATCCCTTCCTCTAGAAAAGAGATTTATGTATGGATCCCATTAAAATCACCATTAGTGTTATGTAGAAATCTGCACTAAGAAGAGACTATGCCTCTTGATTTGAAAAAAAAAACAACAAAAGCTCCAACTTCTGGCATCTCTATCACAGAGATAAATAAAGAGGTGAGGACTGTAGCTCAGCTTACTTTCCCAGCAAGAGGACACCTAACGTGATAAGAAACTCAAGTTGTTGATGCAAAAGCACAAAGAAATTCAAGTTAAACATTTATGAGATTTCGCTTGCCTTTATCATTTGTTTGGTTATTCAAAAACCAAAACTGGAATAACTGATAGATGCTCATATAGGATGTAAAGCAACCCATTTCTAATGATTGTTTTAAACACAACAGAAAACAATGTTATTCCCACTAGCAGAAACAGATCATGATACTGCTTTTCAGTCTTGTCTGCGTCTGCTGTACCTGGAAGGAAGGTACAGAGACATTCCCTCAGCATACATTGTTTTTCTCATTCCATACTGAGAAACAGGAAGGACACATACATATGTTACTTTGAGGGCATCCAAAGTGCTGCATGTGGGTGCTGCAGTGAACTGTCTGCCTACAGAGAAGAAGCCTTAGGAAAAGCTTTTAAACAGATTCCTGCAAGAAGAGTTAAATAGTTCATCAGAGAACAGATGTGAGGAGAAAGAACATTCATTCTTCCATATCCTGCACCTGTTCTGGCCTCATGTAACGAGATGATTATAGTGTTCCTGTCCTTTATCATTCTTCGAAGCAGAATGAGTTTAAACTACACAAACTTCAATCCCTAATTTAACCAAATAAAATACCACTCTACTCTGTCAAATGCTATACATGCATTCTTAAGTAAATGAAGCAAGTACAACTTGAGTGAGGTATCCTAATTATTTTGACTTTGGACCGAACTCAAATCCTGCAAGTCTTTGTGTACTAGAAAAGAAAAAGCTTGTTACATTTCAAGTTTGATAAATACAATTTTCTATTTTAAGTCCATTTTGCAGTATCAAAGCCTAAGTTCTATGCTTTGCTGTCTGAAGTTAGTGAGTAACGCTCTCATTTCTTATTCCAAAAGTGATTGTTTTTTGTTGTTTTAAAAACCAGATGATAAGATTTCTGTGCAGTTTCTTTAAAAATGCAAAACCCTAATTACAAAAACATGTACAGATATACTCAGCTTACATTTGGTTAGCTATGCCTCTGAATTTTTAGCCCTACAGGACAAATCATACAATTAAAATTAAGTAAGTACTGGTAAGTATTCACAAGAGCAAGACCTAAGTTTATAAATCTTTAGAATTTTTTCAGATGAATATAAATTCAAGATACTAAGACCAGTTTTTATATTGCCGTCACTGCTCTGAAAAATATAACAAATACATAAAGTGAGTATGTAGTGAAAATACTGCAATATTTACAAATAAAGTTTCCAGTAGAAGTGACACACCCCAAAAACCAATGACATTCTCAAATTCCATAATGAATAAATCAGTTTTCTGAGCCTTTATGTATTACAAATTGCAATAACCATCATATAATTTTTATAATTCCATCAGTAGCTTTTTCTGTTGTTCCTACATTCTGTATTCAGAGTCCAGACCAAGGCATATAGACATTCCCCAGAAGTATTCCCACTTAGCTAAATGGCCCTCAGTGCACTCTTACTGAGAAAGCTACGGCATCTATATGAATAATTACATTGAACTCAGTGATATTTCTAGGCTTGACATTAACTAAGAAATGAATAGGTCTAACATAAAAATCCGGTGTTGAATCCACAAGCACTGCCATCCTAGGTGCTGCAACATTCCACTGCTGAAACATATTCTGAAGCACTCGTGGAAACAGTTAAGACTAACCTAAAACTGGAGTGGATTACTTATACCTTTTCATAAAGAAAACAAGATGTGCCACCGAAATATCTGTGTGCCTCAGCAAGTTCTTAAAAGTAGGCATCCCCCCCAAATTTTGCATGATAAGAATGTTACATTTTGTAGACATACATATTGTACTTTTCACTAGATGCTACAGAAATTGTGCAACTGAAAACATTTGTGTGGAGGATTTGACTCTTCCTCAAAAACACCATTAAAGCCAAATGCATGAGCAGCGGAGATTTACGAACCACAATTCATGTTAGCTATATGGTCAGCTTTAGAGTCCAACTCATAATGGAAGAAACCCAAAATGGCACTAGTGATTAAGCACAGGAAGTTAAAAAGCACTTTTAGATCAGTATAATGCTATATAAACTCCACCATGTGACATTTAATAGACTCTCCTCACTAAGGAACAAGAAGAGATGCCATCAAGGGAGTCTGGCTGAACAGCACTCATCTCCTGTTGCCTGAAGTTTTGTAGATTAGAGTGATGTCTAATATGAAAAGGGAAAGGGACTGAAGTTAACAAAAAATTTCCACATACAGCCACATTTTTCTATATAGGAATTAAGATATACTAGGCTACAGAAAGAGGTTCTGAGAACAAAGCATCTCTAAATCAAGAGACAAACTCTCAAGAATAAAATAATAGGGTTTCTACTCTTACCCTCTGGAAGCTTTCCTGTACATAGTTAAAAGCATATCGGCCAGGACCTGAAAACTCTGCTACCAGCAGAAAAATTCCCTGCAGCAAAAGGTAAAATGTATTTTGCTCTAACACTGTGTTCAGTTAGCCAAGCAAGGATTCTTTGCTTACATGGAAATCAGTATCTTCCTCCTCATAATCTAGAATCCTAAATCATTGCCATTATCTTACACATGTACAGCTGTAACCTGTCTGCCTAGCAGACAGTGCAATGAGAAGAGAATCAAATAAATCAATAAACATAGTATAAAACTGTTATTCCTATCCTTAGATCAGTGCCAGGCTCATGGTTCTGCATACAACCTTCTGAAAATATAAGCACTACCCACAAAAAAAATATCCAGCTTTCTCCAGAAATTCTAACACTCCATATACAAACTTATATAAAAAGCTCTCACCACTTTTCAGGTAAGGACTATTTTGACTTCCTTCTTTGCATATGCAGAAATAGTCTTGGAGAGCAGTCACAAGCACAACTTTCCTTCAGACCTCAACAAGAGGTCTGAAATGAATAAAGAAATTTAAAAAAATACTAGGGACCTTGTAAATGTTCTCCGGCAAATGAAAAGAAACAGCAAGGGAACTCCAGCTCCCCTGATCCCTAGTACAAAGGCTTAATCCAGTAAAACATTCTGATTTTCATGCCTACTCTGAAAGTACCTCTGAAACTTCTGGATAAATACAGGATCTATATGATGATGATGGTAGATGTTGGTTGCTCATACTGACTTTGCAGGTCCCTAACACAATATTTAGGGCAAAATTGTCTAAAAAAAAAATGTCCTTCTGAACATCTGCCCCTTTAGTGTGGAGTGCTTATAGAGTGTATTGGCTGTGCTCGCAAGCCATGGCAAGAAAACACCACAACCAGCAGTCAGAAGCTCACTGAGCACAAGCAAAACCCGTTTTTAGGAAAGGCAGACCCTGCTGGACCGATCTTGTATCACAGCATCTTTCCCCCCTGGTTGAGAAGTCCTTCACCTCCATTTTAAGCAATGCACAGCAAACAGAAGTCTATTCTGCCTTCTGCAACATGGCAGCACGCGTCGTGTCGAGTATTTGCTCTTCACTCCACTGAAGATTACACTTTCCTACAGCAGACAGAGGGCTGAGAGCTCAGAACTTGTTTCAGTGGTGACCCTCAGCATAGGTGGGTTTGATTTATGAACCGTGCCACCCCCTGGTCTCATGGCAGCCCCCCCCCAGCTCCTCTCCCTCCTCTCTCCTTTAATCTCCGCACGCTGTTATGCAGAAGGTGCCAACTTTAGAACAGACAGTTCTGAAAAGAAGGCAATTAAAAAAAAAAAAAACCACACCGTACTTTAGAAATTTAAACAACAAGCCCTGTGATCAAAATAATTCATAAAGGGAAGGATTTTATGAAGTCATTTCACGAGCACACAATGCTTTTTTTTTGTTGTTTTGTTTTTTAAATAAATCCGTCAGTACACATGCCAAGGCAACACATCTGAATACAATATCAGCAGACACACCCTGAATCCCTGTGCCTGCGCTCTCCCAAGTTACAGCAAAAGCTAAAACCTGGGCTTTTTGCCTACATTTTAGCAATTATCAATTTCTGTCTTTTAGTTTGGGTGTATTACTGAAAGTTGTGGGGTTTTTTGCCCCCTTTCCCCCTTACCCTCCCTCTCCTCCTTTACAAGTGCTCCTTTTCTCCTCTCTTTACAAAAAAACAGTATCTGAAAAATGGATTTTTCACTTACTGACTGTAAAGCGTGTCTGTTTAAAAAAACCAACACAAAACATAAAGAGATCTAACTTACACTGAATCCCTCCGGCATAAGGAAGCCTGTTCTAATCTCTCTTTATCGGGTTTGAGTGATAGTTTTGCTCAACGAGTATTGACAGGGCCGTCCTGTTTCTCAGGCTTTCATTTTCCCTGAGTTGGAAAAAGGATACAGTGCATTTTCACATTCTCCAAGTCTGCAGTTGTTTTTATATAAGAAGCAATTTGCTTGGGTCACATCAGGTCAAATGGGAAGCCTGCCCAGCTCTTGGTTTTAAAGGAAAAACATACAGAAAGACACAAAAACACAGCAGTTTCCTTCATTAAATTCCACTCTACCTGCCATGGGCTTGCAGCCACAATGGAATTTCCCACCCTGGCTGACCATAGCTAAACATTTCTTTTTTTTTTTTAGAGGTTTTTTTTTTTTTTTTTCTCCCTTTAAATAAAAAGTTTTCTTTCATGTGAACTTTGAGGTAAGGGTTATTAAAGTCAATGTAATTGTCCATTTTTCTAAAATAAATAAATTAATAAAAGCCTACACAGAAGCAAGGCCAAATGCTGAAGCCCTGATTGAAGCCCAGACTATGATCTGTGTTATAACACTGTAAGTCAAAAGTAACTCTTTCAAAGTTGCTGGAGTCGTGCCTGGGTAAAAGATCAGAATCTTGCCTCAGCTTTTTAACTCATTTGTCACATAGGGGAAACCTCAAACAACTCCAGCAAGAGCTTGCCTGCTGACATAGTGCAGCATGAAGTCTCTGCACTGTGTCTGGCATTCTGCTGAGCCCTTTCAAACTCACAGTGGCTTCAATACCTGAAAGGAATGGTACCCAAACAACCACCTCTGTTACCAGTCAGCAATTGGAGAGGCTAATGGTGCTAAGAAAGCCTGCTCACGAGCAAAATTAAAGCATCCACAATTCCCCTCAGCCTCCAAAGCAATCACTGAAACCCGAGGTGAAATCCTATTGTGGACTGCAAGAAGATGATGCTGAGGGAGTGACTCAGCGCATACATTTTTAAGAACAACAGATCACAAAGATGCTTCATTGATTTCAATATAGCCCTAAGGAGAACCAAACATAGTTGTTTGCTTTGCTTTGACTACGGTTTTATTGTACACACAGACACGGGAAAAAAAAAAGGAAAAAAAAAGAGGACTATATCCTGAACCAGAGGTGAGAATGTTTCTTTTAAATGCTGATAGGTGTCTCATTCAAATTCAGATTCAACTGACTAAAGCATTTGTACCTGGCCTCCCTCTGCTGAACGCAGCTAATCCCACTGCATTGTTACTAGTTTGCATTTAACTGCAAATGTTATAATTAAGTTTGCAGAACAGTTCCCATTCAGGCTGCTTGCCCATAACTTTCTGGAAAGTCTTCTTTTCAGGCTGGAAGATCTGCCTCAGCTGAATAAAGCAAAGAATAAGGCAAACTGGGGGCAGGTGGAAAGAGCAGTGGAGAATCTACTGAGCCCTGCATTACCAGACGGTGATCCCTCCCTTTCTCATCCTGCAAAGCCTTTTCTACAATGAAGTCAAAAAAGAAAAAAAGAACAGTTGGCTCAATGCCCCCGTATCCTCTTTTTTTTTTTCCTGACATTCATGTATGGAACACTGGCACTTCTGCCACTGGGGTTAAGGACTGCTGGAGTTGCCCTTTGAACAAATTTTTGTACTCAGTCTCGTGACTTTGATCCAGAGATGGTGAGATGCTCTGCACCACTCCTTACACAGGACAGACTCTGAAGCAGTTTGAGCTGTGTGGGAGCAGCCCTATCCCCAGCACTCTGAAAAATAAATGATATTTTAAAAATCTCACATGCTTCATTCAGTTTCAAAGACTGGCTTGTAGGAAACCGCTCAATTTGCTTGGTTTTATTTTCCTACAGTCAAATGCTTCTTTTCTTGTATTCTGTCTGCTCTCTCTGGTGTCTGTTTTTCCAGTTGATTCATCCGTTACCCTTCTTCATATAATCAAATTTCTCTAGTCAGTCTGCCATTGAGCTTAGGCCTTCCTGTATGCTGTCACCTCCAACTGCATTCCTTCAGAAACTCCACACCCCAATTCCTCTTTAAAGCTGCTTGCTGAAACATTTGCTCTTTCAGCATCGCAATACTTTTATAAACTGGAGATTAGTTCACTTTGTCTGGCTTCCAAAGCTATTTGCTGCTTGAGACCACTGCATGAGCTAGTCCATTCATATGGATAAACAAAAAACCTCACTATAATGTGAATTAGGAAGAGGAAACAGCAGTTGCATGGAAGAAATACCAGTGAGGGTGAAATTAGTATCAGTCACAGTTTTTATCAGTGCTGTTCCTGTCTGAACTACTGTATTCCAACCCACCTTTATGTAGCAGGATTTCAAAAGTCAAAAGAACGATACTCCTTTTCAGTAGAGCTGAGTGACCTACCAGAGCATTTTGCTAGTGACTTCAGCATTCCCGTGCTGAATAGTCCCTAGACTCACAAACTTCTGTCTAGATGATTAATCTCAATATTCCACTGTTCCCCAGAGCAGTCCATTATTTTCCACAAAGCCTCTAAAACTTTCTACTGAGCTTAGGGTTTTGAAGTGACGTCTGGCTAACAGATGTGCGTGTTCTGCAACTTTGAGATATCTTTTCTCAAAACAAAAATCCTTTCACAATTTAAATGCAAGTCAATGGCAAAACTCCTACCAGTTTATAAGGACATGCCGAACTCTTGTAATAGGGAAATGTATTAGATGCTTCATATATACCACTATTATACGTAATCAAAGTCCAGTCTCTGGATGTGTTCAGGTGTCCAGTCACCTGACTACCTTACGTCTTGTGAACTTCATGGTATTATATTGAATAACTAAGTAGGATGAGTTTAAATACATGAAGCCTGAGACTCCTTCAAACAAGAATAATCAGTTAGATATTTATACCGTTGACTTGCAGATGTCCAGTGCTTAAGAAGACAGTGCAAGACACCTATTCATTGCCTGTGGAGCCAGGAAGAGTGAAACCTGTTTGATATCTGACGCAAGATTTTTGAAAACTACGGAAAGATGAAAAGCTGATAAATTACTCGGTTTTCTGATGCCATGAATGTCCACAGAAAACACTCTTGTCCTGGAGAATAACGTTAGGTTTCCAAATTGTGGGATTGATGATATCTTCATCAATCCGTGTGAAAAACACGGCAAAGGAGTTTCTCAAAAGGAGAAAGGATGGCTGAAGTTAGATATAACACAACTGCAACGAGCGCCAGAAGGTCTTCAAGACAGCCTCCCTACCTCAAGGTCCCTCAAGGCACACCATTTACAGAGGAGTTGTGTCAGAGCACTTCCCTCCCTCTGCAATGCTCCTGAAAACTCTCTGCAGGTGGTCACATTTCCAAGACCCCTCAGCACATTGGGTTTAAATGCTGTAGGCCTGTGGAAATGCATGTGATGAAGCTTTGAGTGCAATCAGTCAAGATTCAAAACTGCAAGATTCAGAGGAAAATCAGACACTCTCCATCCAGTATTAAATGGTACAGAGGGGCCAAGTTGTGAACCAGAACTTCTCATCTATCTGGTGGAAATCTCTGTGCAGTCAAAGGTTCTTAATAGACTAATGATCTAGTAGAAAAAGCACTGCCAGACTAGGTGTGCCAGTGACTTCTAAGGAAATTCAGTAGAACTTCCCTGGTCAGAGAAACTCAGCAGTCTTCAACTCCACAACTGACTACAGAAATGCCTTATAATTTTATAAATGACAGCGGGAATTACTGTAATTATGCTTATTAGCAGATAAAAATGTCTCTAAAGGATTGGACTGGGGGTGCTTATAAAGCAAAACAGGAAATGCATCGAACACATCTGTGGACATGGTTAATCTAAGCCAAAGCCTTGCATACATTCATTTTCTATGCCAAGCATGATCATCGTAAGACTTGATTATATTCTATCAGTTATAGCTTGAACTGCTATAGAAAACTGGCTTAAAATGATAATCATATTAAGATAGGACATGTACTTTCTTGAAGATGTGCTTAGGAATTCTGTCTTTTGAGTCCTTAAACTGTATTCCCAGAATCAAGCCTTTGACATGAATTACTTCATTATTTGTGTTGTTTAGGAGTTTTCTGAAAGCAGATTATGTTTCAAATACATTACAAGATCTTCTCTGCAGTCTGCTTATACCACATACATTTTGATTGAAATTCCATATATAGCCCTAAAGAGAGTGGTAGGCAATAGAAAGAGAAATTAAGAGATACTAATCAACTCAAATCTACCTCAATGACTCGAACACTTAACATCAAAGAAAAAAAAATAAAAATGAACACAAAAGCCTTCTCAGAAAACAAAACAAAAATTTACCATTGATTTCAATGCTTTAGGTTTCTCACACGCTTAAACTGTAGAGAATTTAACTTCCAAAGTAGCTAATTGCTACAACAATTTAGCAGAGGTAAAAGTTCACTGATGAAAAGTGAAACACCAGCAAAATGAATAGTTACCCTCATGATTCTCTTATGCTTCCTTCTCTTAAAGCCATTTACCACATGGGATCTCTATAGTGCTGTAAGCCAGAAGACACATGCCATAGACAAAGAAAGAACTGAGGTCAGGGACCTCCAACAGCAGTTGAGAAGTGAGTGATAACAAACTTTCTCAAGGGTCCTGCTGTTTTACTGTACAATTGAGCTGGACTAGTTTGCAGCTGGGATCCTGGGTGAGTTGCTAGGGTTTGATTCTGCAATCCCTGCTGAATCCCTTCCCACCCTGCTATGAAGGACGGAAATGATTCAGCACTGCCCTGTGCCAGCACAGCTCTGCTGTGGATCATACATCATCCCTCCTTAGCCCTGCAACAAGTCAAGAGTCAAGCTTGAAAACCCCAAATCTTTGCTGTCATTGTTAGGAGATCTGAAGATTAAAGAGCTGCAGCTCTGTACTGCTTGCCGTGCTGAAGAACAGACAGCCTGGACCAGCTTAGTGCACGAGGAAATAATTCCCCCAGGGGTCTTTAGTAGGGGAGCTCAATTAGCTGACTATTAGGAAAAGTCGAAGATCTTATAAATAAACCAACAAAATCTGTGTGATTCCAACTTTGTAAATTAGGTGAGGGTACCCACAGTTCTAATTCAAATTTCATCAGGCAACGCAATTGAAATATTTGTATTTTTCATCACATTCCTGATTCTGCTAGGAATATTCTTGTTATTAATTTAATAGTATCACCATTATTTTCCCAACATGTGTAATTCCTGCATCAAAAGGAGCTAGATGTGTGCTATGTTTGAGATAAGGCTTTATGAACTCTCTAGAAATATTCACCATTCACTTATGCAGAATGGCAAATTTCAATGAGATTTTCCTTTCTTTAATCGGTATGAGCTAGCTCTTTGGCATTCTGTTGTAAATAATAGAAACTACACACTGTACTTCTATAACATCATTCATCTAAGGATCTCATAACTTAATTAAGAGGGACACTGTCAGGTTAAAAATCATATATTTTTTATTAAGTAATTTCCTTACCTATGTTACTAATAACATTTTAGGCTATTAAGCTGAAACAAATTCATAAAAGCTAATTTAACATGCACCCTAGCATGTATATATCATATATACACAGCTGATTTACTTTCTGAGATATTAAAACAGATGTGCTAGCTTTACTTCTGTTTCAAGTTTGTCTCATTTAAGATTTTTATGTGTGAAAAACGCTCTTTCTTCAGGAGAATAAAATATATTAACATGGAAGAAAATAAAACATATGTTTATGATAATAAAATACTCGCAAGTATTCAAAAGCAAGAAAACTTTCATTTTGGAGAAAACTATCTAGCATTGCATGGTGCTTGTTTTCGCTTTCTCTAAAAGGAAGGTGAGAAGTAGTACTGCTGTACTGTTTAATTATAGGAGAGCACAAATCTGTTTGTTGTGAGGGAATACTTCATTAATAAATTCATTCAAGTATATCTGAGCCTTTTCCAAAATCCAGAAATGTGCTGTTGCTTCACAAAGACTTAAAACAGAGATTTGGTTTTGATGGGGAAAGTTAGCATAATGAAGTTTCTACCGGTCACAATTTGGTTAAACTGTAAGTTACTGAAGCATACACTGCATGGGTACACATTACCTAAAGCACTGCTGGGGCTCTTGGAATATACAGAAATAAACCATAGCATCAAAGACTGTAGTATGCATTTTTGCAACCTGCACTAAATACCAGGGAAAACTGAGACACAGTGATTCAATGATAAAACCAAAGTATGGATATGTCTGCACCATTCACTCCTCACTAAGCTACTTGTTATCTTCCTGATATTTGAACGTTTGTCATATGAAGAACACAAAAAGCTACTTTTCAGTTGTGTTCCTACCAGCTGATACAGAAAGGAAGAGAGGTTGCTGACTTCCAATAGGTGTATTTGCTTAGAAAGAAACTCTTTACCTTTCCACAGATCTCTAGGTACAACGATCAGCAAAATGGGTGTTCACTTGCACCCCTAGAGCTCCTGCTACGCAAACCAAAAGGAGTTTTACCTTTCATTTTGCTTTTTAATGGTTCACTGCTCAGACATCAGTTCCAGGAGATACACTGCCAAATACTAAACTTTTTGGGCAGGTGGAGGTTGAAATGGGAAGCAGATCATGGAGTCAACAGCGGTGAGTCAGCTCTGTCTACTCTTTGAAAACTGCAGTAAGAGTAAAAATAATGCATACAAATGCAAAGCATACATCTGAAAGGCATCTCAGGAGCCAGTGAAGAGCAATGGCTGTGCATCAAAACCAGCTTTGAAGAGCAGTAGTACAGCCTGGTATCCCAAACCATGCTCAAGTTTAATCTGCTTGGTACTACAGAGACAACATGAAATTAGGCCAAAGACCATCCTCCAATGACTGGAATAATTAAATAAACACACTGTTCCAACATGGAACCAAATATCAGGCTAACTTTTTCCAGTTATTGAATTCTCTCCCCTGTTGTATGTATCCAGGATACAGGACAAACAGCTGAGAACCAGTGGCCTTGGTCTGAATGTCAGCATTCATTTAATGCCCTTAAAAATTTAACCAAGTTTTTCATATCGTTGTTGTTTCATTTTCTTAACTTATCTTGTGAAAGACATGTCTTAAGAAACCATGTTTTAGTAATATGAAGTCTAGTTATCGTGCCGTACTCAGCCAAACCAACCAGTGACAACTACAGATAGGAAAATGCTTTTCCAAAATGTATTTGCATCTTTTTGTTGCTGCCTTAAAAGTATGAGGTCTGATTATTCTGATATTAATGTGTAAAATCATCTTGTTAATCATCACACAGACACTTTTCAACTGTGTGTATGTTAAGAAATGAATAAATAACTGTAACAATTACGGCATTTTTCAAGTAATACCATTATTAAATGTCCCATACATGTATGTCTGATGATACTGGCCTTGCTTATAGGCCATTTTTAAGTGTGGAACACTGAATTTAAAAGAAAACTCACCTAGTACAGCAGTCAATCCTGGGAATCACACACAGGTATATCTCTCCTCTTTGTCGTGGAACTGAAGAGTGATTTGGGTTGGAAGGGACCTTGAAGACCACTCAGTTCCAAACCCGTGTCATGGGCAGGGACACCTCCCATTAGAGAAGGTTGCTCAAGGCCTTATCCAATCTGGCCTTGAGGAATTCCAGTGATAAGGAATCTGAAGGCGTTAAGTCACTGTCCGTAGTGCAAATTTAATCCTGTACTTTTATGCCAAGAAGGTTCTCTCTAGAACTTAAAAATATATCCTTAGTACAGCAAAATACTGCTGCAGTCAAAGTAAACAAATGAAAACAAACATACCAAACCACCACTACGCTCAGACAAGATAGAGTACATTTTTGCTATAATTATTGAGGCAAAAATCATTGAAAATCAGCGGTACCTATTTACAAAATAATTTAACACAGTGTCTGGGGTCTCATGGACAGGCTGAGCACACAAAGAAGATCATCACAGTACTCTTACGTTGCAAGAACGATTAGCCACAGCAACCATGGCTCAAGAACCTCATCTCTTTTCACATGAAAGGTAAAAATTTCAAGTTGACCATTATCATAAAACAATCCTGCTTGGACACGTCATGGTGATGTTTATTACATGTGTACAGTTCAAAGGTGTTGGAAAATACAGTTAGACATCCTGATTTTTCAGAGCTGAACATCAACTACAAAATGGTCAGCTACATAGTGCTGTTTACACAGGAAGCAAAATGACTATCTGAGTTCTAGCAGCTGAAAGCAAATATCTGTTAGTATTGCACACCTTTCTCTCCTTTGTCCAACATGCTTTGGGCTCACTCATTCACTTCATCAGTCTCTCTCACAATCTTCCTACCTCTTTTTTACTCTTGCACTCATCCAGTCTCTCCCTGTAGAAGCAGCTATCTATCTATTATTTTAGAACTGCAGAATAGCTTGGGTTGGAAGGAACTTTGAAGCCCACACAGGTCCAATCCCCTGCCATGGGCAGGGTTGCCACCCACCAGCTCAAGATGCCCAGAGCCCCATCCAACTTGGCCTTGAATGCCTCCAGGGATGGGGCATCGACAGCCTCTCTGGGCAGCCTATGCCATAGCCTCACTACCCTCTGAATAAAAAAAACTCCTTCCTTAGAAAAAAAAACAGAATGATTTTATAGATTTTCATGTTCTCCCTTCTCTCTTGCCACCGCACCAGCTGGAAGCAGGGTCTTCTCCCCCAGTATGACCAATTTGTCTGCTTGCAGAGAGCTTCAGCAATGCCACAGTTCCTGAAAGACTTCCCTGAAAGACAGTGGGCCCCAGTAAGGTGCGCACAGGACTGAAAGGCAGTTCCTTTCAGTTTGCATTTGACTGAGACCCTGATCAGGCAATACAGCTGCTAATTATAACATTGTCTATTCCCTCACCTCTCCATGAACCAGTTTCCTCTCTTCCCCATGAAGACAGCTAGAAGTAGTGAAGCGTATCCTTTGGGTCTGGAAGGAAGGCCTCCTTCATTAAATGCTACAAAAGTGTTTTGATATCCTCAGAAGCATGATGTTATTTAAGTGCTAATCATCCCAGACTTCAGTAAGTCCAAAATGATTTCACTGGTAACCAAAAAGCTCCATTGTCACACATTACGTTGCCATTGCACAGAAAAATAATTAACAGCCTACATTTTGTGGTCCATTATTTGAACAGTCTTACTAGCTAGGGAATTATCCAGAATTCCCAAGTTTTCAATGGAGAAATTGGAAAACATTAAAAAGGTAGGCCAGGGAAAAGCTCTATGAAAAAAACTTGCACAAAGAATGAGAAGAGAGACCATTCCTTCTGAGCACTAAGACAAAGCAGCAGGTAAAAGTCAAAGTAATCTGATGTAATGAGCAATCTAAATGATAATTTAAGAAGGTAATCTAAGAGGAGTCCCAAAGTTTATCTAACTCAAGTATTCAGCAAACCATTCTTCAAAAGCTAGAAACCTTTTTAGAAGTTAGAAGTTTAGAAGTTACCAAGAACAGGACACACTGATCAAAACAGAAGGTGAAACATTTGCTTGTATCATTTAATATTTCCAACAGAACATCAAACAAAATCTAATGTATATAGGAGGCACAGTAACAGATCAGGAGTTCACCATCTCTGCTTGTTTGGAATCACTTCACCCCTTTGCCTCTCTGTACGCAGCCAACTTATCAGCTGAAGTTTAGCTAACACACACACTATTCTCCATACGTAAAAGTCAGAGATGGAGTCAACATTGTTGTCCGACCTCAAGTGAAGCAAGTGGGACTGAAATTCTGCATCAGAGACCTCTGATTTGAATGCCCACCGGAGTTCAACCTGGATCACTTCCTCACCTGTCACAGCCCCCAGTTTCGGTTAGCTAATATTGAGCACGCACTTCAATTACAAAAGTAAAACAAGACAAAGCTAACAGAAAACAAATAAACCAAGCCACTATCCCCACATTCAATAGCTTACTTCAGGCAACAGCAGCACAGAAGAAAACAAGCTAAAAAAGCATCAAACCTTTCAAAATCAAACACTTAGTTGGATGTAGGTGGCATCTGTTTTGTAAAGGCAGTGCAGGTATGTTAAGAGTCTGAATCCCAACATAAAACTCTTTGAGAAGCAGCAGTCTGGGAACGGGACCTTTGAAAGAGTCCTTCCTTACGCTACCAAATTGGATTTTCTTTCCAATTTCAAAGCTTGAGAAAGTCATCCTCCTCCTCTCTCTACTGTCTGCTCCCAAATCCAGTGCTGAAGGGCAGCCCTGCACCCAGTGTGCTCAGCTTCCAGCCGCTGTGGAATTTCTCATCCTGGCACCACATGCCCAGCTGTGCTCAAGGAAGTGGAAAATCTGACAGCGTTGTCTGAAAGACACAGCTTGGGATAATTGTTCCTTATAGTTTCTCTGTCAGGGAATATTATCATATTCCTCTCACAGGAAGGCAACTAAAGCTTTCATATTCCTCAGCTCCCAGCCACAGAGCTCCTCTTTGTCTTTAAAGTGGAAGTTAAATAAGTTGTGATGTGAAAAAAGGTTTTAAAGTCCTGTGCAGATTAAAGATGAATCTCCATAACTCTCACCTGTTTTAATAATTTCTTCGTATGACATGAACTTGGGAAAGGAGGAAAAAGGAACCAAACTCACCTACGTTTATGTAACATAGGATGAAAGTCCTTCATGCCTGTAAAACCCTCATTTTATAAATATGATAGATTACCCTTGTTCTAACACAGGATGGAAAACCAGCACTACGCTACACTTTTATTCTGTACATCTTAAAAGAAACACAGAAAGAAAAGCTGTGTGCATTTTGCAGCCACGCATGCATGTGGCACACTCACAACAGATCCCTGTACAAGGAATCATTTTCCAGCACAGATACGTGCTTTCTACCTTCAGTTCAATGAATCCCATTCCTCAGATCAAGCCTTGGTTTCCATATCAAGTTCTTGGAAGGCCTCCGTCACCCCATCAGGGCTTTGCTTGACTTCCAGCACCTCTACCCCAGCCTCCCCAGGAGGCAGAAAGAACTGTGATGCCCCCATGGCTTCCCTGGGGGCCTCTGGAGAGCTGTGATGAAGCAAGGGAAAGAGCCAGGGCTTCTGTGCTTCAGGTTAGCACCTTGCAATTTAACTGTTTTCTGCCAAATGCAGGCTGCAAGGTTTTTGGTTTTTTTTACAGACACAGAACTGAAAAAAAAAGATCTCAGTAAAAATCCTACTCACTCCTGTGGGGCAAGGGCTGCATTTCTGATATTCCCTCTTGATTTGCCCCCCTATTCCGTGCTTCCTCCACCTCTACCATTACAACAGTACCCCCGTTAAGACAGTAATGTTGTATCTTTTTATTTGCAAATCATCACCTTTTTTTGAGAATGCTAGCCAACACTTAAACATTAACTTCACTGGAGACAATCAAACCAAAACTCATGATGGAAGGATGGTCTTTCAGCTGCTTCTTCCCACTTCTTTTGCTACAAGTAAAAGTGCTATTGTTATTCAGAGGAAAATAAACAATATTCCTACCTTACCCAGAGAACTTGAATGACAATTTCTCTGAGCAATTTTCCACCCTCATATTTGCGCACGTTTCTGTAATGGCAAGCCTTGTGCTGATCTCATCTCAACACTTTTAGGTGAAAGCTTGTTAACAGAACAAATTAAGCTAGGGATTTTCAGGCCACCTTGGGCTGTTTCCAATCCAGGCCTGAACTCCCATCTTTACTGGAAATGGAGATTAGTCAAAATAAGAAGCCATTAATCAAAGCCAGTCCAGAATTATACAGGTACCTCAAGGTAACTTTGGCGATCCTGAAAACATGCCCTCATGAATTGCTGATGCCCAGGTGAACTAAGTGTCATTCTCACTTTTGAGTAAGAGAAAACAATATCTAGTCTTCAGTAGTACAAAGATGTGTTCTCTCAACTGTTTCTGCATAGAAATAGGGCATAGTGGAGCTATTCATGTATCAGTATGTTTCTTCCAGGAATCAGGTGTGACGTGAGGTGATTAAGATACCTGAAAAATTGCAATAGTGCACTTAAAATGTAAGCACACAAGATCCATATGCATTTTATGAAATTATATATGCATGTAAAATTTATGCATACGTAACACATTTGTCTTGTGCAATAGATGTTTTTTCTATATATTTTGTATGTTATGAATTTAAGGATATAGAGAAACATGAAGTAAATACAAATACATGCACACACAGAGAAAGTTATGTGGGCCTTTCTAGCATGAAAAGGAAATTATTAAAAGTTGGATAAACAACAACTGAGGAAATGACAGGGGCAGCTGGAGAACCACACTGGGGGACAGAACTTCTAAGTGAATCCACACAAAAAAAAAGCCTCCCCTGACAATCCGTTGTTCTTCAAAGAGAATAATGATTCTAGAGATGAGTTTGCATTTGTCTTTGGATGTCACAATAAATGCTAAGAAAGCAACCGAATGAGAGTTATTATTTCCTCTGAGCAAAGAAGGATTTGGGTAGGCTGTCAGAACATCAGCACCGGCAGTCTGAGGGCAGACACAAAGCAACAGCTAGTAGGAGTCTGACCAGGGCTCTGAGAAAGGAGGATGAAAGAGGCCATGGGGCAAAGTGCACATCTAAGAACGGTAGATCTAAGAACCACAGCTGCAAGACAGCTGTTAAATCACAAGGGAAGGAGGAGCACTGTTTGAGGAAGAGATCACAGGAGGCATAATTCCTCTGATTCCACGCCCATCAGAACACAAAACTATATGAATCAGTCAAGAACATGCTCCGCTGAGGTCCAGACTACTTTGCTGGGATAATTCAGCTCTCTGGGGAGACTGAGGCTGTGTCCATGACCCCACCTCATCCACACACTTGGCACCTTCAGAAAGTGAGTACAGCAGGAAGCACTAGTAATTGCTTGGTGTTTGAGTATCCGCTGCAGTATTACGGGCCATCTAATTCCCTCTCTCTAAATGAGCATTCTGGGCAGAAAATAAGTCCAGTCCTACCTCTGAGAAACTAGATGCTTTTACAACTGGCTTGATTGAGCTCTTGGCCTGATGATGACTTTCACAGTCAGATATGCAATCTGCCCTCTGGCTCCTGGTTGGTTTGGACTCATTGCGTACACTCCAATACCTAACCGCAAGCGACGAAAAGGGATTCCTGTTTGACTTCGTAAGACAATATGCCACAGACAGTAGATAAGCCATACCTTTGCACCTGCCACTTCCACAGTAAATCCTTTCCACCATGTACTCTCCCTTGCAGTGTTACTCTATGGAAGAATACCGTTGTAAGAGACACAAGAACTAATTTTTAAGCCACTGTATAGCAGCTAGGAAAAAAAAACAAAACACCACAAACTGGCAAAAGTAAGCAAGAATCCTGCAGGTCCACTTGGATGGGCTGCTTTGGAGTGTTAACATCACAATTCAGCAGGATCTGTTTAATTATTTGCTAACTTCTATGCTGTATCTGAATACCTATGTTTAATGAGAACAGTCTCAAATGGACCGTGGATGTATTACCAAAGCATAGAAACATTTTTAAAATCCACACCTTTGCCTTCCTTGCCATTCTTTCAAACTATACACAGGAAAATGCTTACAAGGTACACACTTCTTAGGCGTAGTTTCCTGTATATATTTTAAATGCAATGTCTTACACATACATACAGAAATGTCAGAATACAGGTGAGGAGTCCACACAGACGTGAACTCCAAATTTTAGATGTGAACTATGTTATTTTCTTTTATGTTGGCTTTGTTCATTTCAGTTTGCATCATAAAGTGGGAAGAGGATAGAAGAAGAAGTTTAGGCTAAAGCTGAATAGAGGAAAACCCCAAAAGAGTGGTGGCTTTTTCTGTACATGAAGTTGCTAACAATTAAGGGGAATTCTGAATCACAGCTTAATTTGGCATTTTCAGAGCGAGGATTTCTTCCTTTCAAAGACTGAGCTATGTCTGCAGATTTCAAAGATTCAGGCACGCTATAAAAAACAAGAAAATGGAGCAATCACCAGAAGTGAGTCAAGTGCTTAAACTAGGACAAAGTAATAACTGGCAAGTAACTGGGACTTTCCCCATTCTCTCACAATCCTATGGTAGACCTATCCACTTTGTCTTTGGATTAATTTAGGAAAAAAAATATTGAAAATTCAGAATGAGTATATGTTAATTCTTTTGTTCTAAGTAATAAGATGCAAAGAAACGTAGTCCTGGCAGGATACTAATTTCTGATGTCGTCAATTAAACAACTTCTCCTTGTTTGTTGAATGGAAAAATCTCTCAGAAAGTGTTTTTATCGAAGCAGCCAGATCCAAGTCCTGGATTATTAGGTTAAGCTTCATCAGCAGAGAGACCAATATAAATGCCTTTCATACCATCTACCTCGATGCCTTAACAAAAAAATACAGAAGAGAAAATACGTAGAACCCAAATTCCATGATTTTTAACTTGTATTCCTTTAATACAAAGCTGGGAACTCAGATTCTAAGAATATAAAATGAAAATGTGATTATTTTCTTTTTATCTTTCCTCAGAAACAAATGGAACACCCGAAACCACCCAGTCTTTCTACGGCTTGATTTTTTTTACATTTTAAAATCAGAAAAAGTAGCTTTAAGTACGTGGAGTCACCAGCAAATCTGAATTCCACATCCTTTTGCTGTTCTGAAAAGTGCTTGTTATCATACATTTGTTTTCACCTGATGGTTATTAGGAGGTTCTATGTAATTACCAAGGTTCTGATTTCCCTGTTTAAAAACAAATTAGGGTGTTGTACAGGGCCTTGGAATATTAGGAAGCAAATCCAACAGCTAATGATGGAGGGCAGTGCCTCGGTGAAGGCAGTAGCAATCCATCTGGCCAATTAAAGAGTAACTTAGGCAGAGCCCAACACTATTTCTCAATTATGGTGGCTGCAACATCGAGACCTGGCAGTTACTGAAACAACACAGTCAATCTACATAGAGAAAAGCAGGGAAAACATGTAACCCCACAGAAGAGAGGAACGTGAAAACGCCTGAGATGCGCCTTGACTTACCAGCAAAAAGGAGAGCTGGACTGTAACGAAAACAAAACAGCTGAGACATGAAAGAAATATTAACAAAGCTTCTCTTCCTACAGATTCCTGATTGGAGCTTGCAAGCTCTACACAACATGAGAACAATTATCACAGCTCTCCTCTCCCACAAGAAAGACAAAGTTCTCAGTGAGCAAAAGACAACGTGCTGTGACTGCTCAGGAGTAAGGCATGTGCTGGCCAGCCAGCTGTTCTTCCTAGGCTTGCTCCACTGATAAGTTCTGCTATTCTTTCCCTCAGCAGGGGCACTAGTTTGAGTTTTTCCTCCTATCTTTCTCCATTTTGTAGAACATGAATTATCTTTCAAGTTCTTTTATGGCTGAAAACGGTCACTGTGCTCTAAAGTTACATATGGGTGGGACATAGAGGCAGAGCAATGGTCAGTCCCATAAACTCATATGAGATAACTTGGCAACTCCAGATATCTGGAGTGTTTGTGAAATCTGGAGGTGGATCTGAACTGTAGTGTAAGTGTATGCCTAGCAGAGAGACCAA
This sequence comes from Centrocercus urophasianus, assembly GCF_019232065.1. NCBI lineage: Eukaryota > Metazoa > Chordata > Aves > Galliformes > Phasianidae > Centrocercus > Centrocercus urophasianus. Next base: position 7,014,149 of record NW_024884364.1, on the reverse strand, counting down.
AGCCGTGCTCTCTTCGCTGCTACCATCCTAAACCTCCACAAAGTCTGACCATGCTATTTCCATGACTGCAGGCACAGACCAGTAGATTCTGCCAGTGGCAGAACTGGGACACGGACACCTTGTAAGAATTTATAATGTATTTGATATCACAGACCGTTTAAAAGATTTTTTCCCTCTCGTCTTGCACCTTCAGAAACATCCAATGGCATTCAGATGTCAATAAAAGTATTTCTTCCTGTGCCTCCTCACATGAGAGAACTTTCTGCCTCCCATCTAAGAAGTTAACATATTCCATTCTTCCCACAGCCACTCTCCTGTGCCTGCTTCCATTCCCTTCTCCCACCTTCCAACAGCAAGAAGGAGCTAAAACACAGTGCTGCTTTCCAGCCACATGTACCACCTGTCCCCCCACACGAGTGACACTGCCCTCCCACTGGATGCTTCCACATGTCTGTCCTCTGGAGCTAAAGAGATGGGAATGATTTTCCTCAACATGAAATGCTGGATGGAGAGTGTGGGTGGGAAATATACAGTGTAATGGAACTGAAACCCCATAAGGGAAATCAACGCAGGCAGCTGCTGATACACTGTTTACTTGGATAAATCATCCATTTTCCCCCCGGGCAAGATGACTTGAGATATCACCTACCCAGGATGGCAAGTGCAAATATAAATAATAAATAAATCTACCCAAAGAAAAATATTCTAACTGTAATGGGCTTTGTAGAGTGCTAAGTTTCAGTTAAAGTTAATCCTTGCTGTCTTTCTGTGTCTCCAGCAGCAGAAACATCTGGTCGGTTTTAGATTCCCCTTGGATTCCCAACTTCAAAGGGAGTTATAAAGAATAACAAATACATGTACTGGCACTGAAAAAAAAAATTAGAGCAGCAGGAGAGAATGGTAAAATTGTCCTTATTTGACTGCTAGTGACAGGCGCCACAGGCAGAACTGTGAGAAAAAATCTTAACGACTCAGGCAAATAAGATTTCCTTTTTTTTTTAAAATGACTGGCTCTCTCTATTAATGACGCAGAAAATCTATGGGATCTGCCCCATAATGGCAAGAAGCTCATGTGCCAAGGAATATGCACGCAAGTGTATGTAGTAAACAGATTTCAAACTAGATATGTACTGAATTAATAGGCAGGAAAGTAGGAACTAAGTTTTGTTCCCAGCCCTTTAACTGAGAGTTCTTTGTGTATGTTGGTTAACTTACAGAGGCTCTTTAAAGTCAATAGGACATGCTGAAGCATAGGCAAAAACAATGACTGCCACATGCACTTGCCAGTACCTATTCCAAACCTCTTGGGAACAGAGGTAGGGAAGCAAACACAGTAACCCAGGCCTGCAGTGTGGCACCTTTCTTCTACTACATGATGGCTGGAAAGTGAACAGGTGCCACGCTGCCTTTCCAAACACAGCACCACCTGCAGCAGCTTCTAACATGTTTCTGCTTACATGTGCACTGAGCTTCATTCTGGTCTTCTAAGCCAATGCACTCATGGAGCATCCTGTTCCCCATCTCACTCATGCAGCACTAAGCCTGCTCTAACCTTTTTGTTTGTTTGTTCTTCCCACCATTTCAATCATAGGGTTAATAATCTAAATGTACTGTGAAGGATGCATGAGAATTCGTGAATCATAGAATCATAGGGTGGCTTGTGCTGGAAGGGACCTCAAGGATCATCAAGCTCCTTCACCTTGCAACAGTGAACTTGTATGAAATCTCCCGTATGCTAAATGTCAACTTTTGTTGTATGAATGCTAAACTTGTTAGCCTCTTTCATCAAAATTAAAGACTCCTACTAAATTAACAAGATAGATGCCAGAGAGGAAAACTGCAGAACAGGCTTTTGCTAAGTAGCATTAAAACCACAGCCATCTCTCTTCCACCTTCACTGACAGAGAGTCCATAGAATGCAAATGTTGAAGGTAGCCATCAAATAAATTCCGGTGATTCCTGAACCAAAGAGACTGATCAACTTGTGGATATTTGATTGGATAATAATGCTATATTTGGCAACCAAATTACTTTTTGACAATAATTCATTCAGCTCTATTGCTGAATTTGCAAACGTGACTTTGTTCATGACCTTATTTTATCTTATTATACCATGAGGTAAGCAGCTCCCCATTGTTTCAGCTTCAAAGATATTTCACAATCTCTTATGTGCCCCACATAATAGCAAATCTGAATCAAGATTTCTCCATAAATATGGCAGTTTCATATTTATATTGAATGTTAAAGCATAAGAATCCTAAATTCTCATACAAAAGAGTGAGTGAAGGACTTCTCCTTACGAAGGACCCTAATCCTAAATTGATTTCATGCTGAATAGTAGAAGGCTATGGAAATGAAGACGCTTTACAAACTGCTATAGAAGAAAGAATTTGAGAACATACTGTACAATTTGTTGTCTGTGACACAGAAATCAGCCATTTTTCATACCATAGTGATACAAAACAGTTGGATCTGAAAAGGGAATCCAAAATGAACTTGAGTTACACAGCAGAGACAGGTTAAATCAATTCCATGTTTACTGGACTGCTAATTGCTTTGTGGGAGCCATACTGGGAAAAACTCATCTCTCTTGCCTAGGAACTACCACTGGAAGCAATGCTATAAGAAATAGAATCTCTAGTGACATCAGATTGTCTAAAAGACTGTACAAACCTAAAGATTTGATTCTGAAAGGAAGCCTGTCTTCTTCGGAAGGCTCTGGTAACAGTGTTGGCAACATCCTCCAGTTGGGAACTCTTTTAGATTAATGCTTACAATCTCAATTGTCCAGAAAAAGCATGCCTCTAGACAGGATGGAAAGAGTATGTGAGCACATGAGGAAATCTCCAAACTCACACCGCAAGAGAGGATTTATTCAAGTGACTAAACCTCCTTGTCCATACCCCTAAGTATTCTGTCCTGTACACCACAGAAACGACTGACTTTCTGAAGACAGACTGGCAAGTAAATAGCAGGCTAGAAGAGAAGGCTTAGAGAGATGTGTCAGTATTCAGCTATCACAGTGGGGGAAAGAAAAGGCACTGAAAAAGAAGGGGAGGCAGAATAGCTTTCTCTCTACATCTGTTACAAGTTTTTAATGATACAGATCTTTCCAGTTAAATCATACCTCTGAGTCTGGTGTGTTATTTATTAAAGAGAGCAGCACAACAAAGGGACATGGACCATCAATCCTAGGACAACAGCTAACAAACACTTCAGTTGCATCCCAGGATTTCACCAAGTATCTTTACAAATATTTCTTTATATCCTGTTTATAGCACAGTATGTTCTTCTGTGACTAAAGCTGGTAGACCAGATCCTGCACGGTCTAACAGTTTCTTGTGTAAGAGGACGTTTCCTGTCCTCTTACATGTCTGTAAGCACCAAGGTGCTGTGCAGAAGTTGAATGTAACCATTATAAGGGAACTCCTGGACAACCCTCAGCACGTATATATAAGTTTGCAAAGCATTAATGGCATGTTAAGCTAAAAAGAGCCATCCCAAAAACATTAATCAGCTAAGCAAGCCCTGCAGATGCTTTCTGTTTGCTTGGGATATTTTACTGCTTACATTCTTATCTTTTGGATATGCAATGCTCTACTAGCATGCAGGAAATATTGAGAGCATGTCTGCAACATAAACTTAAAAAAAAAATAAATATGGATCTTTGGAGTGGTGGAGCTTTTGTTTTTACACTTTTAAAAGCCTTTACACTCAATATACCAGCTCTTCATGCCCAAGACCAGTGCAAAACATACTCTAGAGGCTAAATCAGCTTTCTTAACACTAAATTCAGTGCTTACCGATACAGCATGTTACATGCTTTGTTGCATTAAAAAATAGCCAATGATTACAGGAGACAGCTGTTAGTCAAAGCACATATTCTTGCCTATCTTGTCACTGGTTGGTGACTGAGAAATACTGAACAAACTACACTGCTGTCCTTAGAACACATATTTATTTAAAAGCAGGTGTTCTATGCTGTTTATCTTGCTCCACAGCTTCTGCTCTGAATAGTCTTTCTTGTATTCCCACAGTTCTGTATGACAAAATATCCCTTAACAGGTCCAAAAAACAGAAACAAAACTTCAAGAACAGGATATTGTATCTAGCCAAATTTAAAGAAGCCACACCAGAATAATTGAGGTTCTGTGTGAGTGTGCTAGTATGCCTGCCCTCGTTCAGAGAACAGCAGTGCTCACAATGTTGTGACAAGGTCAGGTGCTTCACATTCCATGTGCAATAGTCTTTCCAGCAACAGAGCAATCCTTGAATATGTGCTTCACTTTCAATCGTTACCCTCAGCCCTAAGCTCAGTCAAAAATATCCCCTTCAAACTCATGTTGTTCTTTTGTAGAGTGCTCCCACTGAGCTGGATTTAGGCTCAAAATTTCAGATTAGTCAAAACCATAACTCAGTGGAATAGGCTGCCGAGGCACATCACATGTTGTGGCACTGGTCAAGAACTGCAGTGTTTAAGTATACTGATTTTACATGAGAAAGTGAAATGTAGAGGAAAACACATGGATTTTGCAAGCAATTTTACCAAGTTCAGAGTTTGAAAAATTTGGTCCACAGCCACTCAACAGAGAAGGAAGCCAGTAGAGCTGAAAAGGTAATAGAAGCTTCCCAGTTTACGGACTGAAAGACAATATATTTCCAAGGGGGATCTACATATAATTGAAGGGACATATTCAGATCAACTGTTGCAGAGAGAGCAAGTCACGTAACAGAATCTCACATAATCCATGAGATTGTTATCGTAATGTTATGAACATCCCTAGAAAGTCAAATCAACAATAAAAACATCTCAAGAATAGGGGGTGTACTTCATTGAAGTTCATTGCTCCAAATGACATCAATGCATGACCTCTGTGAAGTCTAAGGCTCCTCATACATTTAAAAAACTTTACTGTCTTGATACAATGAGAGATTTTGTAGATTTTTTCTTTAAACAGGTTTAACAGAGTTCTGGTGAATTACTCCTCTAAGCACAATCCAATATTTCTGCTTTACACGATAGCTACAGACTTTGAAATTTGCCTTTCTTTCGGAGTTGAATTAAACAGTGTACTGTAAAATTGCCCATGAAACAAAATAAAAAAAAAATCATATCAATCAATTGAATGTTTTGTTTTGACAAAATAATTTTGTTTTGATTGTTGCTTTCAGTTTTGATTTAAATTTTATATTAGAACATAGAATACATTTTTGAAAGAAAAGTTTGAAACAAGCATTTCTGTTTGACTAACGCAAAAAAGCTTTATCTGGAAATATAGATAATGAAAATAAATTGAGTCCTGGAAGTATTCATTTCTTTCTTCCTTACTTACTTTTTGCTTTTGTTTTTAATTTACGAACAAGCATACAAGTATTTTCCTTAGAAGAGAATTCCATCAGATATTTTTAACTGATTCTAACCCTGTCCTTCAGTACTCTTTAATGCACCTCAGAAGCTTGTAATAACTTTAAAATTCTATCAGCATATCAGTGACAATCTAACTATTATTAATAATCTAGCTTGTATATTGTTCTTGTCTACTCTTAGACCAGCAGGGCTCACTGATGTATGAAAAGCAAGAGGCTTTCTCAGACAATCATTTATGTAACTGCTAGCACAAATCTTGTTAGGTCAAGTACCCTTAATTACTATTGCCATTTGGGAAAATATCAAAACCAGTTCTGACCAGGATTAAGAGGCACATACAGTCACAGAGAGTTCTACAGAAGAATTGTGAGTGAGAAGTAAGGATAATGTTAGTTGTTTCTGGTCTGCTCTTGTATCTTTAAATTTGATGTATAGAGAAATATACAAGAATAATTGAAATTAAGATGATCTTTAGTACCCAGGAATTACTTTTTCTTCAGCCACTACAATTCTTGCTCACTGCTCATGCATTTACAAATGAATAAAAAGCAAAATACCACAGAGCGTGCAAGGTTGATTGAAGCTGTAAGATAAATCGTGGCCTACAGCAGGAGGAATTCAGGGATTTCCCCTCAACCAGGCAGCAGCAAGAACCCCAACATATAAAGCAGTCCCTTAGGAAGATGAGAAGAGAGCTCAAGTACAGCTTGGCCTGAAATGATGACATCGTTCTCAGTGATTGGAAACCCCTGGATATTTTTCAGTGTTGAGATGCTTTTGAGAAGTGGTTGCCCCCTGTGCTGTTTGGTGAACGGCTTTTGTAACACGAACAGAATCTCATTAAGAACCAAATAATTTGTTTTCTATAAAGTTTATTGCTAAATGCAGTGCTTGGAGCAGAAATCCAAGGATTCAAACTGTACTACTTAGTCCCCCATGAAAGCAGTTCTGACTTGAACTTGAACCCACCTCCTGGAATACTGATGTCACACTTTGCAAAGCGAAGATGGGGAAACTCTTGGGGAGAACTTTTGGGATTACCTCTCCTGTGTTTTTTTATTTCAAGTATTAGATCTGGGGAGTGCTACATGGGAAGAGAGTAGCAAAGGGGTAAAACAGAGAGACTGTAGATCTTTTCAAACAGGTCATTACCATATGAGAGAAATACAAAGGCTTGCTCAACTGCCTAAGCTACAATTACTTCTGTCACATCTCTAACAGAGCTTTCCCTGCCCCACATCAAGCGGACTATTGAATGTACCTCCAGCACACTGGGTCCACGGGCTGACAGCTTCCACAGTCTGAAATGAATTGAGCAAACTCTCCTTCATCCTGCACGTTTCTTCAGCTCAAGCTGCCTGTAACCCCTTCCTAGCAGCAACATTTCAGTGCCTTGCTGCCCCGCCTCAGGAATACGACTGACTGGCTCACTCTTCACCTCCGCAAAACAAAACCACAAATTTTAGAGACCAGAGAAAACACAAAATACCCATAAACAACTTCATCCTTCAGCACCTTCAGCACTAGCAGTGGATGGTCCTTGGGCTTAGGTCAACATTATGGTAAAAAACTTCAATTTCCTATATAAATTGCCTTTCCAAAATGAGGGACTCTCACTTTCCTATTATCAGCTTCTCTTTTCCTTAGTTGATCTTAAAGATACAAGGACAAAGGAAAAAAGAAGAAAAAAGAAGAAAAAAATAGCTCCCTCTTCTAATCATATCTCTTCCGTCTCATCTCTCAGCTTCCTCTGTATCTCACTTCAAGCCTCAGAGGCTTCAATGTTTTTAAGACCCTGTGTTAATACCTGATCTCTTTGTTCTTCTTTTTTTTTCTTCTTTTCTTTTTCAAAATACTCCAGCCCCCAAAAGTGAATTTGGAGAAAACTGGCTTTCTCTAGTTACCCCATTGTTCTTCTCAGGCAAGATCTATTTCAGATGTTTCTATTTCAAATATTTAATGACAGACCTATTCATACAGTGATATGCCAACACCACTCCTCTGTCTCTTTGGCATGATGTAGAGCACAGAAAAAGACTGTCACAAAATAAAAGCATTCAGTTAGTCAATAAAACCAAGTTGAAACCTATAAACAGTATGTAGCAGATTCCATACGTCACTACAAATTCCATAAGTAAAAGTCTGAGAAATAACAGTTTCAAGGGAAAGCCCACAAGACAATCACATCCACTTAACATTATCAAAGTGTTTTCTCACTGGCTTCCTTTCCAGAAGGACTTCAGCAGAAGCCAAAGACAGTAGAGTTAACTGACATTTGGGGTCTTGTCTTCACTGCAATGCCACTTGAAAATAGAATGCTCATCTTGCATGCAGTGTGACTCCCACCCACAAATAGGAATCTCTTGCTCAAATTAAGTGCTACTTCAAACTGACCCTTCATCCTAAAAAAATATTAGAAGTGGCAGCGCATGTTTTGTAGTTGCTGGTATTAGCTTGCAGTGGGAACTCAGGAGTTCTCTTGTTAGAAGTTCGAAGAGCCAATTTAAGGTCATGTCTTGCATCTGGGATCTAGTCTAAAAATTTCACATGCAATCCTTTTGCCCTGTGATCTACATTAAGCTCATGGAGATAGCACATGATACTATGATAGCACATGATACTGACACTAATGACCTGCTCCTCTTCTCAGTTTCTACGGTGTCTTGCTGACAAAAAGGTACCCCTTATTTGCAGAAGAGAACTAATGCCTACAGATCAATTTAAGACACAGAAGTCCGGCACATAACACTCCTATGATAAACTGATTAAACACATGTAAAACTGTGCTGATTTTAAGCATTTTTACTCACTACTTCTGTCTAGCTGTGAATGAAGGGGGCTTTTTGCAAGTACCTTAAACTGTCTGTGAAATGCAGCCCATTTGCACACATAGCCAACTTTCACACAAACACTGCACAATCAAATATCAGCTCCATGCAAACCTCAAAGATTATATACGAGACAAAAGAATTTTAAGGCACAGTGTGGTGCGTAAAAGCAGCCTAAGGTGTTCGTATAGATACAGCCTTTGTGGTGAATCCAATCTCTTGCAACTTGACCATTACCTACAGAAATTCTCTCATCATTCTAACAAGCTGCCAGAGACAAGTAAGCTTGAATATGGACAACTAATAGAAAACACCACAAAAGTTGCCATATTGTCATCTGAACATCTCATGCTCCAGTTTATTTACATCCTCCAGTGCTATAACCCCAGCTGGCAGTTTTGATTAGTAGTGAATGTGCTCACACAACAAACTGGCCTTCTCCTTCTTGGGAATGAGAGATCTCTTCCACAGATGACTGCAGAATGTGAAGACACAGATATGGGGGGCACTGGGCATGCAGTTTTCTCGTATCACATATCTGAAAAACTACCATCACAGTCTGGCTCACAAGGGGATTTGGCAGCAACACAGACTATTTTGACTATCTGGAGGACTCTTCCCCACTGACAGGGAAGTAAGGATATAGCCATCACAGAAGCTTATAACACAGCATAAAGTAATGTTATTTAGATGTGAATATAAAGTTGCCGACCACAAGGCCAGCTGCAAGGGCTGTCTTTTGCTAATGTGTTTTAAGCCAAAGCACGGGATAACACAGCAAGCACCATTAGAGCATGCATATCTTCTCTTTACGTTACTGTACAAGGGCAACTTCACCCACTCTGTAGCCGTTAGCAAATGTGTCTCTGTAAAACTACAAGTGTAGCAGGGTTTTAACAGCCTTTTTCCGCTAACAGCTCTGGGATTTTTCCTTTCTTGGCTGTAACCAGTCGCAACCAGTTGTGAATAAGTCGTTATCCCTCTGTGCGACTCGCAGCAACTAAAAGAAACCAGTGTCATTATGCAAGTTAAAAAAAAAAAAAACAGTTTTGTTTTATGGTTAATTATCCATGGTCTATTTACAAAATAAATCAACCCATTGTGCACCACCAGGATTTGTGGCCTCATTTGAACTTTGCTTTTCATTAATCACTTTAAAAATACATGCAAACTAGATTTTCTTTCTTTTTTTTTTTCTTCTTTTTTTGGTTTATTACTTGCATCTGGATATAAATTGTACAAATGGCGAGAGAACAAAGTATGGATTATTCAACCTTAGTTTCATGACTTACATGATCTCAGTCTTGTCTTTCTCCATGTGCTTAAACAGATGCACAGTCCAAAAATTCCAGAGTTCTATAAGAAATGCAATCACTTTGACTTATTTCAAATTAAAAAAAAAAAAAAAGAAAAAAGATTTTTTGAAAAGCTTCCCTTAAGAAAAAGAAAGATGGGCAAATATTTACAAATCTATTTAAGCTATTATAAGAGGGAAATAGAATTACTCATGTCTATACCTAAGTAATACACAAATGTTTGTGAGCTCTGAGTGCAAGTCTATTTTGTTTAGACAAAACCTACTTGCAGACAGGCTAGAAAAGACAGAAAATGGATATCTGATTTTTATAGAGCTTACAATTTATAAAAGAAACCAGAAATATTCTTTCTGAAAATGTTTTAATTATATGGGATGTTTAGATTTTGTCCACATGTGATGACAGAAAACTGCTGAATTTATGAAATCTGGCCAATTGAGAGACGAAGGACATTTTTAGCTGCTTTCTTAAAAACTAACTTTATTAACACTTATTTCACTCCAGCAGAGAGTAAAACATGCATTTGCATAAAGCTGGAATTCCCCTCAGCTTCAACTAAGAAAGCTTGAAGTAGGTATTTGTTTCGACTATGGATTCTTCAAGACAAAAGAAGAAAGGATGACAAATAACTAAAACAATATAACCATATTTAACACTAACATGTCAAAATCCACCCCCTCCTTTTTTTGGTTTTGTTTGTTTTTCATTCGCAGCCATCCTCGGGAGTTCTTTCCCTTTGCTATGAGGAACAGAAAGTCACAGTTCCCCATGTAATCACTACAGAAATGCTATGGAAAAAGCTGTGCTGTCAGTAGGTCAAAAATGTCGTTCTGCTGCACTCAAGAATTAAACTCCAACGTTTTACTTCAAAGGTTCCGAGCTGGATGCAACTATAAAGATGACTGAACAAAGCCAACAGATATTTTTTTAGAAACTGAGATGAAGAATTGAAGCTAAGACATTAGATCATTAATACTACATATTATTACTAACAGGAGCTAAGGAAGGCAATTTTTGCTTGCCCGTTGGTGTGAAATCACAGACATTTGAAAAGTTAAAGGAATACAGTGCCTCCTCCTCCACTTTGCAGATAGGAAGCTGCTCTAACTTCCATTTCCAACAGTAAATCAGCTCCTACTTAAATGAAAGTAACAAATTTAAAGCTGCCTCCACCTGACTGCAAAGTGCTGCAACCAGGCTGGAAGAGGAACGGAGAAGTCTTCAAAAAAAAATAAAAGCCTTTTTCAGCAACTCCAAATATGAACGCCTGCCCTTGCAGCAGCGAGCTGTGGCCCTACAGCCGCTTTCCATTATAAATGCTAAATTGGGAAATGTTTAACATTCTTTGTTTAATCTTTGCAGTATAAAGAAAAAGCAGCTGATTCTCAGAAACGGCCGAACAACCATCATGGACCTGCCCCTCCCTTTCTCCAAGCAGAACAGACCATTTCCAGCCTCAGCTGCCATTGACTCTTTGTAAGCCAAAAAGAAATATCCCAGAAGACGAGGGTGAAGCTTTGTGATCTTTTTCTAAAGTGATGAAAGGAGCACAAGGCTATCAGGATATTGAACAGAGCTTTTAAGCAAAAAAAAAAAAAAAAAAGAAAAAAGTTTAAGAAGTATATGGAGCCAAATCTAGGGGCAGAGATGTTTCTTGCACCATTTTCTATTAACATCGTTCCACAAAATCTTTCCATGAAAGACATTTTTATTTGTTTTGATTGCAAAACTTACCAAGTTTGTTTTGCTCTTGTTCGCAATACAGTTAATGTACTGAGTCCATCTAACCCAAATAAATAACAGATAAATCAGCAAAACCTTTGGGGCAAAATATCCTCTCTCTCCCCCCTACACTGATGAACTCTTGGTGCATCTCGTCCCTGCAAGAACTTCTCTAGACAGCTGAGAGTCATGTCTTAAAGAATGCTTTTAAAGCTTCCTAATCTGAAAGGTAAAAAGACTTTTGCCATGATCCCCACCCTAGACACTAGCAGAAAATGATTGCTAGGGATGAAAGGATGAAATGAGGATTTATACCTTTTCCAAAGTGAGTATGATACATTGCATGGTCCATTCTCTCACTGGGCCAGCTTTGAACAGGCATTAAGTTCTAACAGAACACACTGTGTTTCGTAACGAGGAAAATCATAGAACCATAGAATCACAGTATGGGTTGGAAGGGAATTAAAAATCACCTAGTTCCAATTCTCTACTGTGGGCAGGGACACATTCAACTTGATCAGGGCCCCATCCAACATGGCCCTGAACAGCTCCACATCCACAGATTCTACTGGCAGTCTGTGCGAGAGCCTCAGCACTCCCTGAGTAAAGAATTTACTCCTAATATCTCATCTAAAATATTAACAACTGTTCCGAGGAGAGAGCAAGGAGCATCCATGTGTCCACCTCCCCAAAGAGTCTCTGCCACAGGCGCTGTGCCCATGCTGAGAACCTCTCCACACTGCTGGACTTCAACAATTGCTCCCTGCAGGTGTCACGGACCACCTGCCTGAACCAGATTTAACAGCAAAACAAGCATACAGAGGTTTTGTGATGGGAGAAAAGAATCTGATGCATTTGTGACAGCCACCTTGCAAGTATTCTTTCTGGCATCATCTCTGAGGGACTCCTGTAAGTAAAATAAAACAAAACAAAACAAAACATAACGGTATTGACGGTATTCGCAGGGAATTGTTGACAGTGTAGGACACAAACTGTAATAAATCTAAACTGAAGAGTCAGACGTGCCCCCCCAAAAAATCTAATTTGAAGAACAAGAAGGGGTTAACCTTGCAAAAAAAAAAAAAATTGCAAAAGAAAAGAAGAGGTTGTAGTTAAGTCAGGACATTGTTGGATATAGCAAAAACATATTAGCTTTTTTTTCCCAATATACTCAACACCAAGCATGTGTCAGGGAATAATAATAATGAAAACTCAAAATAAATTTAATGTAGAGCTCTCATTGTTGTTGCTGCTGTTTTTAACTCCATTGTTCTCATGTTTAACCTTTTCTCTAAAATAACAACCTTGGTTTTAAGAAAGGTAAGGCACAGATCTATATAGTGGTAGGACTCAAACAGCTTAGGTATAAATACTACAGTTTTCTTAAGTTATGAAATGAAATCCTGTTTGGTAAAACTGAATATTAGCATCCCATTCCACAAGCTGCTTGAACCATCACTTTTGCCTATTCTGACTATGAATTTGTGGAAGCAGAGTTTTCCTACATGGGTTGAATGCCTAAAGTCTGGTCAAGTCAAGCCACCCTCTCCCCTACAAATATAAATCTAATTTTGTATTTTGCAGAAAACAGAGTTCCACAATTCTGGTTGCTATTCTATTGCACATAAATAACTAAACTTTTAGCAGCAGGTATTGCCATGGTTTTTCATCTTGTTTAATTAGTGATTACTCAGAAAATAATTAAGTATGCATTGGACCATTCAGAAAGAATAGTGCCTTGTTACAAGTACGTGTAAGCCTACAAATTGAAGCTGGGAACTTGAGACTTGGGAAGCCAGAAAGAATCTAGTGGTATAAAAAGAAATTTCTTGATAATTGAAAAGCATGAAAACGTCTTTAAGAGTGAATTCTACTTGTCTACCACTAAAAGTTTTCATGTTTTGTAAACTGTTTCAAATAAGTCTTCTGCTGTAATTAGGGCGGACAAAAAAACTTACAGAATAAGCCTCTGAGAAGAATGGCAGAAAGCAATTTTCTTTCAAAGACATATGACCATTCTTCTGATTAAGTTATACACTGAAATCATACTCATCACATACATATCTTCTAAGCATTTTATAAAGGGTTGAAAGCTATTAGGGACACCTGGATGAAGGATTGTCAAGATAAGGCGGGTTAGTCACCTCCACTTTATACAACCATGTCATAAAATGCAACTGACAAGTTGATTCAGCTCCATCTTTTCAACAACAGAGTTTTCACGGCCCTGGTATTCCTATAAGGCAGAATCCTCTGACACTTAGGGTCTTCTTCTGATCAACAGCTAGCATTTATTTACAGTTAGTGCCTGCAATTTCGTCTTTGTGGCAACACTGGCCAGAAGTGGCTTTGATAACCTCTCCAAATAATTTCAAAACCTTCTGCCTTTGCATTTAAATCCACCTTATGAACATAGCAAAATAATTTGAGAAAACTTCTGTAGGACACAATAAAGCAAGTATCTACAATAATTCCTATAGCAATTGTACTGAGACAGAAATGGAGGCAGAAGTTTTGGTTGCCCAGAGCTGAAGAGTTGGTTTCAGAACCAGGCAGGGAATTCAGGTGTTCTCATACCCCTTTGAAGATCTATGTACTGCCCAGCAATTTTCTGAAATGTATCCTATACAATATACTTACAACACGTCATACTTACATAAGATATTTATACAGCTTAAAATGTTCCACTTCCTGTTTTCAGAAAGCCTTTATTCATTCAAAACTTGTCTCAGAAATCATTGTCAAAAGATGTCAGCTTTAACTATTATCTCTTATTCCTGACGTGAGCATAAACATAAACTATGCCCACTTTATGACTCCTTTACATTGCCAGGACGACACTTTAAAATAACCACGAATCAAGCCCTATAACTTGTTAATTGACCTTATACACCCTGATGTAATATCAACAAAATTAGCAGCATTACACTAGGGAAGAATCTGTCCAAGAATGTGTACACAGACAAGAACTATTTGTAAAGGGCAAAAGAAAACAAACCCGACACAATACTCGCAACCACAAACAGGTCAGATCCTCAGAGGATAAAGCTATGAATAAATTGGTTGCAATATAGGCACATTTTCCTCCTGAAATGTTATCGAAAAGTATGAAATGTTCTTAGTGCAGTCCCTTGCCTTCTCTTTTTTTTTTTTTTTTTTTTAAATCCTCCAATTAGCAGGGTTATATATTTTTCATTTACATTTGACTGAAATCAATTAAAAATATGCCGGCTCATCCTTATTAAAGGAATTTCTCATTTCTACGGCTATCAATCACTTAAATGCAATAAAAATGAATAAGCAAAGTTTAGAGCAACGTAAGATTTTACTCTGCTTCTGCACTTGCTGCTGTTAAGTGAAGAGTGACCGGACACTTCCACTGTATACATTTGAAGTTTGGAGGGGAAAAAAACAGGAGAAAGAAGGGGAGGGAGAGCACAGCACAGTGCAGAAGCCACGGATGTTCCAGAGCACACTGTGACAGGAAAGTACTCAATAGGAATTCCAGCAGCCAAAAAAAGATCGTAAATAGATCCATTGTCTTCCAGTCTGAAGCCCTTAAAAAGGCTCGAAATTAAAGCCTGTGCTGCAGGCACCCAGTTGCTCCTTCCTTTCACTGGGATTTGCAGGTCTTAATGCAATCTGTCGGGAGCAAAAACAGTGGAGCCTTACAGTCCGGAGAGGTAGCAAAAGCGAAAGGCAGGCGACAGTTACATAACTGGCTTTTTACATAAATATTGCAGCGAGAGTATTTTGCTTTTCAGAAAGGGAGAAAAAAAAAAAGATATTAAAAGACACAAGAGAATTCAGTCCAACCTCCCGTACTCGGTGTCCCTTTTTTGCTTTGTAACATGCAGGCGAGCAGTTCAAGGGAGGTTTTTCTTTTCCTTTTTCTGCTGAGGCTAAACAAATAACCAATTCAGCCTTAAACGTTTTGTAATAGTTTTTCTCGTATTACCTGAGAAGTGCACCACATCATGGAAGATGGAAGAAAGCCTTATTCTAATGCATGAGCAAGTACGGCTTGCTTATCTGCAGCACAGGCACTGAAAATGACCATGGATGTTAAACAAACTCCTTTCGGTAAAGCCTGAGAAAAGGGAAAAAAAACTGCAAGGCTCCCCATCTGTTATTTCCCTTTTTTTTTTTTTTGGCTGTAGAAAAGCAAAATTATGCAAGAGCTTTTGAATGTAAAGCCTGTGTGAGCTTTTTCCCTTTTTGTCTCAGTGTACACGGTATGCGATATTGCGTAACGGAGCCCCGAGTGGGCGGTCAGCAGTTACTATTGATTTACACTGCTCCACACAATGCATTCAGAGCTTGGCGAGAGCTGCGCACGGAGGAAGGCAGAGGAGTGAGGTGGGGATGTAAGGTATGTGTGAACAGTGGCCCTGTGGAAAGAGGGGAGCAAAGCATTCAGGATCAGAATTCTGCTTTTCTGAACCAAGCACTTATTCCCTCCTCTGTGTTTATGTGCCCTCCGCCAGGCCTTCAGCAAAGCAGATGTTCAGTGACCAGTCTCACCAGTCAGAAGTGGGGCTTCCCTCCCACACCGACCACTTAAATCTCATTATAAACTCCAGAAAAATGTTACTGATGTCATTGTGGCACTCCAGTATAAAGATGCAAAGGAAACTCATTTTCAGCCATGAGGGTTATTGTTAAGAAAAATATTCCTTTAGCAATACTTTAGATCAACTTTTGACTCACTCCTTCAGAATCTGCTGTACTGTAGGACTACTTAAGTTAAAGGCACAATAGACACTACGGGCTATAAAGCCTGGCATTTTTCAAGATGTTAGGGTAACATGGTAATATGGGAACTGGAGAACAGAAACAAGAAACGCAGTCTGCTTTGCTCATCCATTAGGACTCCTGTTATTTTCTCTTGCAGGCAAACACACACCTGGAGTCCACGACTTAGACACTGGCATGACCCGAGCTCTATAAAAAGAAGCATATTGATTCAGTAGGCTGAAATTTTCCCATTCCCACTGCTGAACACCCATCACATTGCCGAATCCTTTGTCTCCAATACAAGACATGGGTTTCCAAATTCTACCTGTTCCTACTTGACTCTGGGTCCTACAAAGCACTCCGCCATCACCAGGGTGGCACAACTCTGAACCACTGGGCACCAGTTTCTTTATTCACATACTGGGCTGGGGATTTTGCTAATAATGTCAATGTGAATGTAGAGGGTGTTAATAAAATCTCTAAAGCATACTGACGAAGACTGAAAGCAGCAGGCTTATTGCAAGCCACGACAGACATCTAGCCTAGCGTCAAAAAAAAGAAAAAAAAAGGAGGATGCTGATTACAAAAACCAAACATCCAAAACCAAAATGTACAAAGCCCATAACTACCAATGCCCTTAAGGCTTCATTTGCATTATCTTTGCTGGAAGACATGCATTTCACATGTTGTTCTCTTCCAGCTCCATATAATGGACAGCACGCTTTTCTTTACAGGTCAAGCAAACAGAAAGCCCACACCATTATAAAAAAGATAGATCCTATTTTAGGGAAATTTAACAGCTATACAAAGTCTCTGATTGTTCTGTTGATCTTTTTTTTCAGATTCACATCTACTAACATTAACTATGATACTACCAGCCGGCATGCATTCAGAATCTCTGTTGGGATTTTAGGTTAGAGAGAAAAGGAAAACAGTAATTCACTGTCTTACACATGCTTATTCATTTTGTTTGCACAAAACTGAAACTGCATTGAAATAACCCCAGAAGTGTTTTATACACAAAATCATGTGTGGCCTAACTAGTCTGATTTTTCTTAAAATTAAACTGACTCTTAGAGAAAAAAGAACAGGATGGAGAAAGCTGGGCATGCATTCTCAGCTTAGCACTCTTTAGTGATCGGTCAGGCCAACAAAAAATGTGTCCAAGTACTTTCTCCTCTGTGGACGACGAGAATACTGGGATAAAGAAATGAGACACAGAAGTCTACCACAAACTCTACCTCTATCTGACTGTATTGGTGTCCAAAGAAATTATGCTTAACGATCAAACTGCCAGTGACGCTATAGAAGATGAGTGTCTCAGGAAGACTGACCCATAGAACAAACATTAAGAAAAAAAAAGAAAAAGAAGAAGAAAAAGAAGAAGAAAAAAAATCAAAACAATCCCAAGTTCTTTAAAGCATGTGAAGAGGACATTCTCAGCACCAGTTAATACACTTTAAGTTAGTCCACAGAATGTTGTACGTCCTCATCCTATTGGATGCAGAGCAGAAGCATAAAATGTATTAACCTCATGAAACAATATGTAAGAGAGGTTCATAGAGAAAATAGAGAACTTTCAGGAATGGCAAAGCAAGCTCTCATGACAATAAGAGCAGTTCCAACAGTGCTATGTTTACTTTACCAACATCCAGAGGAGATATGTATTTAAACACTAGTTTGAACATTAGGTTATAAGCAATAGTACTGTACAGAAAAGCTTCAAAGAGAGATCCAAATCCCCTAAAAATGTGGGGACACAAATTATGGAGTTCAGTTCTCATGAATGTTGTACTTGAGAGGCTGTCAACTGGAGCTGACAGAAGTTTCCATTAAAATCAGCTTGCCTTCAATCATTCAAAAAATGTTGGAAACTGCTGTGCAAATTTTCTATTTTTAATGTTTACCTCATATGCAATTTCATGAGATCTTGAATAAACAAAAGTTCATCTGTTTTGCACATAGGGAACATGGAAAAAAAAAAACATCTAGAGACTTAAAAGAATTGGAAATAAAGAAAGGATTAAACTATCTATTGTAAAAAGCATTAAAAATGAAAAGTATGGATAGACTCAAAGCTTAAAAAGTGAATACTGGCTAGTTTCATGTTTCAAGAAAAAAAGTTTTATAAGCTTTAAAAATCCACTCAATTATGAAATTCTACCAAATATTTTAGCAAGGGCATCATGGAGAAATACTTAGGCCAGAAAATCCTAAAATAAATGTCAGCAGTACTAACTGCTGCTCTTTTTTGCATCATGGTATGTTACTGCTTTTCTTTTCTGATGCATGTTCTTCCCACAGCACATGTGCAAAGTAGTCTTATTTTTCACTACAACAGGTAAGTTTGTGGTTTGGAGCTTGGGATTTTTTTGTTGTTAGTTTTTGATTAGAGAAAAACATTAACTGTAAATACTATTTGCATGTATCAAAGATTCTATAGCTGTGCATTTGCTAAAAAGCAACATGACTTCTCAGAAAAGACTATCATAAGGGAGACACTAAGGTTATAAACAAGTTATCACTCTAGAATTTCATGATTTTGTATGTAAGCTTAATGTTTTTCAATGCAGTTTCCATCTTTTTAATGACTGTAGGAGGAGAAAAGCATAGTGCTAGGTTGCCATGGACTTTTAATGGCAAAATGAATAATGAAAAAATATTAAAATGATAGAGACAAAAAATAAACACATTAGAAATGCCTGCTAACTCTTCTTGCTAGTTAAATAATCAATAAACCTTTTGCAGGCCTCTTGCAACATGTATTTCCTTGCAGTGAAAGAAATATGTTTTGCCTGGCAATTTCCTTTGATTTTTTGTCCCCATAGGCTGCTGTTTCAGATGGACCTCTTGGATTCCACCATTTTGGAAATGACCATGACACAGCAGAAGTTACTTAATTTTCCCCACCTCCCAACCAGCCAACCAAACATGTGTAATGATATATTTCCTAATGGTTCCTGCAGACTGACATATTTTTGAGATGGTTTTAGTCAAAATGAATGGCAGTAAAATTGGCAAAGACTCAGAAAATAAAATCCAAGGAGACTAGCAAAGAGTAGAGTCAGAAAAAAGGTCTCTGGATATTATTGTCGTGTCTGCCAAAACCAAAATAAGTGAGGTTATGTCAGTGTTTCCATAATAAACCTCATTTTTCAAGACTCTGTAACTCAGCTACAATTATCTGATCCAGACTGAAATCAACACATACAAGGACATAGATCATGTAGAAATTTATTTCTACATAAAAATATTTATATAAATATGTAGATATATCTAAGTTATTTTTTCTATTGCAAACACAACATAGCATTATAAATTAATCTGGTGAGGAATTATCAATTTACTGTATCAGAATTAGAAAGAGAAGGGAGGAGGAATGTAGAAGACAAAATATAGAAATCCCTGTGATATGGGGGATATATATGATGCTCTGGGATAGAAAAACTTTCACAGCAGATATTCCCTTCAAGATTTTGAAAAGACCATATTTCTATAGTAACTGGGGGCTCAATGTAGCCCTTATCCAAAAAACCTTAATATTTGTTTCAGTCCCTAGAATCAAAACCCTATTTTGAAGCTACTCTGGATGCTATAATATGTATTAGAATAGGAATAGACTGGGAGGGGCTCAAAAGAGTTTATGGAATAGGCAGTAGTGCTTGTTAACTTTTAAAGTACTGCACTTCATTATGTTAGCTCACCTCTCAAATATCACTCCACAGGTTTGATTCTAGGGGAGTCTGAGTAACTCAGGAATGTTCAGACCAACAGCAGGTTGCATGTCTGAGGATCTGTGACTGCTTCTGCCATGGGCCCTACTAGCAACAGCACCTGAACAAAGCCAGCATGCTTTACAAAACTCTTCTACTAGCTCAAGGAAATGCAAAAGTGCCAGCGTCTCCTGTGGCAGATACAAATTTCCCCAGTGGTTCTCACTATTCATACCTATAAAATTCCTGACTCCTCCTTGTGCTTAATTGATGTATCTCAACAGATAGAGCAAAAAATTAGCACCTTCACAGGGTACTTCACATGACACAAAAATGAAATTCTTTGTGTCATGTCTTAAGTGATTTTAAATTGGGGTCTAACCCAGATATCTGAATGTTGATATATACCCGGAAGAGCTTATTTTAAGGTATAGAAATAAAAAAAGATGAGTAAGAAGTGGCTTGCAGCAACCCATGTAAAAAGTTCAGGACCAGAACCTAGAAGCTCTGAGCTGCCTCTTTTAGAATTACACAAATAAGACACCAAACCTTCCACCGCTTGACATTTTAATTTTCTGACTTTGGTCATGTTTTATCTCACTGAGTATTGTTGGTCTGAGTGTGTGCTTATCTGAGTGTGTGGTGGCATTTACCTCTCTTCTGCTTTGCACTGTGTTCTTTGGAATACAGAAACTTGTCAATCCACATCAGCTAATTGTGTATTTCGAAAACAAATAAATTAAAAATAAGGGGATTGTTTGTGGTGCAGTGCAAAACAGCAATAACATTTTGTACAGTTACACTCTTATTTTTTCTCTCCGTTGTCCGAGGAGACATTAAACACCTTGTTCCATGAGTAGTTTCAATGAAATCATGAGACCTCTTAACAAAACAGGATACTATTCAGTTACCTAACCCTGTGACATAACTTCTACCCATTCTACTCACAAATGGTGAAACAAGTACACAAATTGGGTAAGATTCCACACTAAGCAAGAAGCAGAGTTGGAAACAGAATGCCTGACTCTTGGCAGCTGATTAATCTGATCACTCTCATCAAATTGCTGCAGAATTAAAACAAAAAATAATTGACTTTCCAGGCCATCCTGAATAACTACAGTGCTTTCTTTATATCTAGTAAGTTTAAAACCTTTTTGACTCTAACTAATTATGCCATAGCTGTGGATTGGCCAAAGTGAAACTGCTACAAGAGAGAAAAAATATAAGAACTGACATCAGAGGTTTGCAAAAAGAAGGATTTGATACATATATACACTCATACACACTCACATTGTTTCTTGAAGTTAATTTTGTCACAAACTTAAATGTTTTCCCAATACTCTGCCTCTCAAAATCATTTGAAGAGACTATAGGACCTGAAGCAAAGAAAATCTGTACAGCAGCAGAAGCAGAAAGTTCACAAACACAGCGCACAAGGTTTACTGTAAAAACAGAAACTAGTGGTAGCAGTTTCTCAGTCTGTGGGTCTGGATTTTTATGTTTATTTGCTTATTTTAAGGTAATATTAGAAACATTACGCAGCCTTCATTCTCTGTTTTCAGCTCTGGTAGAAATTATATGATAAATTGTATTAAGCAAATAAGTGAAGATGGTAAATCTTCCATCTTAATTACTGCTCATATTGAAAAGTTTTCTTACCTTTTCACTACGTTTGCTGAAAGCCAACAGTGTCATCCCTTCAGTAATTTCAATGTCAGCAACTCGTTCGTTACACGAACGAAAGTAATAATGAAAGTGTGCCGATCCGCTTGTCTTCACTCTATATTGTGCCTATATTTATAGGCTTATGCTTCTATTTGAATCTATATTTATCTGCCTTATCTGCCTACAGTGCATCTGTTTCTCAAACACACAGACATATATACACGCACACATGTGCGTGCACACAAATATACAGACATATAAACACACATACGGGTATAACCAAAAATATGCATACTTACAGTAGGCTTCTGTTCAACAGTAAGGTTTGTATAAATATAAACATATGCGGCATACACAACATAAATGAAGACAGATACACAACGAAAATCAAACAATTACATGAATACGCCTGGCTGGCTGGAGGAAGGTTTGTGATTCAGTGGGCTGCCTAAAGAGGACTGTGTACAATTAGTTTCTCTTACATTCCTCTTTTGCCGTAGCTTCGCAGGCAGCAACAAATTTGACTGGTATTTTGCCTGGAGTTTTTCCGTGTAAGCTTGCTTGGCACAGCTGTGCAATCACTGCCAGCCTGTCTGCAGCCTGGTTCCCTGATGGTACCACTAGCAGCTTCCCTCAGGCTACTCATTAAAAAGGCCAGGGCTGAGCCACCTTGTGCCAGTTCAGGAGACAAATCCCTAAAGGGAACAAACAAGGTGCGACTCCAGATCCAGGTCAATCTGGCAATTTTAAGGCCAAGCGTTAGTTGTGCATTTCCCCAGGCTTTAAGAATAAACAGCACTTTCCCACATTACCAAAGGATAAACAGGAGTATTCACCTTCTTAGCAGAACCAGCGTGCCGCCCTTCCCCACGTCACCAGTTAGGCTTCCAGCTGCTCTGTCCTGTCACCACAGTCAGGACAAGGTCTGTCTCAGCCTCTTTTTTTCCTGCTAGCTGAGGTTCTGCTAAGTCTATTAGAACTGCAAAAGAAGCTGACTAAACTTTATGCTGTGATACTAAGGTCTCTGTGATGTTGTAGTGTGATAAAGCCTGCATTAGGCCAGTTATGGAAACAGATTATAGCACGTCTCCACTGGATGCTCTTAATGTCCTAATTCAGTACTTTATTCATTCACATCTTATCAGCTCAGAAGGGTGTTGGAGGAGGAGGTTCCACAAGATAACAGCAAAGCTAAGCAACAAAGTCACTTGGGAGGTTTGTGTGTCCTTCTTTGCAGAAGCTGTGTTTAGCTTTCCAATTGTTCATAAGACAGTGAAAATGAACTGCCGATTCAACACATCACTCATGGGCTCTCTGAAAGGAGTAGGAACCCCTAAACCAAAAACTATTGAGTATATAGGGCAAAGACATAAGGTACAAACAGAAAAAAAATCCATTGGTTATGAAAGGCAGTCAAAAAAGGCAGCCTCACCTATAACCTTCATGCAATCCTGCAAAACTTCAAAACTGGCCATACAACACAGCTCATCTTTTTACAGGAGTGAAAAACTATGTTCAAGTCTAAGAAAGTCTACACCGAAATCCAGGTAATAACTGCACAATTATATATTTTTATTTATCTTATTTGCATTATATTTAATGTATTCTATTATTATACATTCACTATGATCATCATGACTTATAATGTTTAACTTAAAATACTTATCATTGATTATAATTGTTGAAATATATTTAACTAATGTATTTAACTATTTATTAAAATCTATTTATATTATATGAACATTATAAATTAACTATAACTTAATGGACAAAGAAATGAATAGGGTATTTTAAAAATCACAGAGAAGTTCTAAAATATCCTTTAACTCCCAGTCAAGAAGAACAAAAACACCCTTATGAAGACCTTTTATGCCAAGATTGTGTAGCTATCTAAAAATACTACTTATGAAACTTCTGAAACAAAGACTTATGGATGGTTGCTCTTTCATTCACTTCAACATCCCAAGAAACTGGACCTGTATTAATTTGATGCTTAATCGGTATTTGATGGTCCAACTGAAGGGGATTTAAGATAATCAACAGACAAGAAGGCATTTAAATAAAATACATATATATTTTCTATGCAGACAATTATTCCACATATCATCACTTGATTTATTTTTGGTTTTTATATTTCCATTTCTTGATTATTATACTCATATTCACTGTTAAAGTTACTCTTTATCCACTGATGACTTACACAAGTATTTTAAAATTGTACTAAAAAAAAAATCTCTTAGCTTGCCAATTTTTTTAACTGCACAACATACAGAGTAACATGAGGTCAACAGTACTTGAAAAGTTTATATATCTAGAAATAAAATACAAATTTGAAAAAGAAAAGGAATTTTAGGTTCATCTATGTATTATCTGGGCTCCCTCAATCTGGAAGTGCCTATTAAGAAAATACTACCATACTGCTAAAAATAACAGTCTTGTGATGACTGTAGTGAGCCTACATTTATGCTATTCTTAGCAGTGTCCATTCACTTTTATTTCTCAGCAGGGTATTTTATAGTTTTAGCATGTTTAAGAGCATCTCCAAAGTGAAAAGTATTATTTAATTCTTGAGGTAACAACACACTGATTACAGAATATAGTTCCTCTTTGAGAAGCTGTGCCCTACATTGTGCCTTTAGACATATAAGAAACTACTTAAGCATTTCTTTGATGCACAAAAGTATAAACTCCTACCTCATTTGTTCGGCATTCTTTGAAATTCTGTAGGTAGAACATAAAAGGGATCTGTTTAATGCAAAATTCCTCCTTCTTGTGACAAAGAGAGTGAATGTTACCAGAGCAGAAGAAACGCATCTACCTTCCTCCATATACAATGCACTGAGAAAATATACGCTGGGACAAACAGCTAATACATCTTATATTGCTTGAAGGAAACAGTTATGTGAACACATAAATACCTCTCAATTCTTGGCACATTGTCTGCCAAACTATTTTAATATCTGACATACATCTATCCCTTCTTAGGACTCCTTCTATTAGATTTACTCATATACTACATAATTTCTTGAAGAAGATTTAAGGGTATGTAAAATTCAAACTAGATAAAGTAACCCTTTACTTTCAAATAAATTAAAATATAAAAACATAAGGCCTATCTTTGCCTCAAGAAAACAGTCATGTTGCTTTATGCTCTTGCAACTGAATGGATATATAACTCAATCTTATATTAGTATAACTATATCCATGCATGAAGTTGATCTAGTATAATTACTTCATTAAAAACATCAATCTATTTAATCAGAACAATTACATTAGTGTAAAATCTATGCACATACTAAGCTTTAGTTGATGTCTGAAACCACGTAAGACAAAGTGGTAAATACATGTTCCTGACTAATCTCAACAAAGCTGAAGCTGCCCCAAACGTGTTCGACATGAAGCAGGACACATAAGCCATGCATGAACAAGTAGAATCGGAATTTCAGAGACCAACAATGCTTATCTGAAGGTTAAAAAAAAAAAAGAAAATAATTGTTTGATTTCTCAACAAGCAAATAGTGAGGAAAAGTTATAAAACTGAATTATTTTGCCTAGTGGGACAAACTCAAAGGATGGCATGCACGCAGCAAACCGACCGAGTCTGATGAGCAGCTCATCTTAGAAGAGGCTGAAAGCTCATCGACAACAGCTGGTCAGTAGTGCTTTCCAACAAACAAGAACTGAAATTGAAGACATACAACTACAAACTGGTACCATTATCATCTCTCTGCACAACAGAACCTCTCCTATATAGCCAACAGCAAATAAAACATGGAAAAAGAGTAGGCAGCATGCTTACTGAAATGTGTCATTACAGCAGTATCTCAATTTAACCCATAACTACTGCAGAAGAGTAGAAGTTTGACTTAGAAAATTCAGTAAGAGAAACATTAAAGTTGTTCTAAAATTTGAAGGCTGCAGGAGTGCTTCACTAGCTTAGCACAACACAGAGTTTTTTCTTTCTTGAACCCCCACATACTACAAATGATTTAAGAACAAATAAGCTCTTGAAACTGAAATATCAACAGAAGAATTTCAAAATTTTATAAAGGGCCTTCCCAAATGGCAATGCTACAGGGCTTAAGCACTGAGTTTGATGTATCTTTTCAGGAGCTTCTAGGTTTTTTATTACATTCAAATATTTCTGTGATTCTTTGAACACAGAAAATCACCTTATTCCTCTTCAGAAGCCAGCAGAAAAAGGATCTTGAAATAAAAGGAAAAAAAAAAATGTTTAGCTCTGTAGATTATCTTCACAAAAATAATGAAAGACATCAACAAACAGAATACTGGCAAAAACCTTAGGAAACGATTTAATTGTATGACTATTAACTTAAAATGATCCTCCCAGCTTTCCTGGAGAAATGTTACAAATCACTCGCTCCTTTCACAATGAAGAAACAGTACCTTGCTCCCTGCAGTAAGCACTGAAAAGACACTGAGAAGGGATTTTGTGGATAATAATCTTGAGGAATTACCTTAAAGACTGAAGGGGAACCATACTCATGTAGAAAATACGTGATGTGGGGAAGGGAAGCAAGGCCTTTCTCCGTGCTTTCCAGAGAAAGGACAACAGAAGACAGGCAGAAATTGAAATGCAAGAAATTCATTTTGAATACAAGAAAAAACTTTTGACTGTCAGGATAGTCAAACACTGGACAGTTGCTCAAAGAGACTGTGGAATCTCCATCCTCAGAGATATCCAGAACTTGTTTAGACAAGCACTGAGCAACATGATCTTTATGTTGCTGCTTTGAGCAGGAGAATTAAATAATCAACAGTGATCCCTTCCAACGTCGATGATTCTATCAAATTTTCTTATCAGATATTAATTCAGAAGTTACATTGAAATGTACTGAAATATTTCCCCATGTACATCTTTATTTGACTTGGTCCCGCTCAGACAAAAAAAGCTTGCCTTTACGTCCTGAAAAATTAACAGGTAGAAGATTCAGCATGCACGGAAACATAATGTGGGGAATGAAGGTTACATCCTTTATCACATACTTTATGAAAACTGCTGGAGACAGATAGTCAAGTTACCATCATCTATACATCATCACTTCTCCCTATCTTGACATGTCACCTTCCTCTACATTCCTGAAATCAAATCTTCATTCTGCATTTCAACAAAGCCTAACCACTCCTTCATCCATCTGGTGGAAATAACTCTGGGAAGGAAGTAATTCTGGGAAGGCCTTCTATACTATTCCACCAGATATATTTTTCTGGGCTAACAGACTCTTCTGAAAGTCTAATACATGAATGAAGACATCCTACCCAACTGACTTACATCCTTAATACTAATATGAAGGTTCCCATACCTTCCCTCACTTTAATTTCTGAAATGTGGTTATTTACAAGCTAAAATAGAAATAAAATTCTTAAATATTGTTCAATTATTTCCCTTTGTTTGGTCCAAAAAAAAAAAAAACCAAAAAAAACAACCAACCAACAAACAAACAAAAACAAACCAACTCTAGAGAAAGACACAGTAAATTCAGCACAGAAAGCAATGAAGCAATAGTCATTCTATTCAGGCTTCAAAGCCTAGAAACTAGAAATCTTAGGTAGAACACCTAATTCTATACGGCTTCAATTGGATGCATATAGAGCTACCTATATCCTTAATAATTAAAACTAGTCATGCATGACAAAGCAACGGACAGGAACATGACAAAACCCAGTTTCATTTCTCACTCGCGACCTCTGGTCCTCATATTTCTGAGATAACAAATCTGATTTCAGAAATATGGGGAAATCTATTAATGGGTAAATGCAACAGCAGAATCAGAATCTTCCCAGGCTTTTAACTAGAATTCAGTGCTACTGAATTTTCATCTGTTCAGGATTATAATTAATTCGCCTTCTTGAGATTTCTCTAAGTATATACAAGTAAGAATCTTTTTTGATATGATTGCTAAAAGATAGGGTCTACAACAATTGATTAGAAGAAATATTTGAATAACAGTGTAATTCAAAAGAGTTTTCATTATTACTGTCCAATTCTGTGTTGAGAAGAATTTCATTTGGACTGTCTATCTTCTACTCTCAGCTCAGAACCTTTAAACTTCTTACATGGGCAGGTGATCATACTGATACCATGACCAGAAGATAATCAATAAAAGATTCAGTAAACAGCTTACTAACTTTTAGAAAGGACTGAGTTTAACAAACTGATGTTTATAGCCTACAGATCCACTTGTGATATGCTTACAAAATGCATAATATGTACTAACCATATAAAAATATTCTTAAGATATTGATAGATCATGTATTAGTTTTTATGAACTGCTTATGAAGTGTATTATGAACATAAATGTAGCTGGATAAACCATGCAAGATACAACTTGCTAGCAAGCTACTATTTACAGCACCCGTAAACACATGTAATACTTCATTGTGAAAAGACTTGAGTAATAGTACTCTGTCTTCACAAGGATGGATCCTTCACAGCCCTCAGCTGCTGATCCAAATCTTATCTTCCCTGCCTGCACAGTACCTGCAGATATCTCAGGCATCCAGGAAAACTGACTAGATTGCACTCATAGTGACATACGGACTGCCAACTCCTACAGTATAAGTAGGGAGCTGAATCCTGTCAGATATTTAACAACTTGTAGGAAATTCCACTGAGTCTTCCATGGAGTGGGTATGTAGGGGAATTTTCTAGTTTCCTTTGAACACTTCACACTAATAAAAAAACGAATGGATTATTACTATAAATGCATGCAGGTTTTACCCATGTAACAATTATAATATTGACAGTATTTCTGACTTCATGTGTAGTCATAAATTATGTATTCTGCTGTTAAATCAGTAAAAATCCTTTAATGTCAGTTAAATGACCTCAAATCTCTTTGAAAGCAGAATCTGGTCTTGAATGTCACATGAGTGAGAACATAACAAAACGGAAATCTCTTGTGAGAAGGCAGCGCAGAATTTCATGGCACATTAATGAATCTTTTCTGACTGTGGTAAGGCTTTCACTTCACTGACACATGCTAAATAGCACAGACAACCACCAGTCCTTACAGTCTGCTTTACAAAAGAAGTTTCCTGGTAACAATAAATGTCCATCCAAGAAGTTAAATACTATC
Organism: Centrocercus urophasianus; assembly: GCF_019232065.1. NCBI lineage: Eukaryota > Metazoa > Chordata > Aves > Galliformes > Phasianidae > Centrocercus > Centrocercus urophasianus. Next base: position 6,985,700 of record NW_024884364.1, on the reverse strand, counting down.
AGGAAGTTCACTGGAGGAAAAGAAGCACACTAGATGTTATCTACTGAACATTTTTTTTTTCTTTTCAATAGGTGTATATCTTTAATTATGTAATTTTAACAACACTGAAACAAGAAGGTAACTTCAGTGATTTGATTCCTGGGTCACATTTCTACATTAATCAAAATTCTACTTTATTATTACATCATAAATTGGCTGTTTTCAGGAGAAAGTATCAAGACTGTCAGTTTCCATCAAAGCATCTATCTTTGTAAATCTATGATGAGAACAAGATTTTTTTATTATTTACCTCTAATTCTGTCTTTGGTAGCCAAGTAAAGTACACTATCTCAAATGCAAGCACAATTTCCTATCTGCCAACTGAAGGATTGTGCTGCAGTTCCACAGATTTTCCCAGAGGCACAACCACAAGGCATGACTTTGTAGTGTGACGGTTATGTCCATGAAAACACAGATAAGGCGTCTGGGTTGGAAACTTTGTCAGGTGAACACACCACCAGACGTCAGGTCTGACTACGTCAGAGTAGTACATCAGAAACATTTTAAGGTTCTGATGGGAGGATAAGTGAATACAAAAACATGTTGCAGAGTGCAGGAAATATCTAAGGGCATCGCAGAAAAGCTGTAGAGAGTGATTATATAGGCTCATGGGGATATCAGCAGTTATGAAAAGGACATTGCCAGCCACAACTGAAAAGCAAAGAACAAAGCCAACAATATGGTATTAATCACATGCCCTGTCTGCATATGATGCCAAACTATTCAAAGCACAGAATGTTCTTTATTCACCTCACTTCATATTGCTGAATGAATATAGCGTTTATGAAAATGAGAGATTAAAAACATTGATATTAACCAACCTTTGGGCCAAATCCTACTTATCTTATTGATGCAAATAGTTCCACTGATTTTAATAGAAGTAATTAGCATGGACTTCAATAGAGTTACTCACGGAGTTAGGAGGGCAGGATGTGGCTCATTGCATAAGCAAGCTTCCCTTACCACCATGAATGGTGCCAACTCATCATTTCTGACACAACAGACTCCCAGCTTTTCCAGTAATGGATCCCTTGAAGAGCAGAGACCTTTGTACATGCTAAATTCTGGAGCATTCTTGACACAAGTACAATAAAAACTTGAATGAAATGACCAATTTTCTTTTTACCTCTTTGGAAGCAGTAGACAGAACCCGCACAGCCAGGACTTCATAGCAGTTTAATCACACATTCCTCCAATTCCTTGTGAATGAAACACTGAGGTGGGGTTGGAATTAAGCTTCTGCAAGGACTGCCCATCCTCAGACAATTATCATATACTTGAAGAGGATAGTACAAACTGAACTGAATAAAGGTGAGTCTCCTGGGTACAACAGTGTTTCCAGAAACAGGTTACTAGCAATAGACAGATCAGCTGCAGGAGATTAGACTCAATGCATTGTCCTTACAGATTGAAATGTGTGGTCTCATTTTTGACCACACCTATTTTCTTATCCAGTATATTTCTGGATGATGCCAGAATTAAGAAGATTTGAGAGATAAAAATACAGAATACAACAAACAATATGAGGGAGAGAAAGAAAATGCATTCTATTTTGATAGCTTGAAAATGATTCTAAAGCTGCTGCCTATTAGGGGTTCTATCCCTGTTCTTCAGCCATGCTGCTACAATGCCTCAGAGTTAGGTGCTATTAAACATGTGAGATGGCAAGAGACGCAGGCGAAGCAGAGGAAAGCAGACGTCTGTAACTCTTTTTCAATGTCTTGTATTTGGTAGCAGACAAGGTAAGTTTAGGGCAGTTAAGGCCATTGGAATACACTGTAACACAAGAATGCCTTTCTTCAGTCCCAGCCTTCCACTTGCTATAGCACATTCTGAATGGATATTTCTAACAGAGCACAATTATTACCTCCTTCTTATTTCATTAAAAAAAAACTCATCTCCATCAATCTCAACATTTTATCTCCATCAATCTTGCTTTGTGGGCTGCTGAAGTAAGAACCAGTTTCAAAATGTTCTGCTGCACCCGTTCTCCCTTCTCTCAGTGAGAGGTTATTCACTGCCTTGTGAAACCCTTCACTGGCACTGGAATGTAGTTAAAGGTTCAAAGCTTACACAGATCTATATATTAAGGGAAACAGACTCAGGGCACTTCAAAAAACAATCAAATACAACAAACTTTCCCTGCATGCAGGGCACTATATCAACTAGACTTAGATCCTGTTATTTGCACATTTTTAAAATGATTATTATCTCAAGCACACAGAATAATGAGTAATATTTCAGATTCTAAAATACAGCAGAGCTTCAATTATCCAAATTCAGTGAACCCAGACGAGGTTTTGCCCCTTGTCATTTATTAATTAAATGGTAAATTGCTTCTATTACTAATTATTTCCACAGATCATGAGCATGCAGAGCATTTTGGTTACTCACAAACGCGATTATCGAGCTCTATTCAGTGTTTTTCCCATGCTCTTCAGATAGTTGGATTCTGATGCACTCTGAAAACCCTTCAACTATTTTTTACAATGTATTACTGGGAGAGCTCCCAGTACATCCTCTGGGGTAGAGGGATCCCCAGGACTGCGGGATGCAGCACTTCTGACAAGCCAAAAGACAGGAAAGTGTGTCAACCAATATGTAGAACAAGTGTTAAAACATTTCTTGAGCACATTCTGACAACTTCTGATTCCAGCAGTACGTTACCTTGAGTAAGTGACTGACTGAGTATGATGCTAGCAAGTCAGATATTGTGTTAAACTCTTTTTTACAGTTGATCTCCTTTCAAGGAAGGAGAAGTTCAGCTGAAGATTCCTTTAAATGGGAGGGATGTTACAAAGGATGTGAGTGGTTCCAACTATAGTAAGCTTAAAAAGAATATGTGAGAGATTGTAATGCTCCAGACATTGTGTGTTGCACTTTGTAATAATGACTAAGTAAAATGCACAGTGCTATGAATTAAAGAAAGTGTATATAAATAAAATGGGGGGAAAAAAAAAGAAAAAAGAAAAAAAGAAATACTGTGTTTTTTAATTCCATGCCCAAAAAGAAGGGATAAGAATTATACTATGCAACATCCATCAAATGTTGACAGTGACCATGAAATGTAAAAAGGAAGATTTGAGAAGCAGCAGCTAGTTAGAAAACCTATGAAAGAAGGAACGAGTTTAATTCAGTGCTAAGAACACTAAACCTACTTCAATTTGCATATTAAAGCACCATCTTGCAATTATGGTCACAATGCAAGTAAAATCATTTATCTATACGACTGAAAAAATAACAGCAAAATCCACTATGGCAGTATGTAATTTCAGAAAAAAAAATAAATCTATTCAAAGTAAGGAATGTAGTAAAAGAGAAATTGAAAAGAAGTTGGAAGAAAAATGCTTTAAGATGTTAGAAGATGTGTTATCAGAGATTCAGGTCTCTTACATGTAACAGGAAAGCCTTACCTTAGAATAGCTGTAATAATCCTGACCCCCAGTTGTCTGCCTCAATCATTTTGAGGAAAATCTCAGCAGTTTGTCTGGCAGGCACAACAAATTACAGCCTGAGGTACTAAAGAAATCCAGAAACAGTTTTGATTTACCTGACTATGCTAGGTTGTAAACTGTCATAATTTGATTGCCACTTGAGATGAAAATACTTTGCAAGGGGGCAAAAATCTCCAGGAGAGAATCATGATACATCTTTAGATGCAGGAACTTTTAAAGTTGCCCTATGGTAATGCATTTATAGTCATTACTCTGAACTCACAAAACAAACACATAATCACCTGTGAAAGAACATCTCTAATAGGATTTTTTTTTAAAATGAGTCTAACGGAAGGGTTTATTAGAAGTAAAAAGCTACTATCCAAAGAGGGGAAGTAATACTTAATGAATAAATAGTGCTTTTTAAAATTATTATTTTTTAATAAAGCTTTAGTAGAACAACTCAGGCCCAAGAAGATACTGAAGAAGCCATTAACAACTTTCCCAAATGCCCTGCACATGATCTGCAAGGCCAACGATGAGGTGAAAAATATTTTCACAAAACAAAAGCTCAAATTTTCTGGACTTGTGTTCATTATGGAAAAGTTTATAAAGGCTTGCAAGTGAAACCCTTGCTCTGAAAAGTCTGAGAAAATATGCAACAGAAAGAAAAAAATGGTTCCAATCTAACAGTTATAAAGAAAATCATACGTGAAAGAACTTAGCCAGTAACTCCTGCACAAAATTGAGGTGGGTTCTAAAAGAATAGAAAGTGATTTAATGCCTATTTTAAAAAAGCGTTTTAGGAAGACCCACATAGTTCAGAAAGTCTATAAACTACAACACAGAAACAGTAAAAAACATAATAAATAACACACATTTGGGTAGATTAAAAAAAAAGGGAAGATACAACATTAGTTTTTTGCAGAGAAAAATCCTGTTTCACAAATTTACAGAGTTTTCAGGAGGATTCAATGGGCACATCTGCAAGAGATTCAAGTAGTGGTATTTGCTAAAAAAAGAAAAGCAAAAACAATTGAAAAGCCTTGCAAAAGACAAAAGACTCTAAAAGAGAGATACCATGACATAGGAGAAAAGAGCCTCTCAGACTAATAACTGTTTGCACAACAAGTAGAAGCAATAAACTTTCAGTTCTTGCAATGGAAGGCAACTACTATCAGAGTCCCACAACAGTTTGCATTAAGACCTGTTGTGTTCAATATGCTCGTAAATGGCTGGGGAAAGAACAGGACGACTGATACAACCAACTTTGCACTTCATTCAAAAAAATACAGCAAAAGCTAAAACTGAAATGTTGTAGAAAGTCCTGGTAACACTGAGAAGCCACACAACAAAGTGAAAAATGAAAATGCTAATAACACACAGTAACGTCCATGGGGAAAATGACCCCACATATTCATACAACACAGTAGAATCTAAATGAGCTACTACTACATAAAAAAGAAAGTAGGGAATCCTTGTAGGTATGCCTGTGAAAGCACCAGCTCAATACTCAGCATTGATCGCTGAGGTTTAGGATGAGGCTGGGAAATATTGAGACAGAAATAGAAAACAAAACTTAATTGATAATTATGCCCTTCAAATAAATCCATAATAGATTCACATACTGAATACTATATGTAGGCTTGACTTTCTACTGCAAAACAGGATGTAAGCAATCTAAAATAATGGAAAAAAGTGCAGAAATATTCAAAGTATGGAAAAACTTCTGCACAAAGAAAGATGAAAAAGAATTGGATTCTTTGCCCTGGAAAATAAATTATTTAGGAAAATATAGAGGAGATTTATAAAATCACGACAAATAAGAACAAGGTGAACAGTTAATAACTGCTCCCAAATTCTAATTGCATATTTCTAGGAAGCAGTCAAAGAAGTTATCAAGTACCAGGTTCAAGACAAACAAAAGCAAGTGCTTTGTCACACATTATGTAAATAAATTGTGGAATTCACTGGCATGGTATGTTTTCAATGCCAAAAGTAAAAATGGTTTCTAAAGGAAATTGGACAAAGTCTTAACAGAAAGATGTACCAGGGCTTTTAAACACAAAGATCTAAAAGCAGAACACATTACTTTGCACAATGAAACTGAAGGCTCTTCTGCCATTTTCTAAACAGCAGGACAAACCAGTCTGACAAATTTATCAGAGAGCAGCTAAGCTTCAAGATAGCTAATGCATAGATCACAGGGATTCTGGCTTCACAATGAATTTATGGAGCACGTGGATTAGGGTTGCAAGTGATGATTTACAATTGCACTGTCAACTTGCTGGATATTGATTAGTATCTTTCCCAGGTACAATTATAGCTAAACTCTGTTAAGAACAAAGACCTACGAGTGAAACAGCAAGAGCACTGTTTAGAGAACAAGGTGTTCTTTCAGGAAACTTGTGATACGGATACAACAGGTCTTCCTTGCTGGCTGGTTTTCCAGTTGGTGGAATTCATTCCTAACTTAAAAACCATGTACCTTAATTAGTCACCAGCGATAGCCACTTCGGTTCTAATGGGTATTCAACAGCCACACGATGCAGTGATTTCTCCAGGATCTGCAGTTAATCTACTGCCCCACCCAAAAACATCTTTTAAAAACTAACTTGAAACATTAAGGTCACAGAGAAAAGCACTCAAAAGTAAGAAAATATCAAGATGAAGCCTGTCACAACAACTGCACTGTTACAATACAGTCTTACATGCTACGATTATACATTTTGTGTTCTGTATAATGGGGAGCAACAAGGCATGAGAATAATTCAAATATTCTTTTTTTATCCTCCCTGTTTAGTGTGTGGCCCCAGGCCTTGTTTACTGAGAGGCATCCAAGTCTTTCATGAAATAAGATGCTTTTTGTTTCTGGCTTTTCTGTGGTACTCATCGCTGCAGTGTCTGAATATCTCAACCATCTTCATGAATTGATCCTCACAATGTATCCTTAGATGTCTGGAATGATTATAATTCCTCATTTAAGAAAATTATGAGAGAAATGATGTGATTTCTTTGTGGCCACGCAGGAAGTCTACATCAAAGACAGGAAGGCAATTTAGATTTTATTCAAAAGAGTGCCAAGCATCTATTGAACTCATTCTACAGAAGGAGCACTCTTAAGATTTGTGCTCTTCCAACAGACCTGCAGCTTGTCCACAGCAAAGTTCTTCAATAGGGTAGGGATACCAGGGATGGACCAAGAGGGAAAAGCTGTTCTAGGGGTTAAAAGCTGTGCCATTTGCAAAGCCCTTGGAGGTAGATTATTGGTTTTAGCACTTAGTTTTTACAATGTTTTGCAGAAATTTCTCCTCCTGATTGGTTATCTGTAGTATTCTTACCAACATGAGGTATTTTATATTCTATTTTCTAAAAAGCAGGGGCAGTGGCATGTATGAGTATAAGATACTAACAACTGACATGTGGATTATTTCTGTAATGTTAAAGATTGCAACTTATTGTTGGGATTTAGTTCACGACTACGAATTACAACTTTGTGAAATAAACTTCATACACTGTACTTGTGCTCTAAACACATTAAAATACACAGAAAACTACCCTAGTGTACATTAGGAGTCTGTTTCATGCTTACTGAAGCCAAGAAACCAAGAGTAAAGCTCCATCTCTGTTCTTCTATTGTTTTCTATTGTGACTACAAATTGCAGCACTTGTGGTCGGTAAGATCACCCACTGCAGGAACAACTTTCAGTTCTCTGTGACAATAGGGTGAGCTGAGGACAGACTGGCACTGTTTGGAGATGAATTTCCTGCTCTTTGTGGGTTTCAGTTAGACTCTAGCATTATTTGAACTTTTGCGGTTTAATTCTCTTTGTTGTTGCTTTAGTTCTAATGGCAGAAAACAGGAGAAGAAACGACACCCCTTCAGAGGCAGTGAAATGCAGCATCTGAGGAGCACATCGCCATTTTTTCTCTTTCTGGAATTTTAAGATCTAAGCAAACAGAGGACCTAGCAATCTCATAGAATAGCAAAGGATCCCAGGGCTTTTTATTTTCTGCTAAATATACTATAAATCATAGTTATGATGATATAGGCCTTCTGAACAAGCTTCTCTCCATTAGCATGCAACCACTGCTATAGGTTAACACACTGCTCACTAACACTCTTTGTTAAGGACCAAAAAGGAAAAAAAAGGCATAGAAGAATGTCTATTGCATTTGAACTATCTTGCAGCAGCAGTATTAGTTGTACAAGACATGTAGGAAAGCTTCTGTCAACCTGAGACTCAAGCGTTTGCTTCACTTGATTATTATGATTTATATTTACTATGCACGTTATTCAAAAAACATGACATCTTAAGTACTTCAGGAGCAATGGAAGTTCTTGGAAAAAGCACTGGAAATGGTCCAGCTTCATGTTCTCAATGTACAGAATTTATGGACGCCTACAATGTTGCTCTTTTCTCTTCCCACCCCCAATATCTGTAGGCCACATCAGCTAGCTTTACAGTGAAAAAGTAATGAAAAAGATGTTTTCCTCTGGCCATGTGTAAGTCTAACTGGGAAAGAATATTTTTCTCCAGCTACTGGTGGCAGGCATCAAGAGACCCTTTCAAATAGCAGTGAACTTCATCCACAAAAATGAAATAAAGAACTATACTTCAATAACTAGATTTATTAAATTCTTAATAGGGGTCAGATCTGTTTGTTTTGTTCTCCCCTCACAGACTCAGAGGACATTATAAAATAATATTTGTTATGTATATGCAGGGATTTTCACTTTATATGTTTGAAATGAAATCATAAAATAACTCCAATGTAAAAGTAAATAAGCCCCTAAAACAAATAACAAAAGGCTTCTCCGAGGGGGAAAGTGCCAGCTATGGGATAACAGTCACTAACTACCCCCATGAATTTTCTCATATTCCATATTCCATCTCAACTAATGTGCAGAATGGAGCATTTCACTTTCTTCATTCCCTCATCCTCTTGGGTGTCACAGCTTCTTATCTCTAGTTTCTGTTTCTAGCCATCTCCCACCAAGTACTTCAGGAAACAAAAAACCTAAATGAAGATCACAGCCTGTTCCATTCTGTGCCCTTCCTCTTTTTTTGCCTCCTCTTTTTTTGCATTTGTGCAGTGTTGTGGCACCTATTAACTACCAGTGTTTTCAGAATGACATTATACAAGGTGCAGGATGTACCACTGTGCCCTAAAAATATCAACAACTGCATTAGTCTCACAATAATTAATGGCAGGCATTATGCAAATGACAACTTTTTCACTGCAAAATAATGACATTTCTTCATTTTGAGCAGAGTTATGCAAAACAATGAATTGGAGATGATAAATCACACAGGAGAATTAAGAAAGCCATAACGTTCCTGCCCAGGCAGGCAGAAAGACAGACAGACCAACGATTTAGAACACATTGTTTGTTCTCAAATCACCATTAAGAAATAAATAAAAGCATAGCCAGTCGGTCATTAGAACGTATGTGTAATTTAGTTTCCCCCTTTAGGCAACTATGCATGAGAGGATGTTAAATTCTAGCAATTGTATTATTACAAGTCACAAGCAAAAATTTTTTTATTAACCTTAATAAGTCATTCACTCAGAGACTACAGTCATCGGGCAAATAAAATGTATCACATGTCATTCTCCTACACATTAACTAATTTCTTATGCAAACATCACAATGTATAGCAATTACTGCTGCTCAAAAAAAAAAAAAACAACCCAAAGTCAGTTTCAATTTATTTTATTGCTTTTGTGCTTGGCCATTTCCTGTAGCGCTTTATTGCCTATGCCCATATTTTAGGTGCAAATGAAGTCCATGAAACAAGAAGCTAATTTTCTGAAATGTTCCCACACCTTTTTTTGCTTGTTGTGACTGCTGGTGGAAAATGCTGCGAGATTGCCCTGCGAGCCTCGAGAAGCTTCTCAAAGGCAAAAGCTAATGCTGACCAGCTGTGGACATCCTCCCTGCCCCAACCCTTTCTCCATTACGTACTTCCCATCTTCTGAAAGAGTGATTCCTGCCTGGTGCCTCCTGCAGAGCCTGGCACGAGGGCTAGGAGCTGCTATTCCAGCACCACTCCCCAGAGTGCTGGCTTCCCAGGAGACCAGACTGAAGGGTAGGTTTGAAGTCCCTCCACACGACACTCCTCCACTGCTCCTTAAAGTGCCTCCTGCTGGAACTGAAGTATCTATAAGCTTTTTAATAGATGGCACTCCTGATTCTTCCTTTCTGGTGATTCCTGCTGGGAGACTGTGATGTATCAAAGAATTACAGCAATTAAGGTTGCAGAGACCTATGGTATTTAATCATTCCCTCCATACTCTCTCCTGAGTATGGGTATTCCTTACGCTTTTTTTCCTGATGTTCCACTTAGTCTAACTTGAAAGCGTGTCAAATAGCTGGGCATTCTCCACTTCCCTGGGGAGGTTATCTCACTGTGACATGTCATGAGACTGGAAGTTTTCCAAAGTATTCAGTGTAATTTTACTTCTTTAAACTTAGTTTTCAGGATCCGCGTAATGCCAAGCAATTTGTTTTTTTCTAGAGTCTGGAATTGCACCAGTTCTGTTCTCCTCACATTCATGGCTCTAGCATGATATTTAACAATAACATGCACTGAAAAAAAGTACCTATAATATTTGCAGCACCGAAAGATTACCCAAAGACAGTGGCTTCTATCCCTCAGAGTTGTTTCAGATGAGGACTGATATGAACATGAAAACCATGACCAAACCTTAACAATAGCTGTGGGGTTATATCTCCCTCCCAGTCACATCAGCCACTCTCCTTAGGTGGCAACTTACTGGTGGCAACTCTAAACACACAGATAGCAGACTGTAAGAAGGAGTACATATTCCGCGTGATGTCTGGAGATTAATTGTGTAGCTCTTATTAAGCACAGTGAGGGGGACTGGAAAACAAACCATTTACGCAGCTCCAGCTGTATCTCAATCAATATGGAAAATCAACCACCAGACTTTCTTCTCACCAAACGCTTTCACTCATAGATAACTCAGTCCCTCACTGACAAAATCATACAAAGAGCCCTGAAAAACAAATATTTGTGTTGAAAAAAATGGGTGTCTTTGGAAACAAATGGGTAGCAGTTGATGCCCCACTTCCCACATCCTCCCCTCTTCCTATCCATTTCAAGACTTTCAAGACTAGGTGCAATTTCCCTCCCTTGGAACACTGCAAAAAAAAAAATTCTCCACCTGCAGCCTCTCATCCGGAAGTTAATAACATTTTGCAGCTCTCCTTAAATAAAATCCAGCCCATCCTGGATCAATAAGACTGATGCCTATTTCCCTAATGGCAGCCGATTGCCATTTGCTATTCAAATCAGACTAGATAAATTACAGTACATGCCAAGGAACAGGCCAGTGAATTAAGACAAGCCTCCTGAGGACCAGCGATATTATTAATCTTTTAAGACACTATCATATTTCTTCTTGACAGTGTGCGTAGACTCTCAGACATGCTGCACCCAGATTGAAATATCAGCTGCTGCACAAAATCAATAGTGTTAGAAACACAATAATTTTCTGTCTGCAGGGCCCCCAATAAGCAGCACTTGTGTTTCTCTTTCTTTCCACATCTCTGCTCCAAATGCATTTGTTTTAAAACCCAGGTCTCAAAACTGAATAATAATTGTGGTGGGCAAAGTTGCTTTTGTTGTCATCCTTTGCCACAGCAGCCACAACTGTGATGCCTGATAAGGTTGTGGTTCTCAGAGACAGTGCAAGGTTCTCAGGGGTCAGATGCTCACCGTGTGTATTTTATCCTTCTCCCCATAGCCTCACGCTCGGTCTCTTACTCTCTCACTGCAGACATTATAAAGACAGATATTGCTAGAGCTCTTGCTATCCCTAAGAAAAATGAAAACGGGGACCTTGGACATGAACTGACAAAGGGAGACTGTACATGACAAGAAAGCAAAAGGCTTAAGGGATTTCTCTTCACAGGAGCAACAGAAAGGATCAATTCAAACAATTTTGATCTCTTCAGACCTGTGCATGAATTCAATTGAGGCTCCGACAGCCACGCAAGCTGCCCCTCTGGTTTCTCAGCTGCTCATCATGCTAAATGGGAGAAAGATTCCACCGCTGATAACAGTCCCCAGAATGATATTTTATTATTTACTAGAGCAGTGGGCTTAGAGAAATATGTATAGATTAGGGGATTGGCAACAAGATGTAAAAATGAGGTTTTTTCCCTCATCTTTGATGTGATGTAGTTCAGTTGGGTTTTTCGTTGTTTGTTGTTGTTTGTTTTGCTAAGTATATATACATACAAAGCACACCAAAATTGAAAGTCCCCACACAATTATAAGCATGGATGTGTTCTGCACATACATGGATAAAATATATATATATCTACAGAAATGAACCAGAGTAGATAAATCATCTCCAGGTTGGCTAAGCCGCTTTATAGGATTGCCAGATTTCTGGCATCCCAGGTCAGCAGTGACCAGAAAGCTGATGAATGTCCCAACTGAGTGAGAGGAGTAGGGCGATGAAATCATTCAAGTTACATCACAATTAGTTGCCTTCTGCCCTCAAAATATTGTTAGCAGCATTGGAAGGCCAGACACCAAAAATATTAACTCTCTGCTTGCTCTTGCAGAATGTCATGGGCTTAAATTCAGTCTCCCTTTAGCTTCCATTTAGAAAGCAGTATGAACCTAGATGGGCTTTTTAGTCAATCCCAAAGTTAGCGGCCTCATCATACCAGGGAACCCTGTAGTGCCTTCATGAGAAGCTAGCCTGTGCTGTTGCACAGGTCCATACATTCAGAAGGGAATGTAGCTCCTCTCCTCCCCAGTGCTCTCTGAGCAGCATCTCTCCCTGGAGAGATGGCAATCTCTGCCATCAAAAGTGAACAGAAAATTCTCTTCATTGACATCTTTGTGTAAAGCAGAAAGAGGATATTATGATGAAATGACACGCTGATAGCTCTAGAACTAATACATTAACACAATGCAATTTTAAATGAGAAAATGAGTTATTTCCCAGTAACTTGTGCAGCCAAGGAGTGCCCTTAAGATCTAGTTCTTGCCCCTGGTTCTCCAGCAGTTAGATTCGATTCACATATTTGAGTGAAATGGCTGCTGATATTTACAAATATCACCTTACTTTCAGCAAAGTTTTTTATGCCGCTTGGGGCCCAGGAAATTGTGACTGCACTTTGTATTCTTTCAATTCATCACCTAATCTTTTCCAAATTTATCATTTTTCTAAATTAAATTCTGCTTTCATTTCTGCAGAAATAAAATGCTCCTGAATGAATAAAAGATGTCTTGGTAACTGGACGTGAATTTGGGTAGCTGGAACTGAGAATCAGCTGGGAAAACATGCTCATAAATATGATCTTGTGAGCCACATGCATGTGGATTCCTAAGTGGTAAAGCTTATAAGCATGAGTACAAGGCCATGAATAAGTCTTTTAGACTGGGTATAAGGTCTTTTGTTATAAGGGTAGCGAAGCACTGGCACAGGTTTCCCAAAGGGGTGATGGACGCCCCATTACTGGAGGTGCTCAAGGTCAGGCTGGATGGGGCTCTGACCAACCTGACCTAGCTGTAGGTGTCCCTGTTCACTGCAGGGAAGATGGACCAGATGAGCTTTAAAGCTCCCTTCCAACTCAAACAATTCTAATTTGCAATGATAAGCAAACGATTTGGAGGCTGAGGAATATAAATACTGAAGAACCAGAACTGATGACATCACTGGCCCATTAAGGATGGGATATGAACCTAACTCTTTTTCTCTCCTATCCATCCTCAAATTACTCCTCTCCTTGCTCCTCTCGTTTCTCCTGATCTCCTGCCTCTGCTTTGTCCTTTACGTATAGATCATCACTGCTTGGATTTTGCACAGCAAAAAACCTCACACATTAATTCACACAGTACTAGAGCTAATAGCAGCATGGTTTCTTAGTAGGTATCAGGGAACTTATTCTAAGACAACTGGGACCTACAAGTCCACTGAGATGGAGAGCGAAGAGAGAGAAGCTTGTTTTCCTAGAGCAGGTAAGAGGCTCAAACAATGTATACAGCAAGGAACACCCTAAGTCAGGCCTTCTGAGAAGTGCTAGTGGCAGTGCTGATAATGTGGTGGTAGCTATAAGCTACCCTCATAACCTGCCATATCTATGCAGAAGGCCTCAAAGTTTTAATCAGGCTGCTGCATGGTGTCACGGACACAAAACTGCACACACCTCACCAAAGTATATGTTAGACAATACGTTAATACTCCCATCTTCATGCCTGTAAGCATACTAAACACCTGACTATTTACATACACTCCCCCACATATATCCTTCTCCAGTTGTAAAAGAATATTCTCATCAATCACACTAATTTCTTCCTTCCTTTTCAAGTGCCGTTATGCACTATCCTGTGCCCTCCGTTATCCTCCTATTTGCAAAAGAAATAATTTCTGTAGTTACTGTCCATACAACTATTTTTCAGGTTCCCTTGCTATTTTTCCCCTGGGAAGCAAGAATATCAGTGCAGTGTGCTGGTATTAGCAAGGCCATGTAACTAGATGGACTCCTTCGTGCTGAAAAGTAGTCTCCTGAGATTTAAAGGAAGCTGTGCACATCTTCCTTCTGACATTTCTTTTTCTAAAGTAAAGGATTAGACTGAGGCCAAAAGTAAAGTACAAATAAAGCACTTGGGGTCATTGCTGCTGGTCAAAGCTGGTTCAGAGATGATTCTCTGGACAGCCTCTTCTGGATAGATCCTGCTGAAAATCAGTCCATAGACTGAAATGTTTAAATACTATTCAGAAGTTAAAACACCAGTGACAAACCCAGTTAGGTTTAAAGCCAGATTTCCATTGCAAAACACCCTGCATGCCATCCCTGCTGACAGGCGATGCTCGGCACCACTGTCAGCTACAGGGTACAAATGAAAGAGGAAGAAAGTAAATGCACTGCAAGTTTAAGACAGAGACACATACAGCTAGCTGTATGTTATTCTTCCTCATCCCCAGTCTTTGCCCTAAGACATTGCTCTGATTTTGCAGTACAGAAGAGAACTGGTCTTTGCACAGAAATCCACCCACGGGCTCTAACTCCAGAATACTTTGAGGTATCTTGTGCTTGGCCTCTTTAGTCATAGGCGCTGAACAAGACAGCCCTTTGATGAGGAAGCGGCACAGGGACCTTAATCGAGCTGTGGTTGTGATTCTGATAGCCTAGTAGCTCACTCTACAGAAACAGATGGATAGAGATGGAAATTGCAAGTGTTTTTTAGGGGAGTGGAGCTGGGAGAAGAGTGAAAGGATGCGATCTCCATGCTAGAAGGGTGGAAGAGAGAATCATTGCAAATCAGATGACATGGGTTGTAGGGAATACATTACGTGAGAAAAGGAAGATCTAGCTAGAAATAGCCAAGACGGATGCAAAAGGGAAAGCAAAGAATGTAGAACAATAAGAAAATTAGTTGAGATAAATCAGGTCTTGAAGGTGGTTGGGGGAAGAAAGCTTAAGCAGTCAGAAGACACTAAGAAAGTCAGACTTCACCTCACTAGCGCAGGATGGAGTGCTCTCCCTAAAGGGCAGCTAGATGAAAGCTTTGTTTCCTTCTCTGGTCACTATAAACTCTGTCTTAGCAATAAACTGAGTGCAAACTATTTTTGCGAGCTTTGCCAGCTTCTTTCCATACCACTGTCAAAACCTCCCTGAATTGCCACAAAGATATCCAAACAAAGTGTTTGTTAGAAAACTTAAATCTTCTCACCTTCTTTTAGTGACCCAGTACAGCTGTTAGAGGTAACAGGACATTACTGCTGCCCAATTGATACCGAGCACAGTGAAACAAGTCTGAAGCAGGTAGCGAATTTCTCTATGGTCCACTGAAAAGAAATTGCTACCGACAAAAACGCCTTGGAGGCACTCCTAACAAAGGAGGTCAGGGAGAAAGACACTGAAAGGCAAGACACTAAGAGAGCACAAGCACCCGAAGCCCTCCCTTTGCTTCTAGTGGAACTTGTTACATGATCCCATGCTGCTCTGGGAGACGAGACATACATCTGCTCAAGACTCATTCGATGATTCCTACAAGTAAGCCAGGACCTCTATCTGAAGAAATGGTCAGTTCAAGTCACAGCCAGTGCCTGCTGCTGGCAGAGGTAGGGGACATTGCACACGTTGGCAGCCCTGCTGCAGCTCTCACATGGGTAAAAATGTATTTCTCGCACACTGACAAGTTCTGTCCCCTCAATGGAACCTTTGCAGGAGACACTCCCAGATCAGTTACAGGTTTTAATTATGAGATGACAGTACCAATGGCTGGCTTTGCTTGAACTTGCATGTGTCACTGAAGCCGATGGGAAATATGTAAGAAAGAGACCCAGTTTAATTAGCCTGAATATTTTACAATGATTATTTTCTCCAAGCAAACCCTCCCACATCTTATTTGTCATCTGTCAGGTCGCTGTTCTTATCCACCACAATCTCTCCTTGCCTTTCAGTGTCATAAAAAACCAGTGGCAAAAATGACAGACAGATGCAAACAAGATTTTGGTAATTACAGCACTGTGGCTGGTGGTTGTTTGAACATCGTTTTATTTCTTCCAATCAAACAAGTCCTTGGACTTCACAGCCCTGGAGCTTCAGACAGGGGTGAAGCTGATTATATTATGACATTACAGCGCAGACTGGCAGATCAGACAAAGTGGATTTTGCTCAGTAATTAAACTGTAGTATCTTTCGTCTAAAGTCCAGGGCAGGATTAATCGAAAGGTAGCTCTTTATCATTGCGATTAGTGCTGGGATTTGAAGAGTGAGTCCACAGATTTCTGATTTGATATCTAGTCCTGGGTACCAGCTTATCAGTGGCTCCACATCTGTCTGACTTGTAAAAATAGCATGAGGTCAAGATGCATTCGCCAAGTTGCACCATTCCCTTTATTTTATTTTTAGCTGGAAGGATTTCAGATTGATTTAAATATTCTGTGTCTTTCTGTGGCAGTATGAAGATTATTATTTAAGAGCTGTTAGCATACAGCTCCCTTCATCCTAAACTGCACCATAACTATTTGGAAGACTACATTTTCTCCGTAGCTTCACTGTTATCCCTCAGGGTCCAAAAACATCCACCTGATCTTAGGAAAAAGTAGCTTCATAACTGCTCTAAGGTGGTCTAGCAAATGAAGTTTAAAGAGTGTCAAGTTTTCTGCTGGATGAAAACACAAGCTGAAGACCTTGTTTCTGTGTCACCATTATATAAAATTCCTAGCATCAAGTGCCAGCTGATGCATTTGTTTGTTTGTTTTCATTTTATGTTTCAAGTTTCCAAAGCTCTTATTTCTCCTTTTAACTTTAATAAACACAGAGATGAAAAATCTGGCTCTGCATAGCCAGACATCTTCCTAATGCTGCTGGCTGGGGAAGCAGCACTCCTGGCATACGCCCTAATTTACTCACAGGAGATTATCTACAGGTGGAAGGCAGGGAAAAGAACTGGATCCCTCTTTGGATTTTCTCCCGTAAGGAACTGTTCTATTTAGGAAATGGAAAAAAATTAAATGTAAAAGAAACAAAAGTGCTACTTCTCCCTCCCATCTGCAAAACAGTCAGGATCTGACTTCAAATTCCGGACATAATCTCCACCTAAAGCCTGCTGCAGAACACACTGTTTCTGGCTAGATCCAAGGGGGTCTCCCCAGTAGGAATGCCAAAAGTTTGAAAAAGAGTATGGAGGGTGACTTGTATTTGCCCTTAGAAACTGATACGCATTTTTAGGTTCTTTTCAAAAAGTTTTCAAGCCATGTCAGCTAAAGAAACTGGTGAGTCACAGGCATTATTACTAAGTTCCAACTTTTTCCCCAACAAAGGCTAATTAAAATATATATGTGTGTGTGTGAAAAATTCAATCTATTTGCAGCTGAATGGGTGCTTTTTTTTTTTTTTTTTTTGTTTTGCAAAAAATTTCTTTTACTGACAGCATTACGATTTTTTTTTTAAATGCAAAACTGTCAGCTGAATATCAGAAATATTCTCTCTGACAGTCAATTTTTCAGCAGAATTCAAGATCTTCAGCATTTAAAAATGAAAGAGCAAAGGAAAGAAGGAAAGAAAAGAGGAAAGGGAAGGGAGAAAGGAAAGGGGAAAAGGAAAAGGAAAGGGGAAAAGGAAAAGGAAAAGGAAAAGGAAAAGGAAAAGGAAAAGGAAAAGGAAAAGGAAAAGGAAAAGGAAAAGGAAAAGGAAAAGGAAAAGGAAAAGGAAAAGGATGGAGAAAGGGGAAACAGGAAAGGAGAAAGGAGAGAGGAGAGAGGGAAAAGGGAAAAGGAAAGAATCTCACTTTCTACAGATTTGTCATCCACAGAACAGGTACTGTGCCTACCACAGTCTGCATGATTCAAAGCTGCCTTGGAATAGCTTGGCCCATCTCTACAACAGGATTATCTCCAAAATGTCCTTTGACATTTTGCCTATAGCAATGTCTCCTCTCATTTGTATGAATCTCTGATGTAGATTATGAAGACCTAAAGCAGGGCAACCTCTTAATTTCTACTCAAACATTTACTACAAACAGACCCTAATTCTGTTTGGGAACTGGGGCAGTACTACAATCCAAATAACAAACTAAACAATTCCCTAGGCAAATGAACTATTTTATTTGAAGTTTTATTGTTATTGTTATTTTTGTAATGGAATTTGGAGAGAAAAAAATTCATAAACATTCATTTTAAATTTTGAGAGCTATTTCATAGCTTTCAAAGCCACAAAAGACCCTCAGTATCTTGCAGTACAGTTTTCATCCAGCAATTCCTATAGCAAGCCTAACAGCTAGAGTCTGAATGGGCAGATACCTTTTACCAATACATAGTCCCCATTTAAAGAATTAAACCAGCACGATATAACAAAATAATGCTTTTGACATTTATTTGAACTAGTACTTTCACTGCCCAAGTACTTGTGAGTACAGAGAGAAAAAGAAACCCAGCCAAGGAAACAGGCAGAAAACACCATTCAAATGAATGACGATAGTGCACCTCTTGGTCAACTAATAAAAACACTGATAAGTAACACAAATATTATGGACACAGGCACAGACAGAACATAATTTAAGCAATCTTTGTTTAAATGGCTAGCAAAATATGCAGTAAAACCCCACTGCTGTCATTCTTTATAGAGGTGTGAAGGTGTGAATTTTATTCCAGGTCATGCTGCTGATACTCAACTTGCACAGGGATTTCAGTGCTGGTATTCAGACCATGAAACTATTTTTCAGACCAAAACCAAAATGAAGTGCAAATGAGATCCACCAATGCTGATCTCATACTGTTTCCCTTCCGTCTTTCACCATTCTCCCCCTGAAAATTCTAAACATGTTATTAAAATTTTTTTAACCCATCTAATAAGTATCAGGCTTTATATTTATATTTATATCTTTTTTTTTCTCATTTCTAAGTCTCTGCGTTATGCTTTGATCATGATTCAGTGTCTTCTTTCCAATCATGAGGACTAGAAACTTTCACAAGAAAAACTGAGGTTCTTGACATTATCTGTTTACTTCAAGAGTGGAATTTTTAAGGAAAACACCAGGTCTTATGACACTTTCATTAAAACTGCAACCATTGCCAGCAAAGCAAAATATTAATGTAGATGTGCACATCCCTCTGGATCTCACATTATGCATAAACACTGAAATTCCACTAATAGAGCTTTGTAGCTGAGCTGCTCTGAAGAAAAGTTGGTGCTGTAACGTACCCATGATTTCACAGAGCTCTCCATCAGTGCTTCCCAAAACATAGGAACAGACCCTAAAATGCTGAATCCTGGCTTTGGGACACAGTGGAAAATCTTGTATTACTATAAGTCAAAACAAATAAGATTTGTCCCAGTGTACATAGATCCAGAATTCACGTTATATTTTACAGAGTTCCTAAAGAAACAGAAATTGCTACTACCAACTGCTAGGAGAAGGGGAGAATACATGCTTCATTGAATGCTGTTGCTCTTTGAAATTAAATGGCAACTGAAGGATTGTTAAATCCACACTTGAGAGGAAGAGAAATTCCCAGACATCAAAACCAGAAGTAACTGCATATGTTCCCCAAACTCAGAAGATGCTGTCAGCACCTAGTTTCTAGGCCATATGTTATTCAGAGGAATAAAATCGATCCATAAACCTAACCACGAAGTTACCATGAAGGCTGTAGTTGTGATACACTGATTAAGAATCTGTTTCTCTCAATTAGAGACATCACCATAACTACCTTCAGCTGAGTTACTCGCAGTCTTCTAATGTACTCAACCCCAAATGATATTTAATATAGTATACTAAGCATGTCAAGCATACTTTCCATTAATAACGCTTTGCACTTCTATTTTGCTTTTTATCCCAGGAGCCCAAAGCACTCTGTGATCATGAATTAATCAAAGTTACTAAACCTTCTGCATCAGAAATAGTTGGCCAGAGTCTACACCATGACCCAAGGACAATAGGGGATGTGAACCTGAGTGTTTTTATCTTCTCTCCTGAATACTGACCAGAAAATAAATCATTAAGTCTCAAAATTAATGGACAGAGTCTTCACCAAATTCACTGAATACTGTGTACAATCAAAATACATTTCACAGTGTAAGCAAAGACCATAAACTTTGTCTTTATCAAGGTAGAGCAAATGTAACTGTCCAGTATGGAACACGAACACATCAGAGAAGAAGATAAACAAACTGATCTTAGTAATCTCTTTTCTGCAGGTCTGGTTCTAGGTGAAGTTTCACAAAGCAAAATCCTTCAGACCTGATCAACAAAATACAGGTTTCTGCAGAAAGTATCTATAGATTGCTTTCTGGAAAAGGTTAAGAAACAGTTGGCAGTATTTAAGAGCTCCTCAGATTTCAACACTGAAGAAATCTATCCTTTCAAGTTCCTTTAAATAGAGCATAAAAGCCTGAAGTATCTTGCTAGCTCTGATTTGGACTCTACTTGGGTAAAATACTTACAGAAGTCAATGGGAGGTTTGCTGGGATAAGGGCAGAGGAGAAAGTTTCTGAAAGTCATTATGCTTATCTTCATGATAGAAAATAGTTGTAGAAGAGTACTACTACAGGAAATAGAAGAAAAAGATTCATACTTCACAGTGTTGCTTCTAATAAGGATTGCATCTTAAAAAAGAAAAAAAATAAAATTATAACCTGATGTCTTAAAACATACAGTATACTCCTTTGAGTAACTTCAGATAATATGTATTTTTCCTTTATACTAGAGAATTTAATAAACTGCAGATATTTAGAACATCTTCCTAACCTGCACAAACTACAATAACATGGACTTAAATTCTCACTTTTTAAAAACATCTGTTATACAGACACTATGATTAATACAGAAGTTACAACACAATTTAACTTCCAGATTTTTTTTGTCTACCAATACTAAGCACGACTGCATACCAATCTGAGAATTCAAGTCATATTCATACCACTCAGCACAAGTGTGTCAGCTAAGTTAAACTGTATACTAATTATTCTTAACTGTCCATCACGCCCACTGCATGTATTATACACAGAATGATTATTTATAGGTAAAAATCCTGGCCTAAAATGCCAGAGGATCACCAATGTAATCAAGTAATCATTAATGAAATCAATGGGTCTACATCTATCATCTGTATTTTCACCTCTAATAGCTTCTAGAAAAAGGATTTTTCCTGAACCATCACATGGTAGCACTGTCATCGCTAAATCATGTGCCAGAGGTGGTTACAAATATGCAGAGTTTTATTTTTAGGGCTCAAATCATTTGCTTAAACGTAGCTTTCAAGCGCCACTGCAAAAGCCTTACAGCTTCAACATATTTGGACACAGCTAGCAAATATGACTTCTGAGATTCCTGGCTTTTGGGAAAAGCAGCAAGAGGTCAGAAGATGCATCAAGTTGTACCAAATATCTGTGTTTAAGCAAATGCACTGAGTACTTACTGTACAGACAGCTAGTGCATGTGTATTTAAGCTGTACCTTTCCATCTGTTCTTCAGACCGTCTTAATCTCAGCACAAATGTAAGAAAATCAAATTCCTTCTGTTTCTGGCCAAACACACACAAAATTAGATATTAATGAGAAACTGCTCGTGGAATTCCCCTTTATGCTCTCCATGTCTCGGCTGAGGAAATTCATACTCTATCTCTGCAAAGTAAACTGGCTGTAACGCACAACATTTCTTCTGACTCTGGCAGAAACTGGAATTCTAAGGAAGAACATCAGTTTTATATTTTATATAAATACTGAGATCAGTCCTGACAGAAGTTCACAAACATAAGTCCTGACTGTGCAAATCAAGTCAAACTGCATTTCCCCTGACTCTTGAATTTTCCTTTCAAGATTATGAGATTGGATTTTATGGACTAGATGTACGCAAGCTTTCACACCAGCCAACTTAGCCTACTGATTTCAAATGTTCACCGAGATTTTCTAAGATGGTTATTGTTTGCTCTTGCTCTCACCTTGTGTCATCATGTACTACAAAATATACTGGGAAGACAAGCTGATGGGTAGAGCCTTTTCTCAAAAACCTCCTCTCTGTAAAGCTCATCCAGTGTGCTGTCAAATTCCAAATACAAATTTAAAAATACAGAGACTTATCTATATTTATTCAAGATCTCACAGAGATGGCAAATAGAACAGAGTTTTAAGATAAATAATATCCTCTGCTGTCTGATCTTCACTTCTCTAAAAAAAACCCCAAAACCCAGCACTGATAGAAGCATTCAAGCTGCAGCTGTATTCATATGACTCTACAGACTTTATTTTACTCATGCTTGCTTTTTTCACTGGCAGTAGTGGTGTTTTTAGATGGCTGTATTTTCCCCAGTATGTCCATTAAGAACAAGACTTTTGGTTCAGAGCACTGAAAGATCTGGTAGTGCAATGTGCACCCACAAAGGAGACATGGGTTTGGATTGAAAGCAACCTCAGGGACCTTGGTCAGTGAAGTACAGACATATCATAACCACACATTTATTGAAATGGGAGACTCCTCACGCAGAGTGTTACTGTTGAATTCTTGAGTGTTTTTCTTTCAGAGGCTTTGAATACTGTCTTTGAATTCAACAAGAAATCAAATTAGGACTCCTGGGTTCCATTTGCAGCTTGCCACTTACCCATGATAAGATATTTGGCAAATCATTTAAATAAATATGCTTCAGTTTACAGAGTAGAAATACTGCACATGGGTGTAGTAAGACTGATGAAAATTACTATAGCAGTATTATTAAAGTGCTTTCTCCCAGATTCTTAACATTCCTTATCAAAGGTTCTCTTAACTCTCTTTGCTTAATTTTAAAGCCAACTCATTTTCTTAAGAAACTCATCAGAAGACAAAATTCTTTAAACATTTTAAAATTTCCTTGCAGACGTTTGAAAAATATTTTAGAATAAGGCTAAATATGGTACCAGAAGATTTATGAAATGATTGCCTTCCAGTCCCAGGGGAGCTAGGCATAGCATGCTAGTATCTCTTTACATGTCTTTATTTGACTTCAGCTACAGTACTGGGTTCGTGTGAGAAAGGATAGCTGTTTCCTTCTCCATCACCTCACTCCTGCCACAGAAGCCATTCTGTTTCATTCAGTTTGCTCTGTGCTTGGGCTCTGCTAAGCAAATATTGGTTCATATAACTTTTCCAAACCAGTAACATTATCTTAAATTCAGTCTTTTAATGTACAAATTAATGTTCACCAAAACCCTGAGGACCAGATCTAGCAGATTAGAAGTACTAATTATTTAAGAGAGACCAATAATTCCTATAAAGCAAAATTTAGCAATAGTGTGTGGTACTCATGCTGAGACCAACTGACACAATCACTCAGCGCTAACGTTTACTCATACTGCATGCAAAAGTAGAAAGTAAATGAAAACTATTTAGGAGCTACTAAGAACTTTTACCTCTATACATAGTGTACCAAATAAGAGAAGTCTATCTTACCAGTACTATTCAGCAGCTTTGTTTGTGACATGAACAAAGGGAATGAGTGTACCCTCAGCATGTTTGCAGATGACAGCAAGCTGAGTGGTGCAATCAATGCAATGGAGGGAAGGGATGCCATTGAGACAGACCTCAGTAGGACTGAGGTGGGCCTGTGAGAGCCTTACCAGGTTCAACAAAGCCAAGAGCATGGTCCAGCTTCTGGGTAGGTACAATGCCAAGAATAAATACAGGATGGGAAACAGTGGATTGAGAACAGCCCTGTAGAGAAGGACCTAGGGATACCAGTGGATTAAAAGCTTGACATCAACCGACAACATGTGTTTGGAGCCCAGAAAAGCGACTGTGTCCCAGGCTGCACCAAAAGAAGCGTGGCTAGCAGAGAGAGGGAAGTGATTCCCTCTACTTTGCTCTCATGAGTTTTCACTTGCAGCTCTGAATCCTACTCTAGGACCTCCAGCATGCAGCTGTTGGAGAATGTCCAAAGGAGGCCATGAAGATACTCAAAGGACTGGAGCACCTCTCCCGTGAAGAGGGGCTCAGCAAGCTGGGCTTGTTCAGACTGGAGAAGAGAAGGCTCCAGGGAGACCTCACGGCATCCTTCCAGTATCTGCAGGAGTTCTACAAGAAGCTGGAGAGGGATCCTTTAACAGAATACAGTGATAGGACAGAAGGTAGTGGCTTTAAAATAAAAGGGCAGATTTAAATAAGACATTAAAAGAAATTCTTTATTTAGAGGGTTGAGAGGCACTGACTCAGGATGCCTAGAGAAGCTGTGGATGCCTCATCCCTGTTTAAAGCCAGACCGGATGAGGCTTTAGGTGACCTGCTCTAGTGGGAGGTAGGTTGTAACTAGAAGTTACAAAGTCCTTTCCAGTCCAGCCCAAACCTTTTCTGCAATTCTATGACTTTCTCAGAACATACAAAACAATTTTACAGACAGAATCAGAGAAGCCAAGCCTAAGATTTCTATAACAACTCCCTAATTTCAGTTACTTACCTCAAGGCACACACACAGAAGAATCTTGGTTAAGTTTTTAACTGCTTCATGCAGACTTTCTTTACAGTCTGCGAACAGAAGTAGGCATTTACACAAGAGTATTTTGGATACCTTTCACCGTGATAGGGTGAATCACACCTCTGAGTACCTACTACTCTCCAGCTAACTGCAACCGAAGTTGAAATAAGGAGATAAGATGGAAGTACCTGCACCATATGCAACTAAATGCTAGTGACCTCATTTTCAGAAGCTCTGAGCATTTCTGACTCTTAATGAAACCCATAAAAGCTACAAGTGCTTAGCCCTTACTTGAACCAAAGATGCTTAAAAGGGAGCTTTCCAGAGTTAAAACACAATAAATAGGAGATCATGTTGTGAATTCATTAACAGTTTGTTAATTCAAAACATTAACATCATAAGCACAGACTAGGAGCTTTACTACTCCTGCAGTCATTTTCTTTGTGATATCATCTCTCCAGTTACACATAATGTAATCTTCCGACTGGACATGAGGAAGTGAAACATACGATGCTCCACTACAAACACCATTATTTTAACCACAACAGGACCTTTGGTTGTACCTGACCAGGAAGACTTTCTGATTAGCTCTTTTATTGCGATAGCATGCATTATCATCATTTTTCAGCACACAGGATTGTCACTAAATGAGATTCTACAGTTTTCAGAGAAGTCGCATAGTTACTTTTTTTGCTCTTTGCAAGTATATTTTTTCTTCCTTTCCACTTCATAGGAAAAAAAAAAAAAAAAAAAAGAAATCTGATCTCCATAGATAGAAAATTAAGTACTGCTAGGATGGTCAGTATACCCAGTAGCCATGCAAACTGGCCTGGTAAATGAAAGCACTGAAATAGTTGCAACCAAAATAAGCAACAGAAGGTGGGAAAAGAAATGCATAATTACTCCAGCTAGAGTTTGATACATCAACTGGGGCAATACACTGTACACAGAACACACACTACAACTAGCAGTAACAATACTTTTGCATGCCTTACTATCTGTTTACTAAATCCCAGGTACCTGTGATATACCAAATTAGAAAGAGTTTAAATTAGCCTAGCTTCTGCCACAAAAATGTCAGTTTCATCAATCAGTTGTTCAAATCTCACTGGCAAGAAGATTGCTCAAAAACACAAGATAGTCAATTCAGTCATGAATATGATCAGTTTAAATTTACTCCATACTTTGCATGAGGTCTTCATGCTTGCTGGTAGTGCATGTTAGAAATAGTAGAGAGGAGCTGAAAGATAACACAAATTAACAGAATCACCCTTCTTTCTCATATGGCCACCCTGACCTTCAAGGATCAAGTTGCTAGACTAGTAGTGAGGAAGTGGCCACAAAGTAGTAGAGGCAAGGTCTTTGTGGCTGTCCTTTTCTTCCCCTTCACTAAGTGACTTTTCAGGGACTTTCCTGCATGTTAAGCATCTTTTTTGCATTGCTTAATATTGTTATTAATAATTCATATTTTTGTCTTTCTCCTCTCACTCTGACAATTTTTATTTTTAATCAATGGGCATGTGTCAAATTGCTTTGTTATTTATTTATAATGTAAGCCGACAAAAGAATGGGAAGTGTGGTATAAAGCTCAGAGAATGTTTCTCTCCTATCACTGATATTCTCAGTAATAACTCACTGTCTTGTTCTAATCAGTAGAGTCCAAAAGCTAATTTTGTCTCAAATAATGGAGGACATATTTAGCACAACTATGCAACTGCACGTCTCTCTTCTGTCTTCATGTTCGTGTACTGAAATAAAAGTTGAAAATGTACTTTTGTTTGTATGCAAGTACATTTTCTTTGGGAAAGAAAACAAGTAGAGCTCACAAAGATGTTACTAATGTACCAGACAAATGTATTACTCAGATCACTGTGTTCTGGTCCCCTAATATATCAACATTTTTACAAGCTGTTTATGGCAGAAATCAGTACCACTGTTTCCAGCTATCAAAAATCATACAAAATCACTAACTTGCCCAAGACTAGAGAAGAAGTCACTAGCACAAAATATGCTTCAAACAGCAGTCCACCTTGTCTTACGATGCATAGAGATTGGAAAACAAATATTTCCTCCCTGAACATGTGAAAAGAAAGCCATTGATTACAAATTGGCTTCCACATTATGTGCTTGGGATTTGAATCTTACATCCCTTTTATGCACACGGTTTACTTTGATTGTTATTTGAGTACTCATCTACTTACTCTCTAGAACTCTTATTTTCCCCAATTGTTTCACCAGCTGAATGCAATTCAGTGTGGTGACTGCTCCTGAGGCAGAAGTCAGCACTATCTGGCTGAGGGAACAGTTTGTTGGAGCTTGGGATTGTTTTCATCTGCAATGTTTGCATGCTGAACAGCACCACACAAGGGCAAGGGTAAGTCACTTAAGATAAAGTAACATATAAAATGAAGAAAAAAAAAAGATTAGTCACACTTCTTTTTTGTTTGTTTGTTTTTTAACGTATAGGATAGTGTCCATTTTAAGAAGGACATAGACTGAGGTTGTCTCCTTAGATTCCTGCCTGAAAAGCTCTTTCTTCCCATTTTCTTATGTAACCACTATGTGTGTTGGGTGCTCAGCTGGGACGCTGAACTTTTTATCTCAAAGTCTACTGAGAGGCTTGGAGCACTGAAGTAACATCCTTTTATATCACATGCCAGGCACAATGTAGTATCAGTAGATACTAGGTCCAGCAATTATCTATTACAGCTCTGAGAATCAACCAAGAGACACAGAACAGCAAAAATCTCAAAGCAACAATATGGGTTGGCCAGCAAATTTGAGAAGGTGAGTCAAAGAAAGCAAAGTAGGAGATGATGTTGTTGGAGCTGTAGTTTGAGGAGTGAGAGAAGAATTCATTTTTAGAATAAACTGCCATAGTCTACTTACACACATGGGCTTTTATTTTCAAGTTAGCTGATGTTTCATTCTGTCGTAATTAATCCACCATGGAAGGGAGAATTGCTTTGATGTCATCCTAGCTTTAATTCTTTCTTTGAGTGCCTTCTTCATCACGCACATCATGATGTGAATATGCATGGTTTTCAGAACAATGATTCTCCTTCCCAGGATACAAAGAATGCAAAAGCCTATTTCTTAGGAGCAAAGAGCAGTTGGTAGTCATATATTCTCCACCGTAAGCCTCTTTTTGATATGGTTAGTGGTGAATCTAGACCTCATCACGACCATAACAGAAGTGGACAGTTCACATATTTCTGCTGTCGACGCCACTAGGAAGTGAATTCCCCTTCTACAAAATAAGGGACAATTCAGACTCTAAGTGACAAAGAAAATCATAAACATTTAACACAGAGAATCTAGATGACTTCAAAATTGGAATACACGGCCCAGGGAGAGGAACTGAGCAGTCCAAAACTTGTGACACAGCTAAGGAATTAAATCCAAGAAACAAGCCTAACACTTCAGACCTCAGAAGGCTAGACAGTGTTTTCCTCACATACCTTACTCTCTCATGAGAATCTTACAGAATTAGTCTTGTTTCTATTTGTGTCACAAGTTAGGAATGGCACAGGATAGAGCAAAGGGTTCTTGTCTAGTATACTTCATAAATTCATGGATTTTACAAGGCCAGAGAGAAAACCCACTGGATGCAAAGACAAGCTGGGCTGCAAGACAATTAAAAGCACAGCAATTCTGAAATACAGACAGCATTCTGGAAAGTACCAGCTCTCCTGGGATATATAATAATGCCCGTTTCTGTTCATTTACTTCCCAAATCTGATTCAAGAACACAAGTGAAAGTGGGTACGTGTAGGAGTGGGATTTTCACAATATCCAGTACTGGCATATTTCAGCTTAAATGTATGGTAAACCTCACATTGAGTGCAGTGCAATCAAATAAAGGCATTGCCGATTTCTGAAAATCTTGAGCTAAAAACAAACATGAAAACAAATCTAAAATAATCATTTAGTGTCAGTGTATACCCAATACTTATGGGTGGCCCTGTCTTTTCTCACCATAAATGTTTAATCTCCTACCAGCTGAAGTTTCTCTTTTTCTTTCATAGAATGCTTGACATACAGATGCATTTATACAATAATATAAATGTACAGAAGTCTAGTGGGGGAAAGAAACTGCCACAGGTATTAGAGTTAACTTTATATTAGTACTCAAGTATCCATATGCATCTGGATACATATAAATATCCATATATATCCTATAAGTATCCATCTGCCACAATGTGAACACAGTTTAATATGCTCCTTGGTATGTGTTCAGCCTATAATCTAGAGATGGAAAAAGGGAGGCTTGTCCTAGTGGAGAAGTGACACTAGCCTAGAGTAACTGATTTGATGCCTTGGCTCTTGGGATGAGGGAGTCAAAACAACTGGACCATCTGAAGCATCACACATCCTGCAAGAACAAGAATCAGCTTAAACTGAAAACAGATGTGCATGCTTGCAAGACCACTGATCTTCTGAGTTAAAAAAAAGAGGAGAAGGTAATGACATCTGTTTTTTCTTCCTCAATTGCCACTCATTTGGTGTGTGACCTACATAATTTCTTTGTGCCTCTATTTCCAAATTCCCAAGTAAGAAATGCCATTATGCACAAACACCGTGTAATGGTGTGGTATATTTTGATCAAGACCTTTGGAGATCTCCTGAAGAGGCATGCTATCTGGTGATTAGGTATTGTTCATAAAATAATTTGAGGTTTTCATGTAAAAAATACTAATATTATTGCTGATGAAACCAAAAGCTTATCTTTTGATGTATTCACTTTTCAAAATATTTACTTCTACTTTACCAGCCAGCCCTATGCAGTACATGTATTCTGAAATTGAGTAGTACTAAGAGGCAAAGTCTTCTGATTATATATATACACCATGAGCAAATTTAACACTGCCTCATACACTGGGTAGACACTTTGACCTTCAAGAGATGTCAATCAAGACAGAATTTATCAGTCCCTTTCTCTGCCCAAGTTTTCCACAATCTTGCTCATGTGTTTTATAGTAATGCTTTCTTTTTCCCTGTTCATTAACTATTAAAATAAAATATTCACATGATAGATTTTTTGACTCAGTTTTCCCACAGCAATCATATTTCCTCACCCAAGAGGATGTCAGGAAGCTTCTTTAATTGTTTCTGAAACATTTACAGCTTTTCATGGAAAAGGTAAAGCATCTGTCTCCTAAAGGAGAAAAATCATTTCCAAACGGATGAAGCACCTCAGCTCCCCTCTGAAGCACACATGTATTCCTTCTCTCAGAGAGAAAGAATATGAGACACAGACATTATAATCGGTTCATCAAGTTCACACCTCCTAGATAAAGAACAGAACTTCTGTCTTTCCCCCTTTAGTTGCAGTCTTTAACCTCAAAGCAACGCTTCACTGTTGAAATACCTCTGGATCGGGTGACAGATCAGAGTGTATCTGAATTAAACAAGTCATCCAACAAGCAACAGGCTTGGCTCCCTTTTGGTTCGTGTTCTCCCCCTCCAAAACATCTCGGCTAGGACTGCTCCCTCCAGAGTTCCTTGTGCTTCCCTCTGGCCATTACCTGCAGCACCTCCAGCTCCCTCCCTCCTTTGCTAAGGGCAGGGCACCCAGAACATATGCTGAGGAGCACATCTGCCAGGCCACTTTGTGAGTGATGTCCACCCCACTGGCTGGACAACCCTTGCATGTATCTTGAGTGCATGCTGCAGACTCTCCTGCAGGGCAGGAGGAAGTTTTGCCTCTTTCCTGCTTCTGATTTTCATAAAACTGGTAGTATTCAGTCTCCTTGTAGCCTCTGTCCTTCTGTCAAACATGCTTAGAACCAGATGGTTTCAAGTTAACAAAGGAGGACAGTAGTCACTTAAAATAAGGTATCTTCTCATTTAAGTGACTTAGCACTGTAAACACTGCTGTCACTTCATTTGTATTTTTCTGGACTCACGATCTGTTGTTCAGAGTTGTCGCATTCCACAGTGGCTATCCCATGTAAAATAGAAGCCTGCTTACAGCACAGAGAATTTACCTCCTGGCAGCTCACTTGTGCTCATCTTACATGAGAGTTGCTTTCACTTTTTTTAAAAACAAACAAACAAACAAACAAAAATTTAAGAGCTGAGTGGAGGAGGAATGGAATTTCCAAAAAGGTTGTAGGATTTGTAAAGAAAAAAGCCAGAGCTAAATGTATCCACTGTTGATGCTAATAGTTAAACACACTAAAAAAGTAAG
Organism: Centrocercus urophasianus; assembly: GCF_019232065.1. Lineage (NCBI taxonomy): Eukaryota > Metazoa > Chordata > Aves > Galliformes > Phasianidae > Centrocercus > Centrocercus urophasianus. The sequence goes on along the minus strand of NW_024884364.1, from coordinate 6,955,094 downwards.
AAAAAAAAAAAAAAAAAAAAAAAAAAAGACCTTAAACTTTAAAACATATCACACACTATGAGGGATGGCTGCCACTGAGTTAGAGATCACAGCATCTCTTTCCAGAAAGTGCTTTTGTTTTCTTCCTCTGTATGTATGTATCAGGATGGAACTATGGAACTGTATTTTATAAACACCAGGTTAAACTGCTACTATGAAAACAACAGGTTAGGAATGAGCTCCACATGTGTACTGAAAAAGTTCTCTGCTGCAAACAGAAAAATGGGGGCTGATGCTCGGAAGAGATTAGGGACATCTCAGGAGCAGATAAAGGAAAAAAACAGCAGAAAGCTATGTTCTCACAACAGGAAGCCGTGGGAAGCTTGGGGAGGATACTGAGCCACTGTTTGCTAAGGACTTGAATTAATGTACTACAGCTCTGTAATGATCAATCCCACTGAACAAATCCTGACTGGGATCCTCTGAAGGAATGAATTGCATCAGCTTACAGGCTTGACACCAAGAAGGTACCATATGAATAGTACTCTGCCCTCATAATGCAGGTCCTGAAGTTCAGCCTCCTACGTGCAAACCAGACAAATTGTATGTCAAACAAAGATCTACCAGATTTCACTCATTCTGGCTGAGATTTCCTTATCTAATTACAGCCCTGCAGTGACCCACTGCAGTACAGACTCCCTGCACAGCAGAGTGCTTCAGTTCCGCTCCCATCCTGTGGTCCTTGTGCCAGGCATAGCTTGACAGCTTGTTCTCCTGTCTGCTAAGCATATTGCTTGCATCTATTGCCCAGAGCATGAGAAAGCCATGGCCCTGTTCTGTGCTCAAATATCTTCATACTCGAAGTCCTTGCAGAAGTAGTGCTCACTGTATCAGCATAAGGCTGTGGATTCTATGATCTTCAGCTGCCATGGAGCTGCTCACATGCTGACTCCTTGGCTATCCTGGCCCATTACTTAATTTTCTAGCCCCTCTAGAATGAGACGCCAATGCATTGGTCTCATGTTTTGAGCCCAAAAGCAAACAGTACATTTGGGGAGCCTTGGACTTATTTCAAAATAGATGAAGTCCCTTTCCAAAAGAAACAGGAACATTAAAGCCTTTGTAATGGAAACAGTGAGACATGGACTTCAGACTGATCAAGCTGAAGCAATCTTCAAGGCAATCTTTTGTCACAAACAAGAAATGTTTTCACTCCCCTCCCCTTAGCAGACCCCTATGATATATTTTATTTCCTTTGCAACTGGCATCAACTCATTTTCCAAAGTCAAATACATCTACCTTCCCTGCTTCTCTCTCTCGGGACTCTTTGAAAGAGAGGGAAAACATCAAGACTAGACTGTGTTGTGGGATTTAACATGTCAGGAGAGAAACAACAAAGAACACAATTACAGGAATGATTTATAGTACAAAATAAACTTGGAAAAGAGTGAGCAAAAACAGCACAGACCCATCATCTGAGCTATAGCAGCAGAGATCCTTGCATAAATTCCCCTATAATTTGCCTCATCGCAATCACTTGGTTTAGAATTCAGCTGAACTCCGATTCAGCACTGTCTATCACTCACATTCATAAAACCAATGCTGCTTTGAGATATACTGCTTGATCATAAAAAGATTTCCTTCCCCGACTCTCTGCCAGCACAAAAATCCCAGGTAAATATGCCACATGATATCACCTCCTCATAGCACTTAGAGCTGTGAGTCGTGCCCAGTCACCATTTATCCCTTGAAGTGCTGTGTTGAGAGGACTGTGATTCATCACCATATCCTTTACTTCTAAGAGTACTGAGTAGAGTTTCCTTGGTAGTAGCATCCATTTTGTCTACCCGATTTCTGCTTTTCTTGGAATTTCATGAGATCACATCAATTCTGTCTCACAGGAGAGTACATGCACTGGTACAAGGGGAAAATTCAGTGTCAAATGAATAAATGACTTCATCAAAGGACACTATCACTGCCTGGCATCTACATACATCTCAGATGTCATCACGTAATGCTGTCAAAACTCAAGCAGTTTTGGACAGCAGCTCTCATTCTGTCACTGGTATCTCCCTAATAGGGTGCTTGTGGCATCTCTCTGAGTTTCTTGGACCATTTATACAACATTCTGAGTACAATCCAAAATGAATCCATTCTTCTGCTATCTTTCAAAGCTCCCGCCTGTTACTGGCCACCTTTCACTTCCAAGGTTAAAGAAACTTGTTCGAACTTATGTCAGCTTGAATTTTCTGTTACTCCACAGTGAAGGGACTGCATAGTAACACAAGCAGTGCTTTAAATATGCAGAAAAGAAGTAACACCTTTGTAATGAAAAGGTGAGCCTTCTAGAGAGCGGGGTCACTCTCTAGCAACAATGTGCAAAGAAATGCTAAAGCCTCATTACTACTCACAGCTATAGGGAGATCTCCTTCAGCTCAGTCGATAATTGTGTGGAACGAAAGGACCAGGACCACGAAGGTAATTTGTCTGAAAATAGGAACAGGAGAGAAATCTTTTCTCTAACAGTTTCATATATTTGCAGTTGGCTATAGTATTCTCCAGTCAACACTCCCACCTTTTACACAAAAGCAGAAAAAAGCTCCCCATTACTTTCTTTTCTATCAACTGCTCGGAAAGTTTTCATTTTAACTTTTCAAAATGTTTTATAGGTATTATGACTTGTTTTTCCAAGTTTTATAAATGTTGTTCCAACCTGATGACTAATGGAAAAACCTTTTTATGGAAAAACTGTGAATATGACATAACAGATTTTGTAACTCTAAGAAAAACTTCTGTATCGGATAATTTATCTAGAATACCTTCTCATACCTGTATTCATTGCTTTTAAAAATGTGACTGGAATTACTGTGATTTTTTTTTTCCTAATAGACCAAATACAGAAACACTTTCATTACAACCTAAAATTTAAAAGACTTCGATGGCTGGGCAGTAAGGATCGTGCTCATTATTTGCCCTACCCTAATTTTTCTTTACTAGCTAAAATTCTGAATAGTTATCCTCTTGGTTTCCAACACCTTATTTTTGCCATGAATTAAAAGACCTTATTTTCTAGTAATCATATCTGAAAGTTAGTAGTTCGGATCTTTATCTTTTCCTCCACCAGCAATGTAACAATCATTTTATCACCTTGTACAAACTGCTTGCTTTTGCAAGGATAACTCTACTGATTTTTAGGGAAAGGCAACACCACTTCAAAGTCCTCTGGTATTCCAAGATTGAGTGCGTTTAAAGTCACCTGTGACAATGAAGGACTCCCAGTCCTGCACTACGGCACTGATTCAGTAAGCACATACCACAGATTTCAGATGGACAACTCAAGCTTAAAATCACAAAATTTTATTAATGATATTATTAGTAATGCTGTATTTAGATTCCTTAGCCATTGTCATTCTAAATTGGGATTTATGGTAGTATGAACAAAAACGCAAATAAAATGCATGTGAAGTTATCAATAGCTCAGAGAAGCCCACTACTGTCAAAATATACAGAACTGAAAAAGTGTGGGCATAGCTCCTTAACCACTGGTAGGCTGGCTCTCTCATATTAAACCTGTAAGAAGAGGGAAAGATGACTAGAAAGAGGTATTGGTAGTGGTGTGATTTTTCCTAATGACCTACACGTGTTGTTTTGCTTGATGCATTAAACACGTTTTGGAAACACATTTTGAGCCACTTCAGTATTCAGCATTTCAGCAGTAATACACCTTTCCTTTTTCATCTTTTCCTATACAAAGTTTTGCTTTGGTGTGGGAAACAGACCTTAGGAATGTTGTGCAAATTACTCAGCAGGTCAATGACCACAAGAATTCAGTGCCGTCTTTACCTTTCAGCACTCTGCTTTAGCCATGAAACTTACCCTCTTAGCAATGGATTGCTATTTTTGGCATACAAATGCTTTCCCTGCATCATCTACCATAAATACAATTTCAAAATGTATGTATTTGGACTCTTTGAGTTCACTCTTTCACTGTTTCTCTCTTTTTTTTTTTTTCTCCTGATTTTTATGGGAAATACAAATTCTTTGCACTGCAGAAGCTGAATTGGTAGCTGCACCTGTTAGCTCTGTGATATCTCAGGGCTCTCTAGTTAGTCACCTGCTTTTTGAAACCCATGTTATCTCTTGGATAAGTGAGAAGGCACTGAAGTATGCTTTATCACCTTCATGACAAATATGACCATCTATATCATATTAAAATGTACCAGGTCAGTCAGAATTTTTAATAAGGAAAAGAAAAATCAGGTGAAAGACAGGAGGTGGCAAGAAAAGAATGGAAAAGAGGTGAGTGAAGTGAAAGGAATAGGAATAAAACTCACTTGCTTCAAGCCAGAGTCAACTTGATACGTTCTCCTAGGACCCAGGGACTTCTTAATACATATTTCTATAACATGCCTCTATATATCTGCAGAAATAAAAAGATAAAATTTGAGAATCCAACCTGGAAAAAGCTTGATCCAGATATTTTAATGTGATCACTGGTCTTGAATTGGTGCATAAAATTTATCTCTTTCAAACAAATGAAGACTCTGCGCGCCTTCCTAGGAACAGTCCCAGGCTTTGACTGTGTTTTCCAGGAAGGGTAGACCAATGCCTGATTCATACTTCCACTATATCACAATTGTGCTATTGTTTGGCATCCTCTCATCTCTTCCACGTCAGTTGCAGATGGTCTAGAAGCCACAGAACAAGCTGTACTTCCTTTAGATGTCAGCCATCACCATCTTGTGGAATCCTTCCAGTTTACAATACACAAGGTACAATGATCCTTCTCCACAGATCTCTCTTTTGACTTTAAAAAACTTTTCACAGGATTCTGTAGTTAACCTTTCCTAATATCCAAGATAAAGAAATAACTCGCCTTGCTTTCATCTTGTAACATATGATCAGTTCACAGCACTCATCTCAGACATAGGAAACAGAAATTTTGGGGATCACTCAGCACCTCATACAGACTCCAAAGGAAATTCTTTGAAGAATACTATAAATGCTGATACGTAAGTTAGTGTTATGCCATCCCTCCGGATTTTGCTGTCAACCCTGATCACCTTTCCTCTAATATGATGTAAAAGAAACAAAAAGGGTTCAGAGTAAAAAGACTCATTAAAATCCCCAAGAGCTTTCCATATGCAAAAAGTTTAGATAGCTTCGAACTGGCAGAGAAAATGAAAAAGACTGAACAGAGGAGATGTGATATAAATATAACTGCACAGAGAAAAGAAAGTAAGTCTGACCAATCAAGAAAAGAGGAAACAGACATTAAAACTAAAAGATAGAACATTAAAACCAATAAAAGGATTATTATTTTTTATCCACATAATATATAATTAACTTGCAGGACTCTGCACCAAGACATCACAAGGGCCAAGAGGTTTTGAGAGTTTAAAAAGAACTGATTATTGCCATAATAACAATAATAGAGAACCATTACAAAAATTATAAACATAATTACAGAAATAACTGGCATAGTAGTCAACAAACAGAATATCTACAATTGTGTACAATAAAGTATGAGGACTGAAAACTGTGTTTAAAGACATAAGCCAACTTCAGTTTGATGCAAGCTAAGGAGAAACCACCCCCGTGGGAAAGGTTAAATCACTGTTACTCCTCACCAGGAACTTAGCAATTTGTTCTTGAGGGACCAGATATTGGGTTCTGTAATGCTTACAGCGTGGTGAGGCTGAGAGCTCATCAGTCAAGTGTTCAGCTGGGATACCCCGTAGCATAGGGCTGGCACAACTAAGATCACATCTCTGTAAAAAAAAATACATTTCTGCTCTTCGTGGGTACTATTTTTATTTACTTGTGGAAAGTGAGATAGTTTTGGCCATTCCTTTTAATGTGCATCATGAAGTGGGGGCAGAAAGGAAGAACAGTTTGTAGACAAAAAATGCTAATGATACTGTTTTGTTATTTGGTGATTAAGATGTGAAAAAGAACCATGTAAGACAGAGATATTCCTAACCGTCTACAGATCTCCACAGGCTAACAGATCTTTTCAGTACTAAAAAATGAAATTTACACATGGAATAAACAAAAAAAATCAAATTCTCCATGAAGCTGAGCCAATTCACAGGTAGCCAAAAGTATCTGCTGTCTTCTGGATTTCTGTCCATGTGGGGTCTGTGACGCATAAATTTGGGTAAAATGGTGAGGTAGCCTTTCCCTCAGTGGTGTAATTAAAAGAGTTTTTCTCCTTTAAAGAGCTGCCCACTTCCACGAAACATGTGGAAGCTTTGGTATCTTGGACACTTTTACCCATCAAAGTTGGCTAAAAGTGGCTATACTCAAAAGATTAAAGGAATTGGAGACAGGTATGCAAACAGAGGGGTTTCCAGAAATCTCATTTCCTTGGGGAGCTGCACCTAGGGGATATATATGGATGTGGGCAGACTCAGAGAGGTATTTTGGAAAAGTTCTGTCCCTCTACAGTCTCCCAAGCCCTCCTTTGTGGAAATCAAACCGTATCAAAATGCAAGCACACAGAGGCATGTTTCTGCCCACACTTAATTGCTGTATAGATTTTTTTAAGTAGAGGCACTTCTAGAAAAGCCAGACCCCAATTAAACTAAATAAAATTGGACTCCTAAAAGCTTGTTTTGTTTTCATGTACATCGGCATATCTGAGCTGACACAAACGCATGCACTACAATCTAGAGGACTATCTCAATTTCCCTAACTTTCAGACAGAATATAGCAGTGAAACCAAAATATCAGTTCCTTGGAAACAAACAACAAAAAAAAGCAGTATTCTATCCATAAGCAACAGTCAGTCTAAAGCTTCAGAAGAAATATAGGCAGTAACACAGTCTTACCTGCACAAGCCTGTAATATCAGCCTTTGAGGGTTTTTTTGCATCTACCCTGTAACGATGCATTTTTAAAAATACAGTTCTAGCGCTCAGGAATGCCAAGAATTTAGGAAGAGAGCCACAGCTTAAGAGAGCAATTATTTGCCAGTAAATACTCAATTTGCTTGTCCTGTGATTTTTCTTCTCCTAACTCGCCCTCTCCATAATCCGTCTCTTGCTGCGTCATGAGCACAAGAAGTCTTTTCTTCATAACATAACACTTCAGTTAGCTATTTTGTTAGCATTAATTAAGAATTCCCTCCTCTGGTCATTTTCTATACTCTTACAAACAGCACCTTGAGCCCCGGACATTAGAAGGCAGTGAGTCAGTGTGTGGGATTCAGCCACCGTTTATAAACACCTTCAACCACATTCACCCAGTTTACAATATTCAGGACATCTCAGCTGAATTACTGCTTTGTGTCCAGTTTGCATTCAGATGGGGGCCATATGTTCCTCCATGTATTAGAGCAGAGCTCATTAGCACTGCTGCAGTCAAGCCACAGCAAACTTTTTTTTTTTTTTCTATCTTGCCTCCATTTTAACCTGATTAAAAACATTTTCTCCAGGGTAGATTTCTGGAAAAGAAGTACTCAAGTCAAAAGTACTGTTAAAATGGATATGTGTAAATTTAAAATTACTTTTAAAATTAGTAGTTGCTTTTACTGCAAAAGAACTCAGCTGCACTTTAGGATTCAACTAATTAGTAAAAGCACCTTTCAAAAGCATGGAAAAACCTTCACAAAAACTGTTACAGTAACCACAAGAGCTAAATATTCGGTGAGCACCAGGACCTAGAAAAATTCAGTATTCAAGCTCTCTAAAGGATTTAGGCACATAACCTATTTTTAAAGAGGGTATGCATCTGTGCAGGCAGCATCATACAACTAGATTAACACCTTGCAATAATGGGGAGAGTGGGTGTAGTTAAAATCTGGATGTGCAAATTGTATTTCCTAAGAAATTTTGTGTAGGCAAGCCCCATTCTGCTCAATCAATAGTAGGCTGAAAAATACTATATTTGGCAAAAATTAATAAAATACAGAAGGAGTAACTTGAATCACCCACATTAATTGCTAAATGAAAATCCAGGTTCTGAAATACAAAACAAGAACACGCTTGTAGGGAGCAGCAGGGAAAAAAAAAAAGACCCACTTGGGACTGAAAGGCATGAGAAAGATTCCATTTACATCCATTTTAAGATAGAAATGGATCACCTTTCAAAGTCAGTTTGGGTCTGGTTACTTCTTACATGAGTGAAAACAACTGGTGGGCCAAAGACTGATGATTAACATCATGTCATGGACACTTTACTACATTTAGAATTACCATGTGTGTTTTATATGATGTAGTGATATTGCAGAAAAACATTTTCCACATATTCTAGCCATAAGATGATAAAATGCAACAATAATCCCTTGCATACAAACATGCACTCTAAAATAACACATTCTGAGCATGAACGGCACCAGAGCTATCAAACATTCTTAATAAAAGGCATTTATTTTGTGCAAATAATGCATTTATTTTGCCTGTGTCCCATGTATCAGACAGTAAAGAGCAACAAGTGAATAACATGCTTAAGCAATCCAGGCATCTCTGAGATTATTGTACACATATCTCAAAGTGCCATATGCCCAAATTGATTGTTATTTTACATCAGAAATCATTCAACTTTCCTCTCCTAACACACCTGCCTAACTGTAAAGAGATCTCTGAGCTCTGAGACCACTTTCTGCACATTTAACAAAAGTGAAATAGGATGACAGAATAAATAGCATGTGAAAGGTCAAAAATAAACAGACACACATACAAAACACTAAAACCCCACTGCTCAGTTCTTCCCTAAGCATGACTTCCCTGTGAACATTCTAAAAACATAAAATACACCTGATGGTTAATACTCCTAAAAGCAGGAGAACTTCTAGGTGTCCACTTAGGACCCATCACTTATCCATGGACAGAAAAAAGACAGCTTTCCTTGGTTTCAATAAGATGACAGTGGACCTGTGCTCCAATGGGAAAGTCTTGGAAAACAAATTCAGCTTTGGTTGAATGGACTTACATACTAACTGTGTGCAAGACAAACGGATGGTTTTCCCTTAGGCTTTAACTTAAACTGACAAAGTAGATCAGAATTAGATCTAGCTATTGTCTAGTGTATGCTATGTATAATTTAAGGAGAGCAGAAAAGAGTAGATGAGTCTTAGGAGGTACTTTCAGGTCAATTTTTTTTTCAATATTTATGTGAGAAACTGAAAATGCAACTTTGAATCAACTTTAAACAAAATGAAAGTACGTTAGAGAAAATGAAAGTACATTAATGAAAATGAAAGTGACAAATGGAATTCTGTTAAGGCTTAGAAGTGAAAAAATAAAAAGCATGAAGAAAAATAAATTCGACTTTTATAAACAACTGTAAGCAATCAGAGTTCGTTGTAAAATTCCATAATAAATAATTCTTTCTGAAAAAAAGAGGATAAGAGTTTCCTAATTTTTGTTGTCTTAAAGTACGTATTTTCACACTAATATACTAATTTGTCTTTCCACAGCAGAGCTTTTGAAAGGAAAGCTGACACACTTAATAGGGACAACTGGGTTAAATGGGAATTTACTGGATCAAGTCGGAACACAACAAATTCTTACTTATCCAGTGTAATTAATGTAAAATTATACTCTTCTCAACAGGGACTGCATGGTAAAAGGGATATCTGGTTTGCTTCGGAGGTGCCCCCATTAACTGGATTTTTGAAGGCTCAAAGCAATCAGCCAGCAGAGCCAGACACTGTCCTCAGGTAACCTCGTGCAGTTGCCTTGAGTGCAAAACGCTGTCACTTCTCAGACTTCACACACTGTGATCTGCTTCCTTCCTTCACAGCCGTCCCCTGGGGGACAACAGCGGAGCACGGCCGCCCCTCCTCTGCCTGGCATCGTGCTTCTGCAGCGGGGCTCTGTGCGGCCCTGCCTCCTAACGGGTGCTTTTTGGCAAGAAACCACTTCTGAATTTGGAGCGGACAGACAAATGGATACGTGATGTCTGTAACTTTTTAAATGCACTTTTGGTTTTCTCTCCAGTGGAAGCTCCTGTTTGCTTTCAGTTTCAAAGGTACTTTAATTTTCTGAAACTAGACAGACTTGCTTTGGTGGCTTCTTGCAAGAAACATCTCTCTCAGCTCGCCTCTCAGCACACCTTGGTGCTTTCTGGGGTCCACAAAGGCTGATGGAACCAGCACCTCCGACCCATCTCCTAACAGTTGTGGCTCTCAGCACTACACACAATGGGTCACCGCCACGTGCTAGCTATAGCTGGGCACTTACAGCTGCTACCAAAGAGTAAAACGCAACTCAAAATTGGAAACTTAAAGAAAATGCTAATTTTGAGAAAAAAGCAAACACATCCAGCAAATGCCATCCACGTTTAGGAATGATAAGTGATTAACAAAGGATTCAACGGCCCAGGAGAATTAAAATTCAGGTGCTAGATGCTGTGCCTTTATTCACTAAATACCTACTAAAATCCACAGGCCAGCTGCTGACCCTGACACAAACCTGAGCTCCTGCTGTCAGAATCTACTGTTACCAACACCAAATTCACAAAGGTGGGACTGTCACCAACCCAGCTTGAGAAGAGAGAGCTTCAGCTGGTTGGTGAGCAGTAGGAGTCACTTGGCGGTCTACACTGTTACCAAGTGGTAGGGGAATTTGGGGCCTTGGTGAAACAGTTGTATCTAGAACTGGATGGGTTTTTTTGGTGGGGTTTCCCAATTACCTCTGCTGAAAGTTGCTGGAAAAGAGCTGGCTGGGTGTTTGGTCAAAGTTTCTTTCTGGAAGGATTTTAACCAACTGTCCAGGTGCTCAGTTTATGCTATTAATGTGAATTCCAGCTCTGATCTTTTTTTTTTTTCTTTTTTTTTTTTTCTTCTCTTTTTTTAGTTTTTTACATCTTTACTTTCAGTTCCTGCATTGCTATTATTTTCAACTCAGTTTTAAAAATCCACCAGGAAAAAAGAATGTAACACATTATCCTATCAGACTAATAACACAGCTTACATGCCCTTTAAATCAGAATTGCTTTCCCTCAGCAAATGGCGGATAAAATTGTTCTAGACTGCAGCAGATGGAACTGGAAACCTTTTCTTCCTGTTTATATCTGGGGCACATATGATCAGCCTATGTGGATAAGGCTCCAGCAAAAGATTTCAAAAACAAGTTCATCAGGAACATGAACATTTGCAGAAAATAAATAATGGAAAAATGTTATGTTAGAGCTCTAAAGCAATTCCTATCTTCCTACAAAGGGGATCAAAAACTCCAAAGTACTAAGACAGGTTGGGCAAGACCACCCTAAAGCACAAGAGGAGCATGCAGAACTCTCTCGTATGTCAACAGCCCTATTCAACGGCTGGGGAAACAGTGGAGGGAGAAGCAGAGGTTTCCTAAAGCAGCCACTGACAAAACACAGAGGCCCCCTGTGAGTGCTTTCAAGCATAGTAGATCTCCAGGACTGGGCAATGGAAGGAAAACATCCTCACCCAGGGCACGTGCAGATCAACGTATGCATTTTCTGGTGCCTTTTATCAATTTCCAAGAGCAGGTTTGCCTGCAAAGGACGTATGCAAGGAAATAGCATCCACCTGCCCTTTGCAGCTGGGGAATATAGGCAGAGACATATTAACTTTTCCAAGGTTACAGAGCCAGAAACGAGAAAAGAACCAGATTTCTGTCGGTCTGCTGATCAGAGCCTTTTAAACACCAAACAATCCTCCCTCCAGCTCCAAGGCCACAGAGACTGCCGCTTAGTACTTTCAGAGGGCATAATCTGGACGTAAGTGAGGATGTGCAAGACAGAATGAAAAAAAACCCACAAACTCTTGTTTGATCTTCACAGGAAACCTTAGCCCTGAAGTAACCTTGAGGTAACAGGAATAATGAAAAACATGATTTCTACTTGTGAGTTTAACACACGAGGTTTGAGGGTCATCAAAGCGATTTTGTCTCTCAAGTGAGAAAGAGTGTTTTTACAGTATATTTTCAGTGGTGGTTTTAAAGTCTCTCTATAAAGATGGATACAAACTGTTTGTTTACTAGGATAGAAATTAAAGAGGAAAAAAAAAAAGATCCTTGGCTTAATTACTGTTAACATTTTATTCACTTAATCAGAAGAAAGAAAAAAAAATAGCTTGACTTTTTTGACAGCAAAGTCAAACCAACTGGAAAATTCACCTCCTACAAGAAATGTTGAAAGGGAAAACTCTGGATAACAACGTTAGTGAAATGCTTTCAAATGCAGACATAGCTGTATTGTAATGCAATCTTATATTCTCTTTGACCTGCCATCCCGCATTCTGCGTCCCCCCTCCAATGTACAGGAAAAACTGTTGGATTCAAGCACTGTTTTTCATCTTCTTCTCTCCTATAGGAAAGGGCACCGCAAAGGACAGAAACACACAAAATCAGGTGAATTTACTTTGAATTTACTTTGCAGACTACCTGCTTTCATAAAAATGTGAAAGAAGTTAATGGTAAGGTCAGAGAGCATTACTATTTGTTTGACATTACTTTCTTTCCTTCCTTAATGAATGTTGCTAAAATAAATGAGTACTCTTAAATTCATTGCAGAAATAGGGATTACTGGGCATCACTGATAGTCTTTTTCCAATTATTGGAGTCAGCAGCAATGCTGGGAATGGACCAGAGCTGCCAGGCTCTCATTTTGTGTCTCTGTCTCTGCTCCGGGGCCCCAGATCCTCTCCAGTTCCTGGGAAATGGTGACTTTTATATCTAGAGATCAAAGGGGCAGTATTTATTCTCTGAGGACATAAAGTCCTAAAACCAGCTAAAACTAAATGTTCTTAAGTTGTTCACTGTAGGGAACTTGGAAAAGAGACTTTGTTTTGCACCATTTATAGTGCTCTGCAACCAAAAAATTTTAGAGAATGCAGGGAGATGCATACTTACATTTAGGTTCAAAATGACTGTTCCAGGCCTCATCCTAACATAATATTTTACAGGCAAATAATAAAATGGATATAGATGATCTTTCATAACAAGCTTGCAGCTTTATTTGGTTCTATTTAATCATGTATCTTTTGCTGAGGCTGACTGCATTCTCTCTGGTCTCTTAGACAGTGGGTTTCATGCATTCTTGCATATATTTGAACTTTTGATCATTTTCCAAAAATTCACTGCTAGTATCCTAGGCAGCCATCACTGGGTAGTGATATGGGTCATTCTAGTTCAGAATAAAAAGGAGATGAGTGTGACTGATCCTTTTTCTCAAGGCCAAATCTCATAACAAATCATCTGGAAAACTGCCAATGACTTCAATGAGACCAGAAATTGTCCCTACTGTTATCTAAAAAACTTCATCTTCCTTATGAGAAAAGCAAGGTGCAAATTCTCTAGCCCGACTAGATTTATTCTCCTACAGACTGAGAGCAGGAGAATCACACGAAAGAACAAAGAAAAGGATAGCAGTCTTTACTGTTGTCTGTACGTTACTGCTCATTGAATTCCAAAATAGATGGAAGGAAAGCAGGGGAATGTGAATAGCATTGCATCAGTTCTTAGTGAACAGAAGTGGAAATGTTAATTTTTTTTTTTTTAGTGCAATTTGGAGCACTTTTTGCTTATTTGTTGAATTATATAATACCGGGTTGTTTCCGTCTTAATCCTTTAGACTTTGTTCCTAGCAGAGAGTGAATGGAAGAAAATGAAGCTGGAATATAAAGTATTTGTGAAGTACCTTTTACCAGAAAACAAAAGGACAAAGGAAAAAAAACAAAAACAAAAACAAAAACATTATTTTGCTTTATTTTTATTACTTTATGTCCATGCTTTGGAAAACAAAAATCAGTACATCAGTACATCTGTATGTGTATGTGTATGCATGTTTGTATACGGGATTTACTGGAATAGCAAGAAGGAAAATGAACCAATCTTAAAAGAATAGAAGAATCTGGGACTTGAATTTTCTGACTTCAGTAGTGTTGCAAGGACTTGGACTGTGACAGATACCGGCATATTGTCTTGCTGTGAACTAGAGCTCCACTCTGAAGCATCTCTGTTCCTAAACAGCAAAACATGTTACTCATGAGGCACATCTGAAGATTTGGGATTTGATGTGTTATTCTTGACCTCTTGCTTTCCAGTGTGCATTGCCTACCCTGTCAAAAGCCTGGCCTGCTACTGACCTTTAATTTCATAATAGGTTCATGTTGACAAATCACTCTGAAATGAGATCAGTACAGATATGTACCTCATGCTATGATACAAACAGAAAAGAGTTTTCAAAAGCTGGTGAGCACAGGAGATAAGCAGAAGTCATTATGTATAAGGGGAGCTGCACATTCAACTGTTTGCATGTTGGGCTGTCATCTTCAAGTACCGTATTATAATGCTAAAGCACCTTTTATTTTTTTGCCTGAAAGCCTACTACAGTTTTGGGGTTTGCTTATTTTTTTGCCTTTTTCTTTTAAGTAGTCCCATACTGTCACTTAAATTTTGTTAGGCTGCCACCTCTAAGATGAAAGACAGAATCAGGAATATAAGTGGGACACAACACTGAACAATCAGGGGGTAAATGGGATTTTTGGTTACTCTTAAACACTCCCGATCTTTCCTATTACCACAGACCTCTTATAGGAACAAAGAGGAGATTTAGGAGCTCAATTTCAGGGTGGATTATATGATAATCAATTTATGTTTCAGAGGAAATAAAAGACAGAAGGCAGAAGGAGTCAGAGATGACTGCCCATAACTAAGGAATTTCAGTCTTCGGCTTCATACCCTTAAGAAACCCCCTTAGCAAAGTTTCCTTTTTTCATCGCTCTTTATGTTATGGGGTAAACGCTTAAAGTGATAATTTAACCACAGAATGTTTGTATTAAACACAGGCCTCCTGCTCTCTAGTTTCTATAATTTACAACAAAGAGTTTATTAAACACAACTCTTTCTGTCTGACATTCAAATCCATCTCTGCAACACACTCTCCTCTGGATTTGCGCCACCGAATGAAATGCTATGGAAAAACAAAATAAACCAAAACCCTGCTGTGGAAACAGGACAAATCTAGTTTCACATCCCCTGCAGAGAGAGAAACAAGACGGAAGTAAAAAGCACCAAATGGAGCTCGTAAAGCTTCACTCTGATCTCAGCCTCCACGTTCTGGCAGAAAGCACCACCTAAGAGATGTGCTCTGCTCCAACTGACAACAGCCTCTGATTACAGCGTGAGCACAAAAATATATTGTCTGTGAACAATTACCCTGAGCAAACTCTGAATAAGGGAAATCTGATGACAGAAGAAGTGGAAATATGGTGGGAGGTGGGCTGATCGGCCCCCTTCCTTGCCAGGGCCTTATCTCACGCGCCAGCCATCTGTAGTAGCTGGGCCTGCTACCACAGCTCATGGCCGCCTCACAACCTCCCTCCTGCAGCCTGCCTGCCTCTCACGGCGCGGACAGGTGGGAATAGCTGTGCCCGTCACAAGCCTTCCACCACAGGGGGAAGCTGTTGTGGCTCTGTGACAAAACCAGATCCTTTCCACAGGACATATACACCGATTTATGCTTGCTTTCCTTGTAGCACTCTACATAACAGCACACAGGAAGGAAGGAGCCCATCCTCACTCACAGGTGCCATGTAGAGTCAAGGCAACCGGTGTTCACTAATCCTTTCCATATACACACAAAGAAAAGTAAGATATTTGTTTGGAAGCCACTCCCCATAACCGGAACAGATTCCAAACATTTTGAACCTAACATGACTTATGTAGAGAGATGCACACCTGTACTGTCTTCCCAGTATTTCTTTTGTCACATCACTGAAGACAGCCAACAACTCGAGAAGGTTTGTGGTCATGGGACAGAAGTTCTTTTGAGGAGAGAGTTACCTTTACACAGCATCCTAGTACTTGCATACATACGTACACAGATGACAAAGGAAAGTAAAAGCAAAAATCCAGTGATACCGAGGGCATCTTAGGATCAATCACGCTGCCACCTTTCAGGTAAAACTGCTCTTAAATTCAGGTAGGAAACAGCTCTTCTGCAAGAGAGCTGCAAGAATGCTTTGCCCAAATGTGGGAGATCCTTTAACACAATGTATTGCTGAAATCTTTCCTGAGGCACCCAGATCACATCCCCTTCTGTAACATTGAGCTTAATTAATTGGTGCACTTAGCACTTTCTATATATTCCTTGTTGGGCTTTTACAGGAAGAACATACTTGAATCCCATGTCATAGGATCACATCTGCTTTAGACCCTAGTCCTCTATTCCACTAAAAAGACAGCGATCTGCTGTGATTTTTTTTTCTGTTGCTAATTAATTCATATGAGACTATTCCTTAAATTTTCATTTAATGCATTTTCGTGTGAGGGTATTATTAATCACTTCTAAAGTTGTTTGCAACTGTCACAGACAAAAAGTCTTTGGTAACATCCATATATACATTTGTTTATTTTAGGTACGTTTATGCATCTGTGCACGTATGTTTACAAAAATACTAAAAAATAAAAAACAAAACAAAACAGCTTTCTAACTGCATCTTTCTCCCTCCTCCCTTCTCCATTCTGAACAGGTTCCTGCTATCAACTGCTGGAGTGTGCTCACTCTACACCTAGAGCTATAATTATTTTGCTTTAATTTTACAAAACCTTTTGTTCCATTCCCACGAGCCCACCTGATCCTTATATTACACTTGCTCTATTAAAACACTCATGCAGAACAAAGCACAGTTGTACTGATTCATAAGTAACTCGCCCCCCAGCCCCCTTCTCTTTTTCTTTCTACTAGGCTTATACCTCTGGCTGTGGTTTCATGACACTGTTTGTAATGCCAGTCCACAGTCCCATTTTTGCCTTCTTCCTCCTGTTTCTTTTAAACCTTTTTTTTTTTTTTTTTTTAAATGTGCTTAGGGTCAAATTACACTATTGTGTGCTGTTGTTTTGAATTGATGTTATTCTCAGTCAATTTATGTTACACTCTTTGGCACAACAACAGAAATAGTGCAGAGGGTGTTATGGAATTTATTTGTTGTAATCAGACTCTAGGATTATTTTTTTAATTATTATTATTCATACAGTACAAGCAGCAAGGCTAGCCCCACATTTTTCTGAAGCAAGTAGAAGACAATTTTTAACCCAGACTCTGACTTCAGCATACCCTATATGCTGCAAAAGGGTATAAAAGCTTAGGACAAGGTGATTCCTATTACCTGAGCATGGCCTGCATACACCACCAGGCTTTACAAAAGACTAAGCGTGCTGGCAACGCTTGCAATAGGATCCTGACAGAGGTAGTGGGCATTTCAGAAAAAGTAACCTCTCATAAATTATTCCTGAAAAATAGGACAGGGCCTGGCTCCTCCGTAAAGACGGGAACAATAGAAGGGCTTTTTCATCTAGTCGTCCTGTAAAACAACAACCTAGAGCTCAGACAGCCTTTATTTTCTTTATAAAGCGCCAAGCATGTTGCTAGGACTAAGCAATGGATAGATAGCAATCAGTCAGAACAGTGAGAAGTGGGTGAGTATGAAGAAAGCAGTAGCAAGAGGCAATAAAATTGAGTCTCAGTAGCCATCTTTTCAAAATGGGGAGCAAGATATTTGGCAGTGCCCTGCTGAACAACAAAGCTGGTGGGTGACTATGGGAAAACAAACCGGGTGAAGGTGAAAGAGAAGGCAAGAAGGGGAAGGGAAATGGTGTGTGCCTTTTTTCTGACATGTCTAACAATGGTGAATACTAATGATTTATAGTAATGAAAGGGAATAACAGGGAAGAAGGTAAATGTGGCAAGGCACAGAACAAACACGGCTGTAAGGGGTACAAACGAAAGTTGCAATTTACCAAAGAATAACTGTTCTGCACATTTTATGTAGCATGTCAAATCTATCAGATATTCTCCTATTAAATCATCGTTCTACAGCAACAATCATTCTCTCAATCAATCCCCCGTGTTGTTAACTCTTAGTAATGACTAACTTGGCAGCAACTGATGTTTACGTATATTTTAAAGTCCTGATAACTGCTCTGTATTTTTTGGAAGGTAAATTTCCTTTACATTTTGTCTTTTTGTTTTTTGAACCTATTTTTAAAAGATGGACGCATTCAATTGGAAAATAAAATTTTGTAACACACATACAGATTATGTTAGCTCAGGAAATTGGCAGTGGGATAAGAACAAAACCGTTCACCTCCTGATTGCTGATTCAAATCTAGCCCAAGTGAGATAGTCACAGAAGCTATGAAACTCCCACGGTGGCTTTGTGATTTGAGATTATTTTTTTATGAATCTCAATCCACTTTAGGCCAAGAACCAGAATCACAAACCTACTGCCTCAGTGAGCATTAAACAGCGTAACTACACACAGTAATGTAGGAGATGCCAAAAAAACTAAACTGGTCCACGAGAAAGAGTTCCCACCTTATTGTGGGAACTTGCCATTAAAAAACAAGGTTGGCTCATACAAATGTACAGCACGAACAGAGAAATACACCTCTGTCTTTCTATCAAACAGAAAACAAACCAATCTCCCTGTAATCAAATCAGCTAAGAGTTGCACCGTTTACCTGAAATGTGAACTGTTTCTCCAAGAGATCAGGAGTCCTAAATTTTCCTCAAAGCTTCTGGTTTGATAGTAAGTCCCTGTATCACTTCAAAGCCAAGAGCGGAGGACAGGAGAATTACACAAATGTTTTCTATCACAATTACCAAGGAGGATGCACAGCAAGCTTATGCATTCCTTACCCCTTAAAATCAAAGGGGGCATTAGGCAGTAACTGTAAGCTCTAGTTATTCTTTGGTCTGCTTCTCCTGCCTAGATGGGAGGAACAATCGAGGCATTTAATTTTGCAGAACACTAACACTGAGGAGAGCTGTGTTGCACCTTTTACTTTATTAACCGATGATAAGGAAAGCTGTTGCACGGAACAAAAATTCTACTACAGCCAACAAAACAGTGATGCTCAGGCATATTCCCTGTGGCTCTTTCTTCTAGGGAGCATAAATCATCAGAGTCCCTCAGGAACTACTTACTCCAGTTTCCTCCCTTAGATATGTTTGCTAACCTGAGGGGCTAAAGGTCTCAGGACTCAAGAGTAGATTTAAGATTTCCTACCATCTGTGCTGAAGTGTAGCCAATGCAAATTCTACCTTCAGATCTGCACTCCAGTGCCTCCCTGTTATGTTTCATTTCACACTTATGATCTTTATTCCTTAGAAACAGGAAAAATGCACAGCTGATGAGACATGTTTGCATGCAGCTTGAAATTGTTCCTTCAGTGGATGTTCCTTGGACGTGCACTTTATGCAAAGGGAAGCAAGATGAGGAGCAGAACTGCATTTTAAATGGACAAGTATTCTTTATGCTACATAGGGACCTGGGGAAGCAAGTAGTTCTCTTCAATGTTTTTAGATATATCACTGAAAGTACTCACAAATAGAATGTGAAATAATAGGTGAGAAGTGGAGACGTTTTCTTCTTCCTTTGCTATCTATTCATTTTTTCTAATTGAACAAATGTGGGTTTGATGGTCTTTTTCCACAGTCACAAAATATTTTAAAAGGAATAGCCAACATTTTATAAGGATACCTGTGAATACATAAATAAACAAACATACAACTTGCTTATGCTTTCATCACAGGAGTTCTAGTAAAATGAATGAAAGAATCCTAAAGGTATCTAAATACAGCTAAATTCAGCTGATAAACTGGAAGAAAAAGAAATAACAGCTAATAATGTTATTAAGAACTTGGAGGGGAAAGCACATCTTTTATATGAATTTAAACTTAAGATCTGATATAGAGATTATTTTACTTAGGAGATGCAAGGTTATTAACGCTGGTCCACAGCAGAGAATTCATATACACACTACATCTTTTTAAACCTACAGAAGCTGTTTGAAGTCTGTTTTGGGGAGTCTCCAGAGTGAACCAATTTGCCAGGGGAACCTGGATGTCTGTGGAAATACACATTACTTGAAGTCATGAATTACAAGATGGCTAAAACTACTGAAGAGGGAAACAGTATTTCAGCCCAACAGGATTCCACCAAAAATAAAATAAGAAAAACCCTCACTCTTAGAATACCCAGTAGATAATTTCAGCTCTCAATTAACATGAAGTTTTATGGGTACTAACTAACTTCAAAAACCTCTTGTGAACTTGCTTGGTGTTTCTGGGAGAGCAGATTATACCAGTGATCAAGAAAATGCAAAACCTAAGTATGCTTCAATCTGCCACTTGCAAGAAAAAAGGTAGTGCTAGAAAAGAACAGAAGCAGCAGCTCTGCACATCTCTCACACTGAACTACTATGCAGTTTGATGCTGTCCATTTTCAGACTGAAGAGTAAATCTGGGCTCTCAAGAGTCTTAACCCCTGACGAAGCTGAGGCCCTTTCTGAGAGCTGTTTAACTTATTTAGCAACTAACACATTGAGCTTATAAGCACTGGGATTTAACAGTCTTCTTCAGTGACTTCACCCACGTTGGAAGCTCATCATCATTCTGTGTAGCAAGTGACCACCAGCTTTGAGAGTCTGCCAAGAGTCAAAGAACACAGGTGTTAACCATGACAAGGTGTTTACCAGCATGGTTGGTAACATAAACAGGTGGGGGGGTGAAGGGGGAGTTCATATATTTCCTAGGAGAGAAGGTTTCACATGAAGAAAGACTACCCAAAGACAATGTGCCAGCATGTGCAGATCCCAGACCCAGCCTTGACATGGTATCTGAGTCTAGATCAGGATTTGTATTTCACAATCAGTTTCACATGTTCTAATTAGTTTCTCAAGCTGCACAGAGAGCAGAGGAAGTTCACTTAGACATATAAAAGGAGACAATAGTAAACTTTAAAAAAAAAAAAAAAAAAGTTATAGAGAATAATTGTGCTCTGGAGGATTTATTTATTTACTAACATAAACAGTACACACTGAGATAACATCTGGCGATGTTTACTACAGTGAAACCCAATCAATACTTCCGTCTACTACAATATCTGTCCGCAAAACAGCCATTCCTCCTGGCACTCACAACAAATACTCATCTATCTATTATAGCAGCCTTTGTCAGCAAAAAGAGAGGTGAGCACCTTAATTCTGTTTGAAGTCAAACCGAATACAGAAAATCAGATGTATGTGGATACAAAAACAATGTCGGAAAACCAGAGAGAGATGCAGTTTGTAGCATGGCAAAATTCATCCTTGCAGCATTTAAACATGCAACAGATCAGATATTATATCAGATATATATATATATATATATATATATATATATATCATAAAAGATATTTTTTTTTTTTTTTTTTTTTTAATGAGTCTAGAGGCTTAAAATCTGGGCATTCCTTTACATCTGCTAGTAAGCTAATAAGCCTTTTGTTGCATTTTAGAGATGCAAGTAAAATCAGAAAGTTTGACTTCTCATTTCCTTTTGAATTCAGAACTCAAAAAGAAGCAACGGAGCTTTCCCACAGAATTGAAAAGTCAAAAATGAATCCACCAGAGTTTCCAAGTAAGTCCTTTTAGTGTTTTATATTTCTGTATTTGCACTATAACTTGTCCCTGTAGAAAGATTATGTTCTGTATCACCGAAGCAGTCACTAAGCATTACCTTAGTACCTACTGAACCTTTACCTTTCCTGAACCTGTGCCCCTTCCATTCCAAGAAACAGATTAACATGCAGTGTCACGCATCACTACTATTTATAGGTAATGAAATTAAGCAAAAAATAACAAGACCACACAGTAGATAGAAAACAAAACAAGCAAAACCTCTGATTTTCTCTTCACAAATTTTTAATTGATACAAGTTTTATTTTAACAGTTGAAAGGAAAACAATATGCCTGAATAAAGTGACTATATATGTATATATATATATAAAGTAAATGTACATCTGCCCCTCTTTAATTTCACATTTTGCTATCTCACTGTGCAAGCTACTTCTATTTGTACAGGGCCTGAAGGTAAAACATGACCCTTCTGTGTTACACCAAATCCTCAGGCAAGAGCTGTGTTCAGAAGATACTGTAGTGATACGTTACCCTTTTCCCATTAAAAAAAAAAAATGACTTCTCTTTGACAAGATAATTGGGGTTGTAGTTATGAAGTAGGGAGAGCAGAGAGGCAAGAGGACACAATTTGTTTTCTTCTCTTCTGGAAGAGACCTACGGGGCAGTGAAGAGCTCATTTTACCCCGGACCAGTAAACTAATCAGTGATGGTAAGCCCAGCAGTAGAGGAAGCTGTGTGCAACACCAGTCCCTGTAATTTGCACTAGGTAAAATTTGCATTAACACTTTCTGTTTAGTGTCTGTTACAGCTCATTGCTTTCTGTTCAACTGTAGTCTTACCACAACCTAAAGTTCTTCAGGAAGTGGTCATTAAGGAATGAACTTCAGAAGAAGCTTAGCATTAGAGAGATAAGAGCAAATAGGAGAAAAAGGCAGAAAGCAGCAAAAATCCCATTGAAATAATGAAAGACCCTTCTTAAAGAACGATACCATACATCTTTATTGTCAATTCAGGCACATGAATGCTTGAGCTAGTTGGAAGTGTGAAGACTGGGATTTCAAACGTGCGGAATGAGCTCTGTCAATTTTTCTAAATTTAAACAAAGACAGGACAGCACACACTCAGTTCTGAAAGCTCAACACTGAAATTATCAACACGGGAGTCTCCATTTGCAGATCAGTGTTAAGAGGAGCAGAAAAAACAGACTGAGGCAGGGACTGGGGATTTTACACCTGGTTTCATCACGAGCGGGAGCACAGCCCAGCCTCGCGAGGGACCAGTTTGTCTGATCTGCACATGGAATTTGCCAGTTTCTCCTCAGCTCCACAGAAGAAAACTGTTTCATTAGATAATATTAAAGATAGATAAGGTGAGAAAGGGGAATAATTTCTAACCAATATAGTCTTAAGAACCTTCACAAAAGAATTCCAAACAATGTAAAATTAGGAGATTAAAAACAAAACAAACTTTCATTTGACCACTACTGGGCTAAAATACGTATATGACAATTTTTACATCTTTTTTATTATTAAACAACCTCTAAATCTACTTGCTTCAAAAACAACAACACACATACACACACACACCACACACAAAATCAACTTGTCTCTAAAGAAGGCATCACATATTTTTCTGCTGTGAACATTTCCTCTGCCTCAACTAGGCCAAGAACACAGCAGAGTAAGCACCCATCCATCCAGGCAGCACAGCTGGAGAGGTGGGAAAAATCTGTGCATACAACGCATCAGGATTACCAGAACCTACCCTATGGAGTTGGGGAGCTCCAGCACAGGCATTGGCAATGTAACCTGGCCACACTGAAGGGAATCTGGAAAAATCCCACCGACTCTGTTGGGATCAGGGTCTCACTTCATCTGCAAGACTCAAGATCTGAAAATGATTGTACTCACTAAAGAAATAGTGTGCAGATTCTAGAGGAGATTCTGGAGATTTCATGCTTGTATAATTTCTCAGGATGCTACAAAGAAAACTTGTTTTGTTACATGGTTTACATGCCACCCCAAATTTCACTCACCTACCACTGTCTCCAGGTAGCAGGAGGGACTGGGTTACAGGTAAAGTCCTGCCCATTCAGACAATGGGATTAAGGTCAAGGAGCCATGGCAGTGAGACTCAGTGTATACAAGATAATGTCTGTGATTCCTACGATCTCGTCAGGGAAAAGTCAGGAGAAAAAGTCCATCATCCCTTCTAGACTTCCACAAGTGCCTCCACGTATAATCACAATGCAGCTCAAAGAATTAGTTCAGCATTAAATAATGTCTGCTTTCCTGTACAGAATTTTTTTTTTTTTTTTACAAGATTTTCTAGGTATAAGGAGCCTTAAAGAATAACCACTGTATGGTATAGATACATTCTAAACATTATGACAGAGAGAGTGTAAAAGATTTTTAGAAAGTAAATGCTTTTAAATGTAATTAAATCACAATAACGATAATCACATAGCTGTGCCTCTGACAGTCTGACAATGCGGGGACATCAGAAATGCTTTCCACTATCAGAAACCATGGGAAATCTATGTCTCTCTCCTGCTGCTGAAAGGATTGGGAGATATAAAATGTGTTTGAACAGCTGATAATTTCACAGAGTAAGATTTACCTAACACATCTGAAATTCTCCAGGACACTAATGATTAAAACGAGGATGAGATCCTTTCTATCTCAGTATAATTGCTGGTAAGAAACTGCACCCACGGAAGGATCACCAAAACTTTATCCTCTAGGCAGCAGTCCACCCAACGAGATTCTTCCCTTTGCTCTCGGCACTTCCCAAGTGCTAGACAAAGATGCTACTTTCAGGCTGTCAAAGCCCCTAAAAGCCAAGCATCTGAACGTTACTATAGCTAGCTTCAAAGTTCCTGTGATAGACCTGCATATCACAGCAAACATCTTGAATTGCAAGCATGATCAGAATAAGGGCAGAGGAAGCAGTGCAGAACAGTATTTCCTTAACTGCACACACAAGGAAAAGAAAGGCCAAGAATTACTAACATGCCAAGTTGCAGCAGAGGAAGAAAGAGTAAATAGTATCATTCTTGGGGTCAGTATCATATAGCCATGAAGCACCATAACAAATTCAATTGCACACTCAGACGCCGTTAGTGGGCATAAATGAGTACGTGCAGGAGCCCTATCTGTTGAATCAAGGACTTCTCATTTCTAATCATTTGTATTTTCCAACAAGTTTCATCTCTCTCTGGCTCAGACTCTGACAACAGCGTTTGGCAGATTTTCCTACTGGAGGTCTGATCTTGCAGCCTACATGCAAAGGGACTGTGCCACTATAGCCTACATAAACTGGGATTTCAATATCTAAACTGGTTCATATTGAGAGAGGATATGCAATGGTCTGGTTGGACAAATCCAGTCATCCTGGAAAATACACATGCAATTCTATGAAAAGTTTCTTCTCTCAAGAATCACAGGACTCTATCACTTATTACCATTACCGTAAGTCTTCCACTTTACTAAATATTTTAATTACTCAAAATTCCCATGTTAACAGTACACGAGCCAGAATAAATTCTTTAGAAACATTATGAACAAAACTCAAAAAAAAAAAAAAAAAAAAAAAAAAAAACAACCAACCAAACTCAACTGCTAAGGAAACCAGTGGGTTCATAAATGTATCTTTGACTCAGAGATGCCATCAGTATTACTAACACCAGCATACTGCAAAGCCAGATATTTTTCCAATGGCCTTTAAAAGCATAAATTTCCCTGTCAAGTGCTTGTTACCTCAAACCTGACCATCTTGCTGCCATCTCCTGAATGTTTCTAAAGGAGAGAGGTACAAAAAGAAGAAGGAAGGAGCAAGAACTAGGTCCTTCTAAGTCACAGGATCACCAGAATGGTATAGGATGATCACATGAACAAAACAAATTATTCTTTTGTCATGAGGAAACACAGAACTGCTAAAACACATATGGAATCACAGCACGTCCTGTCAGAATTTTGAAGACCCTCCAGAGCATGCATTGGCACCAAAGCAACAAACTTGTCAGCAGTGCAGTTCTGCAGATGATTTCTTTAAATAAATAAAATAATAAATTAAAAATATTCTGATCTCTTCTGTGCCAGTGGAAACTGTTGAAAACAATAGATCAATTTTGACACAACTGAAATTAAAATCTGTTCTAATCTATTATTTAGATGCAGGGGCAATGACGGGAAAGAGGGCAATAAGAAGAACCAGATACTCGATCATAAAACTCAGAGCTAGACCACTTACACTAATGAAGAAAACAGACCAGAATTTTTTGGTGTCTTACGTTCATCAGACTGCCCTACATCAGATGCTGGAATTTAAAATGATTCAGTGAGAGTCTCCCCAGGGGCACTGATGTAAATATGGAATAACCACAATGCTTTTCTTCGGAGTTCCTCCCTTTATATTCTGATTTAGCTGAAGAGTCTCATTTTGGATAGAAGAAAATAAGAGTACCAGGAATCAGAAAAGGCTAGGCCTATGTTGTTCTTTTTCCCCTTTTGTAGCTTGTTTAATGGCAATCTCGTTATAATCTTTATAATAGTGTCTTTATAATCTTGGTATGTGCTCAATGAGCTCTGGTCTCCCCTTTGTCTTGAAGTTAGATCAGCAAGTGCTTCGATAAATGGAGTTAGAGATTTTCCACTCCTACATGTTCAGGTGCTGAAATACTGATGTGTTTTACAACTTAATGCAGTAGAAAGTTGTAAAGGGAATCAGTGCTGATATTCCCATGTCTTTTTAATGTGAGTAAATCACAACCATACCCCTTTATATACCAAAACAACCACACACTAGAGAGCGATTTTCCTATCTTCATCTATTGTGGCCATTATTCTGCAAAAACAAGAGCTGCCTCATGCAATAAAAGTCAGAGTTCTATTCTTCTGCACACTACTATCGATGGTCTCAACATACAGAACTAGAAAAACTCCACCCCATTATTTTTGCAAAATAACAACAACAGCAAAAAAAAAAAAAAAAAAGTGATAGACTTGATTGACAATCATTCCCAACTCTTCTCTGTGCTACGTTGTGAACAGGACTGATTAAAACCTATCTGAGAACTAGAAATGTTATCTGGCCAACTGCATTCTGAGATTGGCAGTTTCACAAAGTGAAAATATCTTTCAAGGATGTTTGCATGAAAATTCAGAAAACTGAAAGCTCATTATCTCCTGAGAAATTGCTTTTTGCAAAAAGCTTTACTCGAGCCCCATTACATACTTGCACCTTTAAGCTATCTCCATAATCTTTGTCACGGGCCTTTGTACCAGACTATACCTGGACTGTTTCCATTCATCCAATTTTTCAAAAACAGGAACTGAATCTAATCAGGATTAGTACACTGGCTGTCAAGAAACCATACAGATGCACAGCAACCAAACATCTGCCCTTTGGTGCGTGTATGACTCCCTCCCCTGTCTTTTCTCTAAAAAAAGAAGGGTCAAAACAAAATGCTGGCAGTCCAACTGAAATCTTTGAAGAGACAGTATGGTTTTAGTTATGAGAGGATGGAAAAATGAGAACCCTGGGGATTTTTGCAAACATTAAGTTTTATTAATCAGGAACGTACTCGCCACATACCAACATTTCCAAATGGTATGCTGAATTAGAGAAATGCAAGGGAATAAAACAAAACTCATCTAGTCCAATCTTATCCTCACCTACTCCAGTCCACCTCAGCCTACTCTTGAGGTGGTTTTCCAAGCCATTCTTCAAAAAAATAAACTTCCCCAGTTTCCACAGTACCTAGAGGCAGGGTATTCCACAGTTTTACTGCCTACACAGGCAGAACATGGTTCTTAATATGTACCTTGGTAATTTTCACTGCTCATTGAACTGATTTCTTCAGGTCTTTCTCCCAGAGGACATGAAGAACAATTAATCACTGTGCTCCTGGTTATATCTTTTTACTCACTAGATTTTTTTTTCCCCTGCATAACGTATACAATAAAAACAACATTTTTGGAAGCATAAGATGCCATGTAGGGCTTCTACGTACCCTCATGCCCCTAAACCAGGTAACAATCAACCAGTTTCTACTTTCTCAACAACTTTAACACTAGGACAATTTTTGCTTTGACAAACATTTATGACCTCTCTCTGTTTCCATTGGGGTTCCACAGGTAAAAATCAGGACAGAATTTATCCCCATGAGTTTCTGGATTAATGCCTTGGTATAAGAGGGGAGAAAAGGCAAAATTAATTCTCTTTGTTAGTGCTAACACAATTCCTCAGTGACAGCCAGCCCCAAGACACTTATCTTTCTTCAAAGAAGCATACTTATATATTTATTTCGCATTCAGACATCTTCTCCAGCGCAGCTACTCTTTCTGCATCCAAAAAGGTCTTAGTGAGCTATTCAGGGTTCAAATCTTGTCCGAGGAATAGCAACCACGAATGTACAAGGCTCAACAACACTAACATTAGACACACAATTCTAGTTAAAACTGCAAGGTATAGGAGGGAAAGGAAAGATCCCGTATCCATCAGAAAACACGAGGACCCCTGTGTTATGAAGAACACAGGGGGGTAGCTTGTTTGTTGCTTCAAAATTCTTCCTTCATTCAAAAGCACTGCTTAGATGGATGAAGTCCTGTATAGCCTTGACATCCTGACGCTATACATGCTGCATATACTCTGGGATGCCAGCTTACTATGTCACATTGGCTTGGGTTCTGCCTGTTCCCTTCCTTAAGCCTGCAAGCTCAATTGAACTTATGAAAATTCAAACTGTCTTCTGTCTGTTTCATACATCATCAGCAAACAATCAGTAGACAAAATGAATTTGTTCTCTGTAATTTTGAGGCTATGTGAATGTCTCTGCTGCATAATACAAAAAAAAAAAGGGGGAATAAGGTTTGGTATGCAAGGTTAATTCAGCATGAAGCAAAAAAACAGATGGAGAGAGAACACACAAACAATAAAATACTCAACAGTGGGAAGAGTGACATGAGAAATACTTCTATAAATTGGAGTTGGCCTTGATAACTTTGAGTGATGGAATTAAACAAAAGCACAAGTGAGTTGTGAAAGATCACCTCTGTGAGTGACTGTATCTCTGTCCCTCATGTTTTGTCTACACAATACACTTATTAATGATAACAATGGTTACTATTTCTCCTCTAAGAGCTCTGCAAAAACAAACTCAATAATGTTCACAGAGCTGTATCAGTACTGAAGTCATAACCAGATTGAAAAACTAATCTGCTAAACAAGGTGCAGAGAGGTTAAACGATCTGTCCAGAGCCACTCAATGAGCCACCATCCAGCAAAATTCAAACTCCAGACGTCTTGGTCATTAAACAGACCACAAAGCCATGTAAGATTGAAACTGAAAAAAATGTCTTTTTTTTTTTTTTTTTTTTTTTTAATTTAAATGTGTTGTATGTTCCTGTTGGCCTCAGCCCATGACACCTAAAATCAAACAGCTATAACTAAAACCATTTACTTTTAAAGCACATCCAGTGCATCTCTTGTATAATTTATTTTCTTCCACAGACAACATGCTTTCCCCACTGTCCAGTTCTAAAATCAAACACATGTTGAACGTCAGCAGAGGTAACTAACTCTTCTTACTGGACTTAATCCTATTTTGGGTTAATTGCAAATATTGAAGTACTTAAGCACATCTTTAAAGTTAAGTATTTGAGTAGACCCGTGGTTCTCAGTGGATCTAGTTGCCTATTAATCCACATAATTTTAGTACATAGCTGATCTGACCACCCAACATAAAAAGAATCAAGCCCACAGACCTTTCCCATTAAGAGAATGCCTGCACTACATTTACAAGGCTGTGTTCTTGTGCAGCTGCCTGCCAGATGTTCACGTGTTGTGAATCTGTATTTTCCTGTAGCGCCATTTAAGTCATTTTATAACAGCTGAAAATTTGGCCCCTTTTTCTACTAATGACTTATTTTAAGGATATTTCTACCTAAAACAAGGTTCCACTCTTCAATTAAAACAATCCTGTTCTCTAATAGAAAACTAGCAAAGCATGGCTTGCCTTTTTTTATTTCTATTTTTTTTTTACTGTTTTCAGGTTAACACAGGAAAGTCATACTTGAAAGTCTACTTCATTAAAGGTCTCACAATTAGAGACACCTGATAACAGTAAACATATATCTGAAAGAAAATAAATTCTTAAAGCATATTACTGTCTACAACAACGGTGCCCCTATAGTTACATGAACAGAAGGTATAGTAATAATCACAGTCTCATTTTACAGCATACATCTGCATGCATAGAAAGTTTCCCCAACTTATTTGTCTCTATTACAGGCTGTATGACAAAGCTACACAATTTAAGAGCAGCTAGGAGTTTACAGATGGGGTATTACTGGGGAAATAAAACAAATGAAACAAGAAATTCAAAGATTAGATGCTTAGATCTCTACCTCAGGGAATGTAAAGAAGAACTGAACAGAAAAGAGCTACAGTCATGATCCCCTGCTCCATTTCTAGTTCAGCCCTTGATTTACTCTGATCTGGACCAAGCTGTACAGTATTTCTGCCTTGACTTGCTTGCCACCCTACACATGTTAATTTACTTTTTTTTTTCCCCTGCTTGTGAGTTCTGCACTTGTGTATTTATTCCTGCTCCTAGATTCCCATCTCTTCCCTAACTAAAAAAGCCCATTCCAGCATCATCTATGAGGTCCATATATCACTACCCGACATTTTGCATTAGGGCTTTCCATGCAGGACTTACAGACTATTTGAATTCTAAGGATTCAAACAACATGCTTTAATTCAGTCCTCACTCTGCTGTTACATTTTGGAAAGAGAGTTACTATTGGTTTCCAAAAAAATTTCTCTTAGTTATTCACAGAAAATAGAAAGACAACTTTGATATTCAGTACTCCCAGATTCACAAATATCCTCTAACTTTCCCCCTTGCTCCTAATACCTCCCTTTAAATTGTTGCTAGACCCAACAAATCCACCAGTGTTCTCAGTTCAGGTCCCATTTCAATCGCAAGGCTAACTTCTCGTGGCCAGGGAAGCTGGATATGCCATGATGAGGAGAAAATGTTAAATACAATTTACTAGCCACAGCCTGCAGTTAATGCAAAATATTTAAGCAACACAATGGCATGGCCCTTGCCAGTAATGTAAAAACACAATGGAGTCGAGTCAGAATGGCACAATCTGCCTGCCTGAGTCATGCTTGGTGTTCCACACTAGAAGGGGCATGCATTAGCTGCTTACAGTGTACTGTACCCTTCAGCTAGTTTAAACTAAATCATTAAAATACAACTTGAAGAAAAAAAAAAAAAGTTGGGGAACAGAGAGTTAAAAAAAAAACAACCATGGAATAGTTAAAATATTTCAATATTGAAGTACAGAAGTATTACTTTGGGAAAAGACGCTGGATTTCATTACAGACTGTACATTTTGATCTCAGAGAAGAAAACAAACTGACTTTGCTTTGTCATACTCCACAGCTTTGCAGTGTCGAACTGAAAAATCAACTCTTTCTTACTATCTTCAAACTCTTGGATTTTTACTCATATATTATTTTGTTAAATTCAGAGTAGCTGAATCTACAACATTTCCCAGTCATCTTTTACTTGCTTGTTCTCCATCCGCAGGAGTTCCAAATCTTAATTATTTACCCAAACATATTCAGTAAACACATTCTAAATAAGGGTAGATGTACAATCTGCCTTGCATTTATGGAATAACTGTGCCCTTGAAAGAGGCTTCTTTCTTACTGGGAGACACAAGACATAATTTTGACTGCTTTGTTGTATTGCAGCACAGATGAATAAGGCATCTTTGCCTTCATCTATGTCATAAAGCAGCTGAAGCCTCCTGTGATGTCATTAGAAAGATATTCCATCTTTTTCTTATATAAGGGACAAAAATTTATTACGACAACAAAAAAAGAGAATAAACTATATTTTGTGCTATGGGGAACCTTCTACCATTTTCTATTTTCTGTACTCCAAAGTGCAGAAATCCTCACTGACAAAGCCGTAGGAACCGTATGTCAACAGACACACACTCTTCCTAATAACAATCAAAGCAAAAAAGAAAGATCTATTCAGGGGTCTGAAATTAAAGATCTGAAAGATTCAAGTTTAGTTCTAATTTTCAAATGAAACATCCTTTGAACTTCTAAATCCTATTCAGGGGGAATTTGACCTTTATCCAAGAGCAGTTACTGTGCTAACACTTTGGATGTATATTGAGGAAAAATACTGACAAAAGGTGCCGGAAAAGCTTTTACTTACAAGAATGCAGTGCAGCTTAATCTTTTTGTTTTTAAGGTGCAGTGATTTCAGCATCTACAATGTAACTTCAGGCAGTCTGAAAAGAAACAGGTTAAAATCTCTTTCAGTTATAATTGGTATTTCAGATTTAATTAAAAATTAAACTTTCATAATGTTTCACCATCCAAAGCAATGCATTATCAGTCAAGCGTAGCCTTTTTTTTTTTTCTTTTTTTTTCTTTTTTTTTTTGTTAAAAGAAGCTCTTCCCAGAGTATTTTACAATAAAAGAAGAAGGGGAAAAAGGCAATTGAGAGCAGCAAAATATATTTCTACAGTAAAAAAATATATATTTGAATAAGTTGGAAAGAAGCCTTCTGCCACTTCATTTTAACAATCAACCTTATACTAATGTAAAAAGGAAAAGAAAAAAAAAAAGCATCACAATTAAAGATGACAGAAAAACATCACCACACATCAATGATTGTGAAGGGAAAAATGTTAATTTCTGTAAAACAAGGACACTGCTAGGACCAGAACATACGCACCAAAAGGGAAAATGTGGCTTTACATAATGCCAGCCAACATTTTTTAAAAATCAGCTCTCCAGCATGTAGCACTTCAGACTGTTGTATGGAGGAGCAGAAAGACAAGTTCCAAAAGAGGAAAGCTGTTTTTAAAGTGCACGAGGCAAAAGGTCCCTTGCACTCATTTGTTAAGGGATATGAAATAGCTACTCTCAAACCTGTAAGGCTTTGTATCATGTAAAACAAAATGTCATTTTACCGTGCAAAACAAATTATTAAGAAGTGGTAGTTACAGACAAAGCATTTGTATAAACGCAGAAAACTTTTTTTTCCTTTTTTTTTTTTTTTTCAAAATACAGTTGGAATGACAATAAAACTCCGGGGGTTATGCCATAAATACAAGTTTAAATGCTAGAGTGGAATTATAAACCTGTGGTTTTAATTATATCTAATTATAAAGGTTCCAAAACCAGGAGAAGTGAGAATAACAGAAAATATTAATAATAAATTAAAACTATTTTGCAGTAAGTTGTCAGGATTTGACCTCATAATAACAAACCATATAGCTGTATATACAGACACACGCAATGTACCAAGTCATTAAAGAAACAAATCAAAACTTGCTCAAATTTTATTTTAAAAAGATGACAGCAGAACTTTCCTAATTTGCCCCATTCAATGTCAAAGCAATTTTCCTCACTGTTGCATATTAAGAGCGAGCTGTGAATAAATTCTGGACACAAATCTAACACTGATTTCAAACGTCCCACAGTCTGGGGGCAACTCCTCACCAAAGTTTTATTTTTG
This sequence comes from Centrocercus urophasianus, assembly GCF_019232065.1. Taxonomy (NCBI): domain Eukaryota; kingdom Metazoa; phylum Chordata; class Aves; order Galliformes; family Phasianidae; genus Centrocercus; species Centrocercus urophasianus. The sequence goes on along the minus strand of NW_024884364.1, from coordinate 6,922,179 downwards.
ATCCCCCATGAGTAAAACAAAAAGCAAACCAAAACAAAACTTAACATAAACACAAAACAGCTCTTCAGGCTTCGGTGTTATATAATCCTCCACATTCCTTTCCCATAAATGTTAGCAAGAAACACGCTCTATCGTGTGATACGCCGCCGTGCAAACATGCTCATACATACGTGTATCCTACAAACACAAATGAGCTCAGTTACTGTTAGTCTTAACTCTGTCAAAATGAGCTACACTGAAGCAGGCAGCATTAAAGGGGAGAGCACATCAAGCATCACCAAATCTCATGCACAATGAATGAAACCTTCAGCACTGAACTGAAAGGAACAAGATTTCACACCCAGCTTTCCTAGGACAACACCTGCACAGCACAACCTGGCATGAAACCTTTCTCAAAGTGTCCTGGCAAGATGAATCATCTGAGAAACACATTCCTTGTTCCCTACACAATCTTTACATTATATAACATCCCTTCTCTCTTCTGATCAGCACCTAGAAAGCCACACAGAGGAAAGGGGAAGCGATCCAGCCAAAGCAATTGCAAGTCCATCCAAACCAGGCAGGAGCACAACCATCAAATGGGTGCTAACAGCTTCAGCCTCCAAACTTCCATTTTTCTTCTCCTCCCTCTTTCAATTTTAGCCCCTTTCCTAAAATCTTAAGGACCCTAATGCTGGCTTGCCAGCTGAGAAGCACAGGGGCAGTGGTATTTGTAATCCAGAGCTATTTATTTTAATGAATGCAATGAAAAACTGACCTCAACTGAGAAAACAAAGAGCATTCAGCAGAGGGTGAAATGTATCCTCATACAGAGAGCCAGAATACAGACTGCACACTGAAGCCCTTTTCTGATGACCTAAATAGGAATAAATTGGTGCTTGGACTTAATCACAGCAAATTTTGTCCAAAATAACCATTTTTCTCGTAGAGAATGAGGAAGCATTTTGCCCTCTCCTACGAAAACGTGACAGTGCAGCCCCTTCTCGCTCCTGACAGCTGTTGATCAGCATTACCCCAAAGTCCCTCCTGCTCTGTGCACGTTCTTCTAATTGAAAAGGAAAACAAGGGAAGGCAACATGTAATGTTGCCATTTGAGCTGAGCAGCAGGGCACAATGCTTGCAGATGTAGCTGTCCCTCTCCTTAAGGCAGGCATAGCTGGCACACACTACGAGCCACCAACTAAAGGAAATGGAGCCTCATGAGTCTGCTGCCATCTTGAAAAACTGCCGTGAAAAAACTGGAGTTAACACAACATCCTACATACAGAGTCCTGCTGCAAAGAGCTGCTTCAGCTACAGTTTGGAGACAAACCCAAAGCACAACCTACAGAAAGCCCCATTAAACACAGAATACCAATCACTGCCATCTTAATCATATCTTTCAGTTCACGATCTAAGAAATTCACGATCTCAAGATGAATAACTTAGACAAGTACATATGAGCAGCAGGTTGAAAAGGAGATGGCTTCTTAGCCAGATGGCTAGCACAAGTCAGCTCTCCTGTCTTTAAGGAAAGCCCTGAATCCCTTAAGAAAAGGAACCTGGCTTGCTGGTGAAATTCTGCTTGCGAGAAGCCCAAGAACTGAAATTATAGGAATGATGAGTATGAAAATGAGCTACATCAGTGAAGTGTTAATAGGAGGGCAAGTGTTGGCTCTCAGTAAATGCTTCAAAAACAAATCACAGAAAGGTAAGCATGTTTTGATGGTTGGTTTTTTTTCCCATGATTTCTGCTTGCCATTAAATTTATGCACAGCCTGAAAAATGTGAGAGCAAAGCTATCGACTGGACATGACTGAAGTCACGTCAGCAATATTCCATGAAGTAAAGGCACCTCACCCTGCTGTGTCTGTCTGGAGGTGGTGATCTAGTTCACCGTTTTTGGAAGGGCCACATTCACTCAATCTAAAAATTAAGTAAAGAAAAAAATCATTTGTTACTAGAAAACATTTCAGAACATTTTAGCCTTTTGCAAACTGCTTCTTGGCAGCAAGCAAACTCTGTAAGGGCTTGATTTGTCTTGAATACCTGATGTCAACTGGAGAAGGTTAATGAGAATCACATGCAGTGGATTAGTTATGGGAAGAGAGGAAAGGGTAGGAGAAAATACAAGTGCAACATTTATTGGCGTCTTTTCCATTTTCTACATAGAATTTACAACATCAATCATCGATCATTTTCAAAGTACTTGATCATATCATTGTTCTCACTTCTAGAACTGCAAATCAATGATGAAGAAAGTACCACAAATAAGTACTCACAAAAAGTGAAATATGGATGCCCTTACTCACTGAAAAAAATCACGTATGCTAAGAAAGCCCCTTTCAAGAACCAAAGAAAGAAGAAAAGAAAACCCATTAATTTTAAGAGAATTTTCAAATAAGCTCAGACGCCAGTCAAGAGAACTCATTCCAATTTCAGAATCCAAATGATGGCTTAGGGTATGGTCCAGATTACTTTCTGGCCTTTTATGTCTGAAAACACCAAGTCATGGACTGATTTTGTCACAGCAGTCAGAGAAGGAGATCTCTGCTGTACAGGCTCACCATGTAACAACAAAGAGGCAAACTTTGAAACTGGAACTGGTATAGGCACATCAGCAGAAAGGTCTGTCTCAGCTCATTAGTAATGCAGAAGTATAAACCTTAATAATGCAGATAGAGCATTACATCACTTCTGCTTTTCAAAGTGAATGTCCTTCAATTGATACTACTCCAAAGAGTCTTTTCTCTATGTAGAGAGGTTCTTTTTGTGTCAGTTGTTCTTCTTGAGGGGATGGAGTAAAAAAAAAAAAAAAAAAGAACAAAAAGTAATGCCTGTGCTTAAAGAATCCTCACAAACAGGTGTGCCTTCCTGAATTGAAAAACTGTACACTTGAAAAAGTACTGTCTTTCAACTCATGGCCATTTACACAGTATAGCCACAGTGCCAGATGCAGCCCCACTATCAACCACAGAGCTGAGCTTCAGATAAACCTAATGCAAGACTGCAGCTCCTGGCACACAGGGCTGCAGGTGGGAGAAACCTGGGTTCTGTGCCTCAAGAGAGCTGGAGCAGAATACAACCTGTGGCACTGTGCTGGGAACAAGATCCCCTACCACTGTAGCATGGGAAAAAAAAGCACACTGAAGGTTTCTTTGTCAAAATGATAAACTTGCATCTGTTATTAGCTCACTGCAAAGCTGTATACCTACAGAGATTTCCTCTTCCTTACTGCATCTACCTAATGAGCTTACTTTCCCAGAGAAGACTGTCCTCATCACAAACTTCAGCTTCCAAGCTATGATTGTTTCATTTAGAAAAGAAATTTGGTAAGGAAAAAGGCGTATTTTTCACTGTTTTTCATTCCCCCTTCCCCAAAAAGCATTTGAACTGTTTTCATTTGAGTATGAAAAATACTGCCCATAGGATAAGACTAACACTCCTTGAAATTCAGGTTTCAGAAATTAGGAACACATAAACAAATAGAAGCTGTGGCACATGATCAACCCGAGTGGTAACTTCAAAATCCGCGCTGTATGCAATTTCACTGCAAGGGCTCTCATAACCGCTAAATGCGTTGGATTCTTTAACAGCACAGTCCACCCCTCTAATTTAATTCCTAGTGCTGACAAAGTAAGCAAGAAGTACTTGAGAAACCCAGCTGTAAAAGTATGTCAGTAGCTGAACTTGTCAACCCAGTGAAGAGTTAGTCTCCTTGTAACTGCACTTAAGACCTGACCTGGACTCTTGAAGTGCAGTTTCACTGGTGGTTATGTTAGTGCCAGGTGGGACCCAGCATCCTTCAAAATATCTCATGAAGCATTCCTTCTAGCTAGGGGTGATGATGGTAATCAAGTTTGCTGCTGAAAATGATGACATTCCCTATTCCAACTGTTTTCTTGCACAAGCTGTCCCTAAATCCTGTTTATGTTCTCAAGGAACAGGAACAGTGAAAGCACGCAGCTTGCCTGAGGCCTTGCCCAAACGATTCTTTCTCTAAAGATACAGATTCTTGTGAAGCAGCTCTAAATCACAGAATTTCAGGGGTTGGAAGGTACTTCAATAGATCATCAAGTTCAACCCCCCTGCTAAAGCAGGTTCCCTACAATAGGTCACACAGGTAGGTGTCCAGACAGGTCTTGCCTATCTCCATAGAAGGAAACTCCACAACCTCTGTGGGCAACCTGTCCCAGTGCTCCATCATCCTTACTATAAGGAAGTTCTTTCACATGTTTGTACAGAATATCCTGTGTTCAAGTTTTAGGCCACTGCTCCTTGTTTTATCACTATGCACCACCAACAGGAGCCTGGCCTCATCCATTCAGACCTCCCTTCAGATATTTATAAACATTTATCAGATCCTCTCTCAGTCTTCTTCTCTCCAGGCTGAACAGATCCAAGTTACTCAGCCTTTCCTCATATAGGAGATGCTCCAAGCCCTTCATCATCTTTGTGATCCTCTACTAGACTCCTTCCAAGAGATCCCTGTCTTTTTAGAACCAGAGCTGACATTTGCTGATCATTTGGAATACAGCTCAAGGACTTTGCTTATACCCACTGCAAGTTATTGTAGCGTATAAGCTTCCCCCAGTTCTTTTCAAGGTTCATAATGCTTTGATCTGCACAGCCTCACTGCTCCTGTTGAATGGTGTCGTCTCCCTTGGCTCAAATTATCTTTAGTGCATAAAATGATAATACCTGTTAAGAAGCAGGCTCTATCATATAATCACAGCAGAACCTTCACATTTATTCTGGTTTAACACAGAAACTTACATTAATAAATGTTTCATTGTGATAGGTATTTCAGTGCAGTGACAAACTGGGCGGATAAAGGAAATGTGGCGGATATAATTTGTTTGGATTTTAGCAAGGCCTTTGACACAGTACCACACAGGAAGCTCATAGAGAGACCATAGAATTATGGTCTGGATAATAATACAATGAGGTGGATAAGAACTGTCTGACAGATAGGAAGCAATGAGTTATTAATCAATGGTATTAGATAAGAACAGAAAGGAGAACCTACTCTGACGCCTTGCAATGAGGCTAGGATTATTATCCTTAAACAGATTCATTAAGAAACAGAAAAATAAGAATGTAAATGTTGACAGCATTCAAAATGGATAATTCAGAAATAAGATGTATGTCCAGTGTGAAGGGGTTTTAATGATCAAAATTGTAAGGTCCAAATAATGAAGATTTGCACTAGCCAGAGCAATGCAGTATTCATATATCTTAACACTCAAAAATGTTATTGAATGCTCACATAAAATTTGGTTTTAAAGTCAGAAATAAAAAGTTTTCATTATGTGAATATATGACTGTGTCACATTACTTTGGTTTAGTTGCAAAACTTATTCCCTTACAAAGCAAACTAAAAACCAAGCTGCAGCCACTGTGGACAAGCAAGATCATTTAGCTTCTTTTCTTACAGTAGGGATATTAGTTCTAATGATTAAAATTTAAAGCTTAAAGTAATCATATAGAATGCCCCTAAATTCTTCTTTGTAAACATGGTACTTCTTCAACTGTCATCTTGAATTTCCATCCCCCTGAACAGTCAAAGCCTTTTCATTGCTGATCTGTGGTATAAGGTGCAACACTGAGCTGTCCCCACTGAGACACCGTGTGCACACAGTACTTGCTGCGTAATGGGTAACTTCCTCTCCCCTTTGCTTCCATCAGTGACTTGCCTTGAAGAAGTTCAGTCTGACCCTTATCCATTTTAAGGGCAAGATCTTGGATGAAAGGCATTACACTGAGATGAAATATACGTTCATTGTCATATGGTTTTTCTTTCCATAGGGCATATGACAGATCAAAGTGATAATTCTTCTTTCTGAATTTGTAATGTCTCTAAGAATTGAGCAATTAAAGGTGCCAGTTGAATATTTGCAGGACAAACTCCATAATAGCAGCAAGGCATGTAGTTCACTATATCTTTTGTCTGTTAAGTAATGCAGGAGTGTTCCTTTCCCTTGCATTGATAACACAGCTCCAAATTATTTGTGCTGCTCCAAGAATGAGGGCAAACTAACTTCTGTTATTTTTCTGTTATGTCATCCTTCCTGAGGCGACAAAAGCAAATTGAATGAGTAGAGCTTATATGTTTTCCACTCTAAGAAACTTTGGAGAACTGTTGATTCCCACTCTCAACTTCTCTTTAATGGTCCATTATCAGACAATCTGATGTCATCAGACTGCATCCTTCAGGTTGGCTCATTTTCAGCATCCCATCACCTGTGTTTTTGGGTCCTTTGTTCTTCTCTCAGAATTTAATAATCCTCCTTCTTCCCTCAAACAGCTGCCCTACCTGCCCTGTAAGAATCCACCTCTTGTAACCCATCTGCAGAGCTTCCATTCCCCCTCCTTTGCTGCACACGGACTTTGGATGAAGGTGGGACAATCCTCAAAAAAGAGAAAAGGACAAGGAGGGCAGCGGTAGCAACAGAGACCTGAACTTGTAGTTCCCCTTGATGCTGGAGAGAATGAGAAGTGACACTATCCTTCTGTTACCCCCCACAGTAGCAACAGCAAGCAATGCATCTGTAGAACCTCCTTGGAACTTCCAACCAAGCATCTTGGAAATATCTTAGGATTTTGACATGTAAGGTGGGACATGTTATCTTTTACTGGAAAGTACAGGTAATAGAAAGTGAAGTGAGGAATTCACTTCAATTCACAAGCAGGTGCAACACTAATAGTATCAGGACTCTTCCAGATTATGCACAGAGTAAGTTTATCCTATCATGTGTACAAACTAAAATCAATACAAGCTTTTACTTAGGCACATTACGTACTTTTGTCAGTAGGCTGTTGACCTGAAGTCCAAAACCAGCTTCATTTTGCACAATGTCAGACACAAACTATGCCGAGAAAATTCACATCATTTCAGTTTATGCAACTGCCATATTAAACTCCAGGCCTAAGGAGGACACTGAACAATATCTTATAGTACACTCTATTAAAATTCAAAGTTCCAGGAACAATGCTTCTAACCTCTCCCCAGTTTCATTCACCTCCAGAATTTTGGAAATTTAACACCAAGGGACTTTGAGACCTTTAGACTGTATCACAAAACCTGCTGCTTGAACCCTTAATGTAACACCACTGTGAGCTTTCCCAGTGTACACTGTGAGGTATGTCCCAGTGTAGTCAACACACATAATACTTGCTTAATCAGATATCATCCTATGAGAAATGAAAATGAGACCAAGCTGAGACTATAAAAAAGTTCAAGAAAAGTTAGCTCCTGCATTATGATTTGGTAAAGCTCAATCTCATTTTTTTCTCTTGAAACAATACAGTAAAAAAACCATATCAGCAACAATTCAAACTGATCATTCCATCTGAACAGGAAATAATATTTGAAAGAACGGAAAAAAGCCTTCCATTTACTTTCACTATTAGTAAAAACAACAAATAAGTTTTATGTAAAGCAAGCCACATCCTACAAAAACAACTATTAAAGAATCAGCATAATTACTAAATAAGTTTAAACTGTATTTGTAAAAAGAATGTATACTTTTTTCTAGGGGCAAAGTATATTTATATATGCTGCAGGAATGGATTCAAAGCATCCTGTTGGGCTGGTCCAATACAAATTACCTTTGTAATTATTCCAGGGACTACAGCATGCATGCACTTATATCTAATGCAATATTTATTACCAAATACATATGATAAAGAGTACATGCTATGTATGAGCTCAGAATAGCAGGGTTTCTGCAATGATCTAATTATTCAAAGTTCCAAGATGACAATTCATTCTGGCTCCATTTGCATCAAAGAAGATAATAATAACAATAATAATAATAATAATAATAACAACAACAACAAAATAAAACTAACAACAACCTCCAAAACAAAAAACCCACCCACCCCCCATAGGCAGGAAATCATTATCGTTAGAAAAAGTTTGGGTATTCAACCTGTTGTAGAATCTGTTTAAATAAAACAGATGAAATCAAACGCACCCCCCTGGTGGTCAACAAAACTACAGAACTGAAATCGCTCTAAAACGTTTTTCAACAGTAAAAAAAAAAATAAAAAATAAAAATCCTGTGTATAGCAAAGTGCAAAACTGAATTCCATCATGTTAACATTAACACTGGGGAAAGGACTACAAGAGCATATGCTAATTATCTTTCAGTGTTGCATCAGGTAAGGAGGAAGAAAAGTTCAAATATACAATTGGCAACTAGATTTCTAATAAACTAATAACTGAATATTTCCAAGTCTTTTCCAAAATACCCGAAGTGATTAAAACACATTATGGATCACTCACTTGCCAAGTTTCATGTTTGAAATCAAAGCTGTTTTAAAATTTCCTGAACAACAAAAAAAGCATTTTAAAACTGGTAACATTCAGTTGCAGTGATATAAGCAAATACCAGCCAGTCTGAATCTTGGAACATTCTTGATCTAATGCCTTTGCATTGCCACTAAGCCCAGAGAAAATATTTCAGGGCCAGTTACTAAGACAGTGAAAACAACATTCACAAATTAAAAAAAAAAAAGAAAAGAAGCAGCAGCATTTATATACTATACAACTAAACTCTTCAGTTCTTCACTATACCTTAAAGGGAATAAAACCAGAGATTTTCCAAAACATTTCATCATCACAACTCTGAAATGTATCTGCACTTACTAAGTGGAACTTGCAAGTAATCTGCTTGGAAGACCAAAAAGCTTTCTCCTCCCCGCTGCTCCACTTTCCCAAAGATCTCAGTATTCCCAAAACATGTTCTCTACAAATATTACATGAGGGAAGGGGGTCTATCATGGAATAGTTGCTTCCCTTCTAGTTCTTTTTGCTGAGGAACTCTACTTGAAATGATGTATACAAGCACTACACACTCTTTCCCCCAAAGACAGCAGCAAGGCATACGGAACTAAATCTGAACTGTTACCTTTCACAGTAAACGTGCTTGCAAAAAATATATTGAGCTTACCAGGAAACAAAACTCCTAATGTTGTTCCACACTGTGGCTATCTCTTTAAAGATTGTTGTTGTGTATGGAAGCAGAAAAAAACAAATGTAAAAAGAATCCAAATTTGGCAGAAATAGTTGTAAGAGAAAGAACAAGAGTTTAAGAATTGTATACAACTATACATTCTTATTATTCATCTGTGTTTACTAAAGAGTGTCACATAAGATACTGTATTATATAATGTCAGCTGAATGGGGGCTTGTTTTCAACTACATTTAATGTTTCTATAATCAGTTTGTACAATGACTAGGCAGAAATTTCCAAACATATTCAGCCTTTTTTCCCTGAACCTCGAAACAGTTTTGTAACACTCTTTTCCCATGAACAAATACAATGATTACAGCTACAGGACTCCCTCAGCAGACTGAGAGATGCTGGAGCAGAACAGGAATCAAGCTGCCAGGTCCTCTATAGCAATCCTCCGACATGAGACTTTCCCTCACACATTTCTGTCGTCCAGTTTAAGCTTTTATTTTTTAACAATGCTCTACAAAGTTAATAGCTTTATATTTCCTATTTATGCTTGGAGTGCATGTTTGGGCAAAAGAGGAACTTAGCATCTCCTAAGTCATGATACAAAAAAGCCCAGAACTGTAGGTAACTAGCTGTCTCTGCCTTCAGTGAATGGAAGTCTGCATTAACAAAAAGAGCCAGTACAGCAAGGGCCTGACACCCAAGGAGACAATTAAAGATCCCTCTAAATAACCGTATTGATGAATTACAGGAAGAAGGTTGTTTCATCTTTGTTCTAAGCCACCTAAAGTCCAAAAGGAGGAAGTTCTACAAAGTAAATGTGTACAGAACTACCTCTGTATGCTGTAGAAAATCCCACTGCATTAAGTAAAATGGTACCGAGGCCACTTAAACATATTAGCCCATTCAATCTGTTTTGTTATATTTAGTAAAACACTGAATAAATGTTCCAGGTTAGTGTTAACTTGTAGTACACTTCAAAAGGTTAACGCACTACCACCATTTCTCACAGAGAAGCTTGCTAATTCATGTACCACTGGTGGACTCCTGCTGATGGCCTGCAGAAAACTGGTTAGTCACAATGCTCTGGTTCACCTTACTCCGAGTTGCTAAACTGCATTTGAGGTAGTGAGAAGACAACCAAAAATGCACTCAGCATTTAACTTTGCCCTGAAATTAGTTGTGGTTGGATCTCAAACAGAGGACTACACAAATCCAACCTGGAGGGAAGCGAAGCCTCACAGCAACAAATAAGAGGAAGATTGTCTCAGATTTCCTACCATAGCTCCCAAATTAAAACGTGTTCGTATCAGGAAAAAAAATTAACAACCCTATCTTTAAGTTCCCACAAGTACAATGCCAATTGGGAAGGGTTCTTAGCTTTGAGCCATCACAGTGCTAAAAATAGAGGTATTCAGGAAACACATTACCTTCAAAAGTGATTTCACATACAGTCTGTAAACACGTTGCCCTTTTAGGTAAAATGGCAATTGTTTGAAAGCCAGAAGCCAGAAATACTAAAGTGGAAAGAATCTTAAAGATATTCTACAACACTAAAAATTAAAATGTGTGTCTTTTTCATTTTCTGCAATATATTGTAAAGAAGAAAAAAAGAAGAAGCAGAAAAGACTTAGTACAGCAGGGATGGGGGAAGAAGAAAAGCAAAAAGAAATTAGACTTCTACATTTTTTTGTTGTTGTTATTTACACATATTATATACAACACATAAAGGAAATGCATGTGCTCCTTTTTTTTTCACATGCTTGTACACATCTCTGATGCATATGGCCTGTACCAAACATACATTTTGCTATTCATTTAATGCAGATTTCATGCAACTGGCAACTTGAAAGTCACAGTTGAACTTACAATGCCGTAATAGTTTCCTTAAGTAAAAACTTTTAAAAATGATTCCTTATTTTATATCTCTGTTGTATCCTTACATTTTGAATGCTGTGATGCAATTTTCTTAAAAGGTATGTGGACAACTTCTGAGTTGCTGGAAACAGAACATGGGTCAATTATATTAAATTTTGTAGTTGGAAGCATTAAACAGGAAACTGCTTTTTTCTCTTCCAGGAGTTCACAATAATGTTTGCTAAGTTTCTGAAAGTTCTCAAGAAATACTCAGAAAAAAGACACATCTTGATAAGAGAAACAATAGAACTTTCAGTATGGAATTGAAATGGTGTCTCATCTCATTTAAGGATCTCATGAGCTCCTTTAGTGAAATAAAAATTATTCTGTCACAGTTATTACTTGATGGAGAGACAGGCAGATAAGCCAGAGTGGACAAAGAATTTTGAGGAGAATGACAATCTGATCTTTCTTTTCTCATCATACCAAACTCTCTCAAAAGAAGATTAAAGTGCAGAGATCTCAAACAGAGCTCACATCTATCCGAGGAGAATTAAAATAGTGCTACAGACAGGGAAACACCTACAGATAACGGTTACAATCACTCACCCTAAAATACCAGTGCCATTAATGGAAGATCAAAAGCTAAAACAATACATTTCAGGTTTAGAGCCATGGGTGAAGAGAAGCAATACAATGAAGTGAATCATCACTGCGGATCTCTTCTTGCAATCAAGCAGCATGGTTCTTCTTTATGTTACATAATGTCAAGCCAATTGGGATGTACACTGAGAACCAAAACAGCAGTTTTTTTTCTGCTTGGCCTATGACAAACAACCATGCAAAGACATTTAAATACAGTCTAGGATCCTTTATAAACTGAAACTTCTATAGTTTTTAACCACCTCTTACTACATTCTGTATTTAAGAAAAGCATCATGGCACACTGACAATGTGTAGGCAATACTATGAGAACCACACAGTAGTGAACTCACCTGTCACACCCACTACCCACCCTGCTCCTTTCCATAGACATGCTCAGACAAGCATCGTTCTATTTTTCCTCACTGCAAGAAAAGGCTACCCATGCCAAGACCTCATACCTTACTTCTGGAGACATCCTAACATGATCGTTGTAATACTTCAGTATCCAACCAAGGATGGAAAAGACTTCCAAGTACATCTAGTCCAACTGCCATCATTTGACAAATGGGGCAAGTTAGCCTTCTGTTATTAACTTGGTAAAAATAAAGCAGGGTCTTGAGCTGAATAAAAAAACCAGCAACAACAACAAAGTTCATTAAATGTAATGTGGCATGGTCAAGTGTATCTTCCAATTGACAACCCCAGAGATTTCTTGCAGTATGCTTACTGGCTGATATTCACTCCCCAGAATAGTGGGGATCAGAGAGTACAGAAAAGCATACATGGCAAGTAGCAACTGGGCAAAAGTTGGGTCATGTCACAGAGCCCTGTAGGGGAAACACCTTCATCTCCACTTTCCAGACCACATAACAGCAACAACAAAACCAGAAAATAACAAAGCGAACAAAACAGTATCTCCTTTTTACAAAGCACTACAACAAATTCTGAAAGCACCAGCCCTTTCATTGCATAATCAAGGAATGTGAAATTCATGATATATCAAATGCTCAGCTTCATACCTGCTGCTCATACAGAAATTGAGCGCTGCATGAGCAATTATACCTGTGACCTTTTATCTTGGATAACAAACTCAGTTAATCAGAATCACTATGAGCTCTGGGAGGTTACACAATGGCCTCATAAAAGCCATGAACAATAAGTCATCTTCTGCGCAGAACTCTACATGTTATTCTCACTGTCCTGCCACTGTTCTGTACTGAGAGGAATCAATGAATTCCACACCATCATGAAGGAATCAAACAAATACCATGAAAGGGCATGACTGAAGCGGAAAGCTCTGCCTTTTGGGAAAGCCAAAGGAGAGGCTGTTGCACACCTAAATTAGAAGTATGCTGGGCTGGATATAAATATTTGCTTGCCTTGAACTCAAAGTACACTGGAATCAGTCACTGAAATAATCATACAAGTATTTCATAAGACCATAACAAGAACAAGGGAAACTGGGCACAACGCACAAGTATTTTGTAATACAGCTAGGCACCTCTATGTAGGTAAGATGTAACTATGACAGGCCAAATACTTGCGTTATGGTTGCAGAAAAGAGGTTACAGCCAAACACGTGAAGGATAGTAAACTCAGTAAGATAAGATCGGTAAGATAAGAAAAATGACACACAGCAGGCAGGAAAGATATCTGCTGGAATCAGAGTGATCAAGAAAATTAATCTAGAGAGGGAAAGTGCTAGCCCTAAAAATAAGGTAATGTTGGGAGCAGATGAGACTACCTCCCCCTTTTGGGTGGGAAGAGGGCTGAGAAGCATAAAATCCTCAAGGAAGAGCAAGTGAAGATGAGGAATGAAGAAGCCACTTCCCTCATGAAAGGGCTCTTAGCTTTGATGACCTCAGCCTTGCTGACTAAGACCACTTGGGGCTGCAGGACAACCAACCACAAGGAACTATGTGGTACTGCACACTCGTAGTTAATGTAGAATACAGTTAAGAACCAATTGTTGGAATATCTAGTGATAGTCAATAATAACTGAAAACTGATCACTGCCCATATGCATTGTTGATGAATGTCAGTGTCCAAGATTTGCTTTTAAGCTTTAAATTGTCCTGATTTATCAGTCTTCCTAACACTCTCATCACAGTAATGTTCCAATCCTTGCCACATGCACGTGCTTCAGGGAAGCAGGGCAAGTTGCTGAGATCCCCTCCTCTCCTTAAACTATCAGCTGTAAGGCAAGCCCTACAGTGGATCAGTTTCAGCAAGTAATTTACAGGTTCTAGAAATAAAGTGAAAACAATAGTCTGGGCAGTAAAAACCTGAGGAGAAATTGAGCTGGCTATATCTAATGCTGACACACAACTTCTCACTACACTGATCCCATGCTGCATCTCATTATCAATAATAATAAAATCAATTTTTAAAAAAGGGACACAAAGGATTGGCTCTAGAATACCTTACAAATAGGTAAAAGGAATGAAAAGGATGCTTTGATGCTCTTGATGCTTTATTTTTCAGATATGTCAATGTAAAGAAAAAAAGAAAAATCATAAAAAACACCCCACTATATCCCAAGGAAGTAAACTTACATAGGCTGTTTCTCTTATGGTGAGTTTCAATTGGCAATAAGTCATAGCTAGCACATAATGAATTAAATCTCTCCTTATTTCTGGAAGATCTTTTTATTAATGGGAAGCTAATGTTCAAGTAAACCTCTCAAAATCTGCAACAGCCCTTAGGTCTCCTTTCTTCAGACTGTTCAGCCCATACTCCAAGCTCTCCTTAATTCAGGAAACATTTTCATCTGCATTACTGAACCAGAAGAACCCGCTCAAACCGTTCAGTATGACTCATTATCAAGATATATCTTAGCATATTTTAAGAAAACACCGACAGCCTGTTTATCATTACCTTCTACCTCCTCATTATTTGGCAACAAAGAACCCTGATATCCTCAGTCAGGAATCTGAAAATGGCCCTCATCCCATGAGCAGATCAATTCAATCAATCATCTTTTACGAAGCATAAAGAGAATAGTGGTTGCCAAAGGTCAAAGAGCAAATCATTGGTTAAAGCTGCAATAACTAAGGATATCCATCTATGTTATCAGTTTTTTTCTCTTGGCTTCCTTAAGGCTAAAAATGTGTGCTGTTTGGAAATATCTTGTTCCTAGTAATACTTTAAATACATTTACCAATTTCAACCAAATATGCTAGAGGAGTATAACCCTGAATAAAGAAAGCTACAGTCCTACAGGCTTCATTAAAGGAAAACAACAACAACAAACAGGTAGAAAGAAACAGTACAAATTTCCCAAGACAAGAACTGCAGTACAGGTTAGTACCAGTTCACAGCTGAAGCAGCAAACAAATGGGTTTAGAAACAGCTCAAATACACAAAAAAAAATGCTTCAGTGACAGCTCTTAACTTAAACAGCCAGTCACTCAATCGCAATGCTAACCAGTAGCAGACTGGTAGAGTGAGTAGATTCATGAATTCCTGTGCTCATTGAACAAATTATTTCTTCAAATTCTTGAAAAAGCTTTATTTTCCTCTGCCACCTTCTGCAGTCTCGATTAAAAAAAAAAAAAAAAAAAAGAAAGTTTCTGAGTAGAGTCTCCCTGAGGTGGGAGAGAATACATCACCAAGAAGCACCATATTGACAATAAATAGATAAATAAATAAATAGTCTTCTGCTTTTCATCAACAGCTAAATAGGTCAGAAGGCTCGAGCTGCATTCCAGATCTGATTTTGGCCAAGATGAACAATCTGCATGCCCTATGAGCTTTAACAAATTTGCTAAGGAAAGTTCTCAAATGAAACTCTCAAATACATGGTGAGGGTAATCTGCTAGCATTCTAGATATCCAGGATTTTTATCTGCTAGCATCTTAAAATTTCAAGGACATTATTCTGAATCTGGATTAAGGAGAAAAAATGATTGGATGTTTATTTCAGTTTCTATAGCTTCACAGTGGTCAGCTACTAGTTTCAAAAATCAAAGAGTAACAACATGTCAGTTGTATAAGGCACACTTGGATATCACCATCGTCTGGGAAGGATTGCTTAGAAGATCTCAGGACTATATAGTAACCTGAATGCACCATCAGCCATTTCGGACATTTGTCTTTTATGAAAAGTCTATAAATATTTTTCTTTTCCAACAAGTGGAATGATTGCTCTATTAGCAAATACCATCACTTCTCCAGAAGCTCTCATCAAAATGGCAACCTATCTAGGAAATAACTACAATACCTCAGGTCTCATGGTGTGATAGCAACATGTAAACACTGATTACTGGATACACAGAACTTCATTTTCCACTCACATCTTTTTTACAATCATGTGACTCCAGAGATTTCAGTGCAGTAACCCACAAGTTGACCCTCATTTATACCTTAATCCTGCCTGCAGCATGTGCTGCAAGCAGTCTAAAGAGCTGGAAAATAAAATAAAATGAAAATAACCAGTCATTTCGAGGGCATCTGCCTTTTCCACCTGCACTTCGGAAGAGTACAGTTCAGACATCCTTTATGCTTAAAGTACCTGCAGACAGTTTTCCTCTCTGCTTATTTCGTTACTGAGGCCAAAATTTTGGCACATGATCAACTAGCTTCTGTTCATAACTAACACTGAAGCAGAGCTTAAGTACCAATATCAAGAGGCAAACTGGTGGCCCTCTCATGCATTCTTCAAGTGTGAATGTGGTTCACAGACTCCAAATCCAGCAACTGCCAAAAGGGAAATGATATTCTGACTGTACTGAAGAACACATGCCACTTCTGAGAAGGGCCTTGATTAGCTGATGGTTTCGTTCTGCCTTTTCCAAGTTAAAATCTGACCACGACCTTTGGATCAGCTCCCAGCAACACCTTCTTGCTCTGGGAGGCAGTTTTTCTGCAAAGCATCTTTCTGTGACAGAAGTATTATCAGGGTAGTGCAACAGGTGTCACGACACACCCTCTTACTGTGATTTTTGTTTCCCATAATTGTACAATAACAGCAATTTGGGTGGCACTGGTAGGGGTATGAAGACAAATAAAATAACTGGCTCCTGCGCTGGCACAATAACACAATTTAATCCCGAGGCTAAAAGCATTTGAGTACTTCCAACTGGTACAAAAGTTTGGAATTTTGAGTTGGTTGAAGTTGAAGTTGGTGGCCCAGGCCTTTCTGTTTTCATTTTCTCCTGTGTTCTACTTTATTTCCCAACTCTGCATTCAGCAGCACACAGTGATTTCCGAAATCATCAGCTCATATTTAGTCCCTATTTTCAACTGCACACTAGAGACCTGCACCTATTCCACAAATAGAAAGAATCCAAATGCTTTCCCCTAGGCTCCTGCTTAGGATTTCATTATTAATTATATTTGAAGGTTATACAGTTAAAATACTAACTTTTTATTTGAACATTTATATTAAGCTGCTGAGATTTCTAGCAGCTTAGCAGCATTATTTCTGTGTAAGAGAATAAGCCTCTTAAATTCTGCACACAGGCCTCTCGTCTAAAATGAAAGATTTTAGAATGGCACTGAAAGGTAACACTGAGTTAATGATGCTTTTTAAACTGAGACCTCAAAGACTGATGGAGCAGAACTCTATCAGTTATGCACCCCCTTAACCTTTCACATGCTCTGCTAACAGTGCCTAAATTCATATAAAGTTTAGCAAAAAGTTAGTTCCAGATGATGGAACTCAGCTTCCTTGCTCATTTGCTACATGGATTTTCTATCTCTGCTGCAGTACGACATTTAAATATTTGGTAGCAAATCCCCATGTGACCATATTTAACTGTTTTCCCTGAGATAATCATGATTAGCTATGACAGTCGTATCAAGAATGGGGGATTTTAAGATATTTTTTTTTTTGCAGGCAAGGATAGACAGATCCGATGACCTCTGCAAAAGAATGTCAAAGCCAATGAACTGCTACCTTGCAACACAAAGTTAAACTCCCTGATTTTAGGTTGCTGGTCATATTTTGATCCTAGACGTATGTAGTGCAAAACCAGAACACTGAAATCTGTATGAAAATCCAGAGTTATTTCCAACTTGTGACTGCATAAGACAATAATTTGTTTCACTGGACAAATTTCACTTCTAGTGCCATTCTTTAATCACTGCATTGAAGCAAGGCATGAAATGCCCAAAGGAACAAGTACTGAAAAATACATACAAAATTGAATGTGCAAAGCATGGACAAATTTTCTTTCAAACAGAAATCTGTGTTTATTCATTACAGTGAAAGACATGCACCATTTTTTCATACAGCTCAGGATCTGAATTTTAACCCACTAATGATGGCTTTTATCCTTTGCCTCTTGCACCCTGAACAGACCTTTTTTTCTTGTAAATCTTTTGCCCATGCTTTTGAATCTGATGTACAGAAATTTGATTTTCCCAGAAAACTTTATATGTCAGGGTTGGACCTATCTACTTATAAAGCTACATAAACCTGTTAACACTATTTTCTTGCTTTGTTTAAAGGGTTTTCAGCAGTTTCCAGCAGTAAAGGTACTCTTTGATCACCTTGACCAGTTAGAAAGTAAAAAAATAACCTGATCGCATTATTCTCAAGACGGAAACCCCACAAAAGCTTCTGAATAATTTGAAAATCAACACTGTCAAAAAATAAATAAAGAAAATAAATTGCTGATCCACATACCTTGATGAAGTGGAACACACAAAACTGCCAAACTGCTCTTCACATGATTACAGCACGCTTTGTACCAAACTACATTGGGTTAGAGCAAAGGTCACATTAGCATGATCACCCAGTGGTTACAACTATGTTACAGCCTTGAAATCCACCTCTTGGAAAATTTTACTAGCAGTATTAAATAACAATATACTTCGTATACTTTGAGCGCTTTATACTGCCCAAGCTCTATACAAAATTAACTAATTAAGGGCAATGGTATTTAAACCCTGAGTTGCAGCAAAACAACTTAAGTGCACTTAACCCATTAAAACCAACGCACAGAAAGGGCTTGTTAGACCTCTTCATGCATAAAACTAGCATGAATGAGAACAGACAAATTATATAACTTTAAATAACCTGAGATGAATGCGAGAGTGTTGAGAGGCATCTGGCAGTCCTCCCAATAAGGCCAATCAGCACCTCACACACCATTTTCCATCAAGGCCCCAGAACACTGGGCACAGTCCTCGCTCCTTCTTGCCTCTTGAATGGAGCCATACCCACACCTGCTGTGTCTGAACATCACAGAGCTGCATGAGGACAGCCTAACTTTCAGCATAACTTGCTGAGATCTCCTCTCACATGCCAAGTGTCATCCCATAGTACAATTTTAACAGTCGAGTTACAAAGCCATGGCAAGAGGGGCTCGGAGTTGAACTGCTGACAAACCCATAAGGATAGCACAGTGCACATGGCGCCATTAACAGACAAAACTGCCCCATTTTATAGCACACAGGAAGGCTGGAATTCAGCTGTTATCAGGAGCAATAATAAACTTCTGCTGGTGACTCAGGCTCTCAGCCTCAGATTTACATTCCCTCTGTCACTAAGAGTTTTTAGGTTAAACAATTTTAAACGAAAGTGCAATAAACAGCATTTATATTCTGATGGCATTTGTTCCCAATGCTTTTCAGCTACAACAATGGCACAGGCTTTCTCCTGCTTCCCATCCCCTCCTCCTTTCGCCACAGGACAGATCCTTGGACTTTCATGCACACTGCATTAAGCCCAAGGAACCCATCCCATCCCCAAGCCAGCTCCAGTTACAGGATTACACAGAGGGGAAAAGCAGCACATGGTGCCAAGAACAAATATTTTCCCCCCCCTTTTTTTTTTTTAATCTCCTCCTCCAGAATACTTCTTGAAGCACTCGCAATCTACCTCAAGGAAAAGAAAGCTGCAGCTTTACCTTGTATCCCAGCCCTTCGAAGTTTCATCCCACTTACAACTGGAGGTCAGATATGGAAAAAATAGACCAAAAAAAAAAAAAAAAGAAAAGAAAAGAAAGGAGGCTGGCTCGTTATGTAACTTGAAATAAAACATCTTGAAATAAAACATCTGGTCTGGAGGACAGAAAAGGGCTGACACCTGAGTGGCACATGGAGACCAGCCATTCAAAAACTGTCTCCTGTGCAACTTGCCATTCCTCCTAACTTTCCTTTTCTCCTGAAAACTATCCTTCACTCTCATAAGGATTCCAATTACATCAGTGACCGATAAGTGTAAATTTATCTGCCCAATTTCTATGTTTTATTTTTCCAATCCATCTCTCAGGAACAGCTTTTAACACATTCAGATTTTTTTTCCTGTCATAAAATATTCTATTTATTTCCCAGCAGCTGGTGTCAAAAAAAAAATTGTTGTTCTCTTTAAATATTACTCTTAAATAAATAAAATCTGTTTTCATATAATGTGGAATTAGTTTTGCCTGCTGCGAGTTTGTGGCAGTATGAAGTGATCATTTTTTTTTCATGCATTATTCAAAACGAGGATAAAAAAAAAGGAAAGAAAAAGATGACGGACAATAGCGTGCCATTCGGTTTGTGTAAATGCAGCAGCCGTACCAACAGTTCACTACATGCAACACAGACAGAACACTTTTCCTTTGTCAAACGCGGCCACTAACCTTAATTTAGTATTTCAGAGAGAGGTAGTGAAAGATTTATTTCTTTCCTCGCTGTCCCCTATGACTTATCTAGTGGGGCAGATAATAGACATGTCTTTTTTTGCTAGCAAGATATCAGTGTTTTAGACAAGGAGTATTTGGGATGCTTACGCTCAGTATTACAGCTCAGCTGGCCCTTGATGGCCTTTAAGTCTTTTTTATACTTTATTTTTAACAACCTATTCTTTGTTTAAACCTCTGGTTTGACAGTGTCTCTCTGTCTTTCATGAAAAACTATTAGAATTGTTAACATTTCCTCTGGAGTCTTCATATTACCCTGTCTTTCAGAACGGCTGTAACTGCATAGCTGTAATTATTCTCACTTTGAATTCTGACTGTCGTATTTGGAAGGGGATGAAGGGTGGGGATTTTAATAAATCATTCAGGCTCCCCAAGGCACATGGTATCACACCAAATCTAATAGGAACTTTTAAGGTGGAGGGGCTTACGGACTGAATTTACAGATGAACTGCTAAGACGTATAACGCCACTTTCATCAAGAAGAATGAGAAAATGGTAATAAATTAGAGAGTGAAAAAAATACAGTAATTCAAAAAAAAAAAAAAAAAACCAACAAAAAACCTGTTTCAAATGGTTTATCATTAAGCTCTGCCTCGTAAAGGAATCATCTCCTGAAAGAGTTTCAGATCACAGCTGCTACGTGAAGTAACACTCCAGTTACTTTGCTTAGTTGTCAAGCTGAGAGCGAGCTTGGGACTCATGAATTTTATCTGTCATTACAACACAGAAATCACTTAAGTTCAGTTTCAACTTCTCCAACCCATGCATGTTGCTAATTAAATTATTTCTATCATAGTAATGTCCAAAGGGTTAGATTAAAAAAAAAAAAAAAAAAAAGAAAAAACAAAGCAATCTCTTGCTCAACGCAGGAAGAAACAGTTCCAACCCTAAATCTTTTTACAAGGAATAACATTAACTTACCACACAATGTTCATTAGAAATATTGCTCCTCATTTTGTTGTACTTCAAACGGGAAGAAGTTTAAGTATTTGATAGCAAGTATGCACCTTTTGAGGGAGGCAATTTTTTCTTAAAATAACTTTTAAGTCAGAGTTAATTTCCCTCAGAATAAAATACAAATAGATCCAAGTGAAAATCTTAGCCCTGGACATAAAAATCCCCCTTTTTTTTTTCCTCAATAGCTTCATAAAAAGAATGTGTCACGTAACAAAGGTATGTTGATCACAAAGTCCTTCCATAATAAAGCACAAACAGGTCTGTTGCCAATTAAATGCAAGATTAGGATGAAGTGTAGTCACCGGTGTCCCAAATTCCATTATCCCATAGCTACAAGCCATTAGTCTGCTTTTTCAAATTTAATTTTTTAATTAGGTCACTCTTGTATCCTCTAATTCTTTTTTTTTCCCCTCCTTTTTCCCCCCGCAATCCATTACAGCCAAATTTTGGTGAATTCTACGTGCTCTAGGGACAAAATAAAATCCACACATTCATTTTACATGCAATTAAAATATATCTATCCAGACAACTCTCATCCATCCATATCTGACAAAGTTCTATGTACTAGGCAGAAGCAACTGCAATCACCCCTGTCTTCCTTGCAGAGCCCTTCAATATTTGTCATCTGGAGACTGAAAAAAAAAAAAGGCAGATGTTTTTGTTTAATGTGCAAAATATCTTAAGAGCTCATAGAGGAAAAAAAAAAAAATCACGTCTTGAGCTATCAGAAAGAAACACTGAGATGTTTACAGGAGTCATCAACCTCCCACATCCACAACAGCACAGTTTCTTCATTGTCATCTCATCATACCTACAATTCTGCTGTACTTTGAGGATTTCCCCTCTAGGTTCAGCCTGTCAACTTTAAAAAATGAAAGGAGGAGACCAGCTGAGGAAAATCAAGCTTTACTTTGAGCTTTAGTACAAACAAGAGAAGACTGTGGGAGTACAGCATCAATGCCCACAGAGCATATACATATGCTCTACGTAAGATACAAGAACAATTCAGATCCAGTGTTAACTCTGTAATCCACTAAAATGTATGTGGGACTTCTTAAAGTTCCATTTGGAGACCTTCCCCACTCTGTCTGAGGTCACTAGGGCTAGTGCATTTTATTCACAGCCACATGGAAGTTACAAACCTGATTTCATTTTCTGTTAAGCACATACATTTACTGAACATAGAGGTATACATGTAATACCCTTTCCAGTTCTATAAGCACTTAACTTAGCACCAACTGCATAGCATTCCATCTCTGTCAACGAAAGCACATGCTGAATGGCTTAACAGCTAATGGAAACCCTCAGAAGAAATGTTACTTAAAGAATCTTCAATGAGAGGAATCCAGAGTAAGATTCAGGTTAAAGTGTAATAACCCCCAACATTATCCAGCATTTTAAAGCAATGATTCGTAAGCTATAAAAGCGCTGCTGATAAAAATTTCCAGGTGACGCAAAAACAGGTAGACTGATAAAAGATCAGGAGAAGAGGGCACCTGTGGGTGTGAACAATCAGTCATTTGCACAAAGTGCAGTTCCTTCAACTGAAACGCCATTTAGCATGGCACATGCTAAAGAAAAAGGAGAATGTTGTATCTACAGGATTGGGTGTGGGGACATCCTGGAAAAGAGTGATTCTGAAAAAGAGTTCGAGGTCACAGCAAGTAAACAACTGCAGAAGAACACCCAGTGCAGTGTGGCGAACACAGCTAACGCAATCCCTGGAGGCATAAACAGGAGGTAGTGGGTAAGTTTGGGAAGGCATTCTTACTTTTCTTTTTTGCATTGTTTTCTGAAGGGATCTTCAATCGGGTGAAGAAAGGCATAACAAGAACCAAAGTCTGGAACGTGATGCCAAGAAAGAAAGAAAGAAAGAAAAAGTCAAATCAAACCAGAAACGAATCCCACATTTTTAAACAGCAAAAGAATTAGCCACTGGAACAAAATTACCAATGGAAGGGAGGAGCTTTAACCTGATAGCTTCAAGATGGAGAGATGCTGTCTCTGCATAACCATGTTCAAAATAGGGATGACTGCGCAAAAATAACAGCTTGTGACACAGAAAATGTCAAAACAGATGATCCAATGGTCCTTTCTAACCTCAAACCATATAAAAGTAAGTTTCTGGTGTTACATTTTATGTTACCTCCAAAACTAATTAGA
Source organism: Centrocercus urophasianus (assembly GCF_019232065.1). NCBI lineage: Eukaryota > Metazoa > Chordata > Aves > Galliformes > Phasianidae > Centrocercus > Centrocercus urophasianus. The sequence continues at coordinate 6,898,977 of NW_024884364.1, read as the reverse complement.
ACATTCTTTATGAACAACCTTAACAAAGGGGTACTATCACAGAAGATATGCATACATCCAGCACTGCGCAACCAGTTTTGATAATTCTGAAGATTTCTGAGAGAAAGAATTCTAATACCTGGAGACAGCTTGGAAATATACTGGTCATATCTTCTGAAAAATGCACTGCTTTCTTTCTTATTTATTCCACTAGCACATAGCTCAATGAAAAGCCATCGCTGAGAGTTCACAGTCAAACAACTCCTAGCTCTGGAATGTTTGCTTTTCTCACTGGGTCTGCTTCTAGATTCAACCCTGTCTTGTTCTTGGCCAAATCCAGTGCAACCTGAAAGAATGCTTTCCACACAACTACGAAAAATCTCTCAGTTCATAGTCACTGGTTTGTTACACTCAACTTTTTTTTTTTTTGTTTCCTTTTCTTTTTCCCTCCTCTTCCAGTTATAACTCCTAGAACTCATGGACCATGAAACTTTCTTCAAGCTTCAAGTTCAAGTACATATCAGATAGCACTGCATTTTATCCTGTACTGTTATTTCCCATCCCCATTATCCCAAAAGTTTAAATATGCCTCCAACACGACTACAGCTAACAAAAAGCATAAGCAAGGTTTTTATGGCAATAAATTGCTAGCTTTTCAGGTTCTACCTGAAGGCTGGATCTTTGGAATATGTACCCCTTGTACATTCTTCCAGGCCCAGCATCAGAACTGGCTTCAAGGGAACAGCACCACCTACTGAACCTCTTCTACAGCTCCCTGCAGCCTATATTTAGTAGAAGCAATTCTCTTGACCAGTTACTCAGCAGACACCTCTTTGGATGAAATGCATTTTTTAAATAAATCCCATCCTAAGATGGGACAGCTAAAGGCAGTGCAAGAAATGAGAGGTTCTGTTGCTAACTCCAGTTTTGAATTTTCCCTTCTACCTGCAGTAAATGGTTCAGCTCATAAATGCAATAGTTTTTTTTTTGATGTCACTAAAACTATGTTTTAGTTACAGTTACCAGCAAATGTCACTCATCCACTCACTCTTATCTACTGCCTGAAAACAATATGATTTAAGGAGTGTGTCAGCAGTAAGAAAAGACTCTTCCCACTGGAGTAAAATGTGCATTTTAAGAAAGGAAACACTTTCAGAAAGAAGGAGAGGGAGTCTTCTGTTTCTGTAGTTTATTTTTCTGCTTAATGAAACAAGGTTTCCAGCTTCTACAATAGCAGCTGCAAAGGCGCTTCATTAATCTCCTGAGTGCCTCTCCCTGCATACCTGTAGCTGCCCTGATTTAGCCTCCTAAAAATTATCTGTTGGCACTGCTTCAACACTCTTACAAAAAAAAAAAAAAAAGTCTCAAACTATGCAAATTTTACACATTTCAGAAAAAAAGCTCAACCAAGAATTTCATTACCTACTCTTTCTCCCATATTCCGAAGACGTTCAGAAGCACCGAACTCCAACTTATACCCATTAAGAATAAATCAAATGATCGTCCATAAAGACCTGCTCCTACCCAAGTAAATGACACATAGTACAAGACTTTGCTGAAGTCTCAACATAGATCACATCAAACAGCCAAATGCTCTGGGGATTATTAAAAACAAATAAACACAGATATAATAATAATTTTTAAAAAAAATCAGAAATGCTCAAATGTATCACAGTAAGACATTTAGGCATTTTGAAAATTCCATTAAGCTTGAGTTTTTCCATCTTATCCTATAGCATTTAACATGACTCAGTGATTGACCTTTGACAGTCATATTTATTTACCTATTATACACATCTCTAGTTATAGATATCCATTTTCAATATCCATAATCAATATGGATATAAAGCATTCCATATTTTAAGAGAGATTAGCATCAGTGATCCACAGACCTTACCCTCATGCATTTATTTTAAACTCAACACAGATAATGCAAAGGCTTCGAAGAGTTCTGAGACGTGTAATGGCAAAGCAATGCGCTGCTAGGAAAACCTAGTGACAGGGCAATGCTCCCAGGTCTGGTTACTAATTACATTTGCTTCCCTCTATTTGCCACCTGCCACAATTACCATAGGAGGGTGGAGTTTCAAATGGAGCTGACAGGAAATCATATGATAGAATTCCCTCCAGACTTTCAGGAAATACTAGTTTTCATAGTGAAAATTTGTTGGGGGGGGGAAAAAAAAAAAAAGGAATTTTTTTCCTCAGCATCCATGCCATGGTTAATCTACAGTTCAGAAAATTCCTTCAGAGATGGGCTACATGTGCAAAAACATAGAAAGTTTTCAGCTGACTGAAAATGTAGCAATTTTTAATTATATGAGGGAAAAATAAGATTATGTTTAAAATTCATTTCATATATGGATTTTAAAAAAAAATATATCATTATCCCACCAAGTGAAAATTCTGGCTTGTGTTCCACTCAAGGTTTTAGAGAACGAAGGGGAAATTAATATGTACATTCTAATCTATTCATGCAGTTATATTTTAACTCTGCAATATAATCTCTTCCTCTTCACAATATCATAATATTTTTCTTAACTTATCTCCAAGCTCTCAAACTTCTCCTCTGCATAAAATAGGACATTCCGTCTTCCACGTGCACCATGTACACAGTAAGAACAAAATTAAAGGAAAACTACAAAAATCCCCAAAATAGAAGAATACAGGCTTGTTGGATGCAATATTTTTTCTCCCCCACTGGCAGACTTGTTTTTCACAATGGAATCCCTTAATTCGCAAAGGAAAAAAAAAATAAAAGTTCTTCATTCCAGTGCCCATTCTAATCATAAAGAACAGGAAAAGGGTTAGGTAATACTTTTCAATGTAGTAAGATGACAAACACCATTCTGTCACCAGGAGAACAAGCCACTTTATTTTTGATTCACAGGAAAAAACAAAGCTGATTAAGGAGCAATTAGTCCTTCCCAGCAGCCCTAATATTCCATTTCGCCCTAACCAAACCTACAAAAAAAAAACAACTTAAAGAACAGGCAGATGAACAGAGAGAAGAAAAACATCCCATGCATCAGGTAAAGTCTGTAATATTATCTAGAATGGCAGCAAAGCCACTGTTAGTGCTGCCAAAGCACTGCATGTTTGCTATATCACCCGAGGTCCTAGAAGAATAATAAAGTAAGCAGATTAGACACAGACTGATGTCTCTGCACCGCTTCCACCTACACCAAACGCCAGGGCTGCGCTTCAGGAGGCAGGTGGGCAGGTAGGCCCAGAAACAAGCGCAGCGTTTGGCGAGGGCAGCAGGGCAGGCAGGCGCTGCCAAGAAGCAGGGCCTGTTTATTATTTAACAGTTGGTATTGCTAGAGGCCTGGCACTGCAATAGAGCAATCTCTGTCTCAGCACAAGTAAGCCTGATTATAAGCTCTCGGGAGCCAAATCGTGTTTACCGTAGTCTCGGTGCTCCTCAGTGCCCCCAGCAGACATAGAAACTGACAAAAGCTGCCATCCACAAGGATGGAAGTCTTCCCAAGGCAGAAGCAAAAAACCAATTGTGATGGGACAAAGCTGTACAGTCTATCATCTGCACTGTCACTGGCCAGTTCAGGCCCTTCCTTTCCATTTTAGGAGCTGATACATAAACATCAACTCACCTTTTCAAGTATCCAGTCTGTTTTCTACCCAGCAAAGATGGCATGACACAAGAAAGCGCTGTCCTACTGCAAGTCCTTTCATGAGCAGAAAGATATCACTGACAAAGAAGTTGGCATTAAAAGTTCCATTAGCTACTGTTAGAAATCATCTCTGTATGCAAGAAAAGTCTGCAACATCTCCCTACACCCACATCAACTTCCACTAATCAATTAAAAAAAAAATTACAGAAATGCTCACAAAGATTCAGCCACACTCTAACCCAGTAGTTGTGAAGTACGGAAACTATTGAGTACATGTAATTATCATATGCGGTGAGTCAACACCAGGTGAGATCTCAATAGTTTACTGCTAAAGAAATCATAATAAAGATCAGACCATTCTAGTGATAGCAAGCCCTCAGTTATAGCTTTGTGATTTAAATGCTAGCTCACTAAAACACAGTGTTACTCACAGTAAACACAAAAACCTAATCATACCTGATAGCTGTTCAATGGTCTACAAAAAACAAGCTTAAACAATCTCCTTCTACTTTCCTGTGGACAGGACTAGTTATCTTTGGCATTCCTCCGATTCTGGCGAGGTTCAGAGGGTGGGCTGCTGGAAAACATACAGGCTAATGGGATCTTCACTACTTGCCTGCTGTGCTGCCCTGACAGCTGGTGGGAAATAACTTTTTCCTTGTCCCCTTTTTAAAAAAAGGATAATGAAAAGCAATAGATATGAAAACTAACAAGTGGGTCTTCAATATTGATGAACAGCTTAGCAGTAGTGACACAGTACGTGTGCTCAGAAACACAAAGTTTTATTATAGCCTGTGTCATTACAACAGACTCCAACTGGCCTCGTCAGCAGAGGGACAGCAAATGGAGAAGTCTGTAGAAACTTGAGGTTAATTACCAGATGAAGTCACCCCCAGGCAAGGACAGGCAGGAGCATAGTAAGGTAGACTCCAGAACGCCCAGTTCCCTTCTCCCCACAGGGATGGCCTTGAGTGTTGTGTGGAATCCCATGCCTAGGGCAAACCAGTGCCTGCATGGCTTCAGGGCAGCACCAGAAAGCATTCCTTAGACAGGTGGCCAGGAGCAACAGCCACCTGCTCCTGGATCTCCTCTGGCTGCGTACTCCATCCCTAACTGCCTTCAGCTGGCCAACAGCAGCTGCCCCGCTGCTGGAAGCGAGATGGCTGCAGGCTGCTAGCAGGCAGAGAGGGACAGCAGCTATGCACTCCTTCCTTCTCATCCGTAGGCCTCCTCCACAGGCTGCTTGCCCTAAGCGCAGAGCCCAACGTGAGCTTCTGCTCAATCTCTCTCATCTAGTCAGAAACACTTCTGCCTCCACACAGAGGGAGGAGAAAGCGCACCAAGGAGAAGTCCAGCAGCCCACATGAGCAAAACCAGGGGGCTACGTGGTCAATTTGCCAGCACTAACAATGCCTGGGCACTGGGCAGGCAGGGTCCACAGCACCTACGCTATGAACGTATGCAGCAGGCATCAGTCCGCTGAGCTGCCAATTTGGCACTACCATGTAATTTGTACTAAATAACATTTCAAGAATGCAACACAAATAATGTAATGATAGCAATTAGACCCTTTACCAAGCAGAGCTGGATAAACCGTGCAGTCCAGTCATTTCTCAGAAGGTAAAAAGCACTTGACTAAGGAATCCGCACCTTGACAGGCACTAGAGGTGTGTAGGTATATATAATAATTGCATTCCTTGTGTATTAATGTTTGCATATAAGAAATGCATGCTGAGCTAGCATAACACCGCCTTCCTCAAATAATAACTAAGTTTCATACTGTGCCTGAAGTGCTCTTTATATAGTACGCAGAAATGGGTTATGTAAAGATTAGAGCTGTGAGAGCTGTTCGTAATGTAACTGAAAAGCTAGTAACAAAATCCACTGCAGCCTAGGCTTCCCCTGCACGAAACTCAGGCCAGCTTTACAGAAAAACCTGTGCATTTTTTCAGTTTTTTTACACTGAAATCTTACCGATCTCAGACCCAGGAAGGGAAAGGAAAATGGGAAGAGAATAATAAAATGGTAAGGAAAGAGTCTGGAAAAAGAAAGAGGAAAAAAAGCAGGAGCAGTATGATCACTTCCCTTTTTTCTATACAGCCACCCTTCTTTTCCACACTGCAAAAGGGGGAAATAGCCTCTGACTTTTAGGGGATGCATCTTTTTATGTGGGAGCCACAGTATAATGTATGTAGTGAGGGGTGCTTAGATGCTTCTGTAAGCATGTGCATTGTTACTAGGAGATGGCTAGATGTGGTATCAGGATAATATTCCACCATTGTGTGGTGCTTTCCCATCTGATGTTGCTGTTTCCCCCATTAAAAAAAAAAGAAAAAAAAAAAAAAAAAAAAACTAATAAAAAAGAAAATTAAAAAAGATACAATAATTGTTACTGCACACTCTAATGAATTATTGTGTTCGAGGTTCCTACAAAAAAAGTAATATTATACTCGGCTTATGTTTTAATTGATTTATTAATATTTTATCACAGGAATGTAATTTAAGCTCCTCATGATTTAGATCTCATAAACCTTTAGCATTTTGCAAATTCAAATTCCAATTTAAAGCCAGGGCGAGCAATTAACTTTTCTATCATCTTGTCAGGGGAGAAGGTTCCTGTTTAATTTGAGACAAAGTGACAGAAATATATATACACTGTATGTACTACTCCAATTTAATTTATGAGTCAGCACCATCCACCTTCCAAATGTAGATACAATGTAAGGGGAGGGAAAGAGGGGGAAGACCCTGGCACTGTGGCACTTGCCCTGATATCTGCCCCAAATTTGCTGTGAAAAAAATGTCCCTGGTTTATTGAGATACTGGAATAGATTGATTACAGCTCTGTTTTCAATCCTTTTGTTTTAATTTCTATTCACTCATCACTTTCTCATATAAAGCATGTTCTCTCAAATGTCAGCTCACAGTTCCCAGCCAGCGATGGGCAGTTGATGCCACAGCAGGTTCTCCAATAGCCTGTCCTATTCGCTTCGTTCCCTGCCCCCAGCAGTCCTCCTAAAAGGCAGACACCACAGACACCAGGCAAAGAAAGCTCCCCGGAAGATTGATATGGGTTAATACCTGTTGGGCCAAATCCTGCAGTCCTCACTGAAGTAGCAGCCTCACTGAAGTCTGTGCCACGTTACTTTGATTAAGGAGAAAACAGAAAGAGACGGTGCTGCTTAACTCTCGCTGTTATTATTCCCCATTTCAAAGAACATTCCAGCCTCTTTACGTGTAACGAATAAAACCTGCAGCTTAAATTTGCATGGGCAAAAATTTGCATGAACAAAATAAACAGTTGGATAGCATTTGCATGTGCTGTTTCAGGAAAGGAAGGGAACGGCTAGTTTATGGCTCCTTGCCAGAGATTACACAGATCTGCAGTCCCCACAACACACAGCTTGCCTAAGCATTGCATAGGAGTTAGCTCATGAACTTAAAAGGCAGCCACTGAGAAGCTGCCCCACACACTAGCTATTGGTCTTAGCTATGCCTTTAAAAACTTTGCCGAAACAAGCTCTACTCCAGCTTGCTGGAGGAGGAGAGTGTGTTTATCAGTGTGAACTTTAGCATGAATACAGAGACTCCTCAAAGCCCTGATATAACAGAGGCAATCATTTCAGAAGATGACCAGGAGCTCAGTTCCAACATTTCTACGCACAACCAAGTGCACGGGGGTCTCACCACTCCCACATCCCTGGTGCTGTAGACTTAGACCCAGACCTTCCAAGATACCAGAACAATCGGGTGTTCTTCTAAGGTACAGCACTGTGGCACACGCTGCAGGCTCAAATCCAATTCTGTGTCCAGAGTATGACTGTAACGCACAGCATTCGACAAGTGTGCCAGTTTGGAGTAACATCGACAACAAAAAAGCTCCTTAAAATTTCAACTGTTGGCCTTTATCATTCAAAGTATTTGAAAATAAAAATCAAACTGTTTTAATGGGGTGGGAAGGAAAACAACATTTTTTTTGTTTGTTTCAATAACTTCAGCTCATTTCACTGGAGTACATAGATATCTTTACTATAATTTTGTTTCTTTAGAAATAGAAAAGAATGCCTTTGTGCTGAATATATTGATTCCTTTATATGTTTAAATATATATATATATACACACACATACATATATATACTTGTTGAGGAAAAGTTCATAGAAATTTTATTCCAAAATTCCCTATACAGCTTTCTATCACCTTAAAGTTAAAATTTATGAAGCAGAAATCATATTTCTGGTACAGTCATGATACAAAATCCAAGATGCAGAACATCTCTGATATTCAGCCATACTTCAGATAATTCAGACTCAATAAATGCTGGACTTCAAGCCAAACTTTAAAATCTTGTTTCATGTCCAACTCATTTATGAAGCTTCACTCTATTTCAGAGCCTTACCACTTTCTCAACTCAGGTATAAAAAAAAAAAAAAAAAAAAAAAAAAAAAAGCTTTGCTGTCATGCATATTTTTAGACAAATTATAGCAGAGTGTCTTGCAATTTCCATTACTTTGTGGTGTCTGCACTGCTGATAGACACCAGCCCACATTGGCATCGCTGCTGAGGTGTCCTAATACTTGTCTGAAAAATACTATTAACTGCACATCACAGGCATTTGAAGTGCATAAGAAAACTATAAACTTAATTACACTGGAGGACTAGTGTGATCTCACATGAAATTTGAGCTAGTGTTATTAAAAACAGAGAGATTGCATTTACTTAATGCTTCTTACAGTAAACCAGTCGATTTTAAACTTTCAAGGTTGTATAATCAGACAAAACAATATTGGGGGGAGGGGAGAATAAGCTGCCTGGGAAATTTACTAGTACAAGCATTTCCATGTCAAGCAGAAAAAATTTGTTTATTCTGCTAAAAAGAATATTCCTTGAATTACTGTTGGATATGAAATAGGATAGCTATTCAGACTGCACAGGATAAAGATTTAGACTAAAATAATTGGTAGAAAAGATTGGTTGCTACACAGCATTTTTCTTCATCCCACCCCCTAAGAAACACCAAACCTCTTTGGATTTCAGCAAGCTTTTAAATTCTCAGACCTGTCCCTACAGCTGTCTAGCCATTACACCTACTCATCACAGTGGGAACACTGCCTCCTCTTCCATGGGATACTCACTCACAGAGAAGAGGAGAACTTTTTTCCCCTCACTCTTCTTCTGGTATCCAAGATTTAACTGTTCATGTCTATAGAGTGGGAAATCCTTCCACTTTCAAAACTGCAACCAGGGAAAAAGAAAGCAAAAATAGGCCACATGAATCCATGGCACTTGATGACACACAGATTTTAGATACCGAGTTCAAGAGATGCTCTTTGGAATGAGTCTCACCCAGAAAGAGTCATTTCCCTATAGATACCTCTGCCCTTTGCCTGACCTCAGCTAACAAGGGAGTGGCATTGTCTAGTGATGGCTACGAGAAGGATACATAAAAATAACACAATCTCTCCCTTGCCATCAGAGTGGCAGAAACTTTACTACACAATACCATTAAATTAATTTTTTTTCTGGTAGAAAAGCAAAATCAATCCCCTTTAGTTCTCTTTCCTTGCTCACCAATGCTACTTCAGCCTTGGGGACACTGGTAAGGAAATCAGCATCAAAAACAAACTGATCACCAGGTAAATACTTGCCAAGCATGACTATCTCATAAAATTACTTTTTTTTTTTTTTTTAATTTTTTTTTAATTTTTTTTAAGGCAACAGCTTAAATCTGCTCATGACATGGACCTGCCTTGGGATCGCATCAGGTGGACTCTGAAGCCAGAGTGCTGAATCCTAATTCTGAACACTGATTCACTTATTTAAAAACAGATCTGTGAGGAAAAAAGAAAAACAAAAAGGCTTTATCTTTAAATGTTTTATCATCAAAGATATTTCACAGAGTTGTGGCTCCTAAATAAGACTCAAATCTTATAATCTGTGCTGTTGGAAATTTTATGCAGAAATATTTGCTGTTCATGCTACCTTATTTCAGACCTCCACGACAGATTTTGACTTAGAAAAAAAACCAAAAATGCTACCCTCACAGGTTTTTTCAAAATCATCCATCCCTAAAGCAGCATAATAGTATGCAAAAGACAACTTTTCAGACTGAACTGACTTGCATATGATTTTAACTACAGCTCTTCCCGTCAGCAAGCAATGTGCACCCACTCCAGTTAGATAAAAACACTACAGCTTTTAACACAAGAAGTAAAATTTGTCCAGTGATGAGTGCATCGCTGTAGTAGTATCACACCCAGGGCTGAATTTCTCAAAGTTCTGCCCTAGCCTGCATTAAATTCATTTAGAAATTCAAGATGAACCTTACATATGGGTAAAAAAGGGTAAAGAATCCCATTCTCGTCTTCCTGAAAGCCTGCATGAAAAAAAAAAAATGATGCCTTCATATAATCCTGCAAAATACATGTCTGGGAATCAGCACAGTCTTGGCTCATTAAAAGAAAGAAAAACAAAACAGAAGGACCAAAAACCTCAAACCTTTCCTTAATTGGTAACTAAAGTGGACAATAAAAGATTAAGAACGGAAACAGCACAATAACCCAAAGGCAGAGTTGCTGCTTCTGGAAAGGCATTCTTCAAAAAGTAGCTTCAGAAGCACACCTACAAAATTCATGCACCACTTTATTTAACATTCATTTTCATGTTTGCCCAGGTTCATGTCAAGGGTACAGAAACCCAAGGTGTTTCCACTGCAAACTTTCATGTCCGTCGCAATTTTCCTTTTCAAATTCAATACAGTAAAATGAAATGAAGCAAAATGAAACAATCTTTATATACCAGTTCAGTTAGCATTCCCTAGCCCTCATTGTGCTGCATCTCTCATCAGCTCCCATTTACTCAGACAACACAGAAAAGATTTGCAGATCCTATTACATTTTCCCACCCTATTTCCCATTCTGAGTGCAATTTTTTTTTCCTTCAAATAACACTGATTGTGTCAACTAGAGAGAAAAAAAAAAGAGAGAAGGAAAGAAACAAGCACTCTTTGTGTTCTCCTTATGGTAATAAAATATGAAAAGAAAAATGCACAAGAAAACAGCTGAATTCCCAGTGCTTAGAGAACTAACCTGGCCCAGTTCTGCACAGAGCAGCATCGCCAACACAACTGTTGAAGTGTCAGGAAGAGAGAGTTGTGCCCACTTTTCTTAGTAACGTGAAACATAGTGTATTTTCTACCGAATGAAAGCCAAAATCTTGGGAACTGCTATTTTGGCAAGGGAGTGTCATTTACCTTCTCTCTCATTTTGCAGGTACACAATCACATTGCAGGCTGCTACTACCTCTTCCCCCCCAACCCCACATCTTAGGGAAACAAACAGAATGTTTTAAAAGGATTGAAGTAGAAGAATTAAAAGGAGCCCCAGTGAACTCGTAAGAGAACGCAGAAACACTAGGTTTATTTGTAGCCCACCTATAGGTGTCTGATTTTATAAGCAACTCAATTCAAGCACTTTTTCTTCAAGCATATGCAAATGCACCATAACTTAAGAATCTGTTCTTTCTCAGCTTTCTCCTGCCTCATTTATTAAGCATTTTTCAATGTTTGCAGCAAAGCAATTGATCTTACAGAAAACAGCCTCCCACTAAGGAACCTATATTCTTTCTCAGCCACGTCCATTAGGTGTAGTAAGAGAAGACTGGTTCCCACAGAAAACAGAATGCGATCATATAATTAATGAGCGCAAAAGCAGAGGGAAGTCAAATGAAGGCTGCTCAGTCGGCTTCAAATCTAGCATTCACGCATTTGACTTCAGATAAGTGAAATACTCTTTCACCTTGCTTAGCTAGTGTATTTAATTCCCTGGATTTTTAAGTACATAACTGAAAAAGAGAATGTACTATACTCTGACAGATCAGTGCTCTGTGACCATCAACAGGTTGACAGCCTTAAGACTCCCCTGACAGACCTCCTTCTGTCAAGTTCATTAAGAAACTGATAATGGTAGTAGAAACCTCCTTATTTTCACAAAACAGCTATTATCAGGGTTGCAAGATGCACAACTGACAAGAAAGGGGGGAAAAAAAAAACGACACAAAGGTCATTGATTCTTTTCAAAGCTTCATTTTGAACAAACCATGAAGGTCTAAGAAGTCTTAAAAGGTGCTATTATACTGTTTTAGAAAGGGCAAAATGACTGGTATCAGACCTCTGAACAGTGAGCTCACACTGGAAGTCCTCACTGAAAGTTACGTTTAAAGCTTATAACATTAACTACAAATGGTTAAAACTCAGTCAAACTTCTAAGCAAATGAGAGAGGCTGCTATAACAAAAGGAGAGAACGTGCATGAGATGGAGCAAAAAGGAAAGCATCACGTAGGCTTTAAGCAGTTTGGAGCATCAGAAACTTATCATTTTGACTTGTACAAATACAACAGAAACAGGAGTTGAAGGAAAAAAATCACATCTCATCCAGAAAAATGCAGACTGATTAAGCTGAACACTTCCTTAATGTAATGTTATGTTTCGGAAGCTATGTCCATTCAGTTTAGAGGACAGAAATGCATTCATCAGCTCCCCAAATTTTCTATACACTCCCACTACTCAAGATACTGAGATGCTGACAACAGCAGTTGTGAAAGAGAGGAAAGTTTGCTGAAAGGCCAGGGAGAGAAACTGAGCCAAAGCAGAGGGGTTACAGAGGTCTCTGCAATTAGTAATTTTGTCATCAGTAACAAAACACATCATCCTCATCATCACCACCAATGAAACTGAGAGCAAGACAGACTTGATTATTAATTGGAAGCAAACATAACCTAACTAGATTCCTACCTGACAGATCTGAGGTGGTCTTTCTTGTGCAACTCCCTGCCTTTATTTGGGCAGAAAATGTCCCACTTCACTACAGCTCCTACTGCAGCAGCCTTCTCTTTCACTGTGAGCACAAAGGTCAATTCACCACATTGGAAGTAGAAAAAAACCCATCCACTATTCATTTGGTTGTGTTCATAAAAAGTATTACCTTCACCATATTCCCCAACATGCACCTCTCCTACAAATGTATACATTATAAACATCTAGGTCTGGAATTTACAGTCAACAAACAGCAATACAAACAACCACCAGAGAATGTATAAACATTTGTAGGAGCAAAAATACTCAGCCTGGCTGCACCACACATGGTGGTTTTTTTGTGGTTTGTTGCTTTTTTTTTTTTATCTCCGTTGCATAAGCTCAATAGGAGAAGACATTCAAAACAACTTTTCAAACAGTGCCAGTGTGTTAGTTTACGTCAGTGGGGTTTCTTCCACGTACTTGTGTCACCATAAGACAATCGTGTTCACAGTGAGTTTTCTTGCTCCTACGTTCCAGTCAAGGCAGCTGGGCACAAGGAAGTGCCAGCCTGATGGAGTTACTGACTTAGAACCTTTATAGTTTGAGAGAGAAGCACTGTACATTTGTAACCTGAATGCAGGTCAGTAACTTTAAAAGGTCAGAGTGAATGTTTTAGATCTTTTTGTCATTAATCCCCTCAGCTCCCAGTCCTGTGAATGCCAATGAACAGACGTCTTCTAGTGAGCCACAGAGCAGCTAGTGCGCACCTCTGAAGGTCAGGCCCTCAAGAAGATGCAAAAGGAGTTTTGCAGCAACACATACAGACAGGTGAATCCTCAATTCACTTGAGACCTGTTTTTTAAATCACAGGCACAGTTTCTTTACTTGGATTTTGTCATTTGTTGCTAACCTATTATCCTAATGCCAAGGCAACTGAGCTTCCTCCATCCACTTGCTTCACTTTTTAGGGAGACACACAAAATATTTTTGCGTTATCTTGCACAAATTTACTCAAGATCACAAGATTTGCTGATGCTCCATAATAACACAGATAACTCTCCATAATACATCACACTTCTATAACTCCTTTAATCCAGAGATATCAAAGCACTTTGCAAATAATACATTTGCCTTCTAGCACTCCTCCCACATCCCATGTTAGGTCCGTATCATTATCCATGTTTCACTATCAAGGAGAAGAGAAGCAGAGTAAGATAATGCAACTTAGCAGGGTTACAAAAAAAATATAAAAAATTGGAGCAGAATGTGTTTTTTTCTGACTAGCTCTGCAATCCATCAGAAGCCCAGGCATCTGAAATAGAGGAATGCAACACAGCTTATGATTATGCTTCAGGTAGACTTACAGTTGTACCACACAAATACTACAATGTGTGGTTTATGCTAATGGCTTTGCAAGTATCCTGTAACTATACAACAACTTCTGAATTGGTAGAAGATAGGGGAGATAGGGAAATAACTAATACTAGCACAAAATCTGTGAGATTTTATTTCCAAAGGGTAAAACTCCCATTTGAAAATATCTGGCTGATAACAAAGAATATGCCTGAAGCAGCACAATACTTTTCAAACAAATGCTCTTCTTCCTGGTGCAATTTTGGAGCCCAGCCTCCAAAAGGCAAAAATAATAATTAAAAAAATACAAACAAAAAAAAAAATCTGTGTGCAACTGTGCATTTCTTTGGGTACAGCAATCAAAGCAAGGATCTGCCTCACAGAAGGCTGTATGATGCCAAGGGATCACATGAAGAAGCCAGAGTTTTTTCCCCAACTACGGTTGACTGTACACACTCTCCCATTGTGTCTCATCAAAGAGTTGATGAGGGAGGAGTGTACTGAAAAAGTAAACAGAAACAGGGCCACTGACAACAAATGAAAGCAGAATAGTGATTCTATGGAAACTGCTTGCAATTTGGGCTACTACACATCAAATCCAGATCTGAGGCTAACAGGCTGAGCTCTTTTAGAGCAGCATCTTGAGTAACAGCAAACTGATTCACTATTAGTGTATGCAAAGCTTTGCACTAGCTTCAGAGGATTCCAACCAGAGAAAAAAGCATCTGCAGATTTGAGACCTTAGCTTCTTGTGCACATCCTTTTGAGCACTTAGATCACATACTCTTCTATTCCAACTACAGAGTACTGGACTTGAGAGTAGACCACTGGTTTAGCTTTCTAAAACCAGAATAAACCTATGAAAACAGATGAGCAATTGTGCCCATACACTTGGAAGTAAACTTGTTTTGAGTGTCTTCTCTCTCATGTAGTAGTCACAATGCCAAGAAGGCAATATTATTAGTTTTTAGGCTTTGGTTTAAGCTATATTGATGCTTCACCTCTTACCTTAAATATACTTCAAATTTTTCCATGACTTCCCTTAGCTAACCATCCACAATGATTTCTTTTTCAAGGAAAACTTCTTTTGCACTTGATGCAATAACCTTCTACCACTGAAGCCCTTACAGAATGCTAATCTTTTCTTTTAATGACTTCAAAATCATCTCTTACGATCCTTTACCCACGACTTTTTATGAGCGAGTAGCTCTCTGCTCTGGGAATGTCATCTCCATTACTAACTGTAAAAAGTGGTGCTTATGTATCCCACACCAATAGTGAAACACAATCAAATAAATAGTGGCTAGATATTAGACACTGAGCACAGCAAAATGGGCACACTGAATCTTCAGTAATTGTCAGAAGAACACAGCTTATTGAGAAGAGATCCAATTTCACCAGAACACAAAATTTTAATTTATAAATTAGCACTAAGGAGAAAGAGAAAAGGCAGCTTAACATACACTCCCAATGATAAGGCACCCTATGTTCCCATGGTTGGTAAAGGTATTATACCGAAATACAATTTGAATGTTCATGCAGTACATGAGTACTCACACATTCAACCCTACATATACATGAAGAAGTGCCATCCATGTTACATTATTGATGTTCTAGTTACCAGTTCCTAAAAGTTGAGTGCTCATTAGATTGAAAAAGTCCTCTAATTTGTGATTTTCTGGTTTTGCATCTCAATTTCTCTAGTGGGGGTACTTGTATCGCACCCATTACAAGACCCCTCTGCAATATATTTGCCCAAATCAGTGCACTCGAACTCCAGCAGAAATTATCCAACAGCGTGAGCCAGCTTGGAATAAAAGTCTGCCTTGCTGTGAAAGAAGACATTACTCCACCAGAACTATCACTCTCATTGCTTTTATCTTCTCTTTATTTATTTTTTAATGGAAGTAAAAACCCCTGTCATCTCACCTACTCTTTTAATAAGGAATGACTGCCGTGACTACCCCCATCTAGAACCACCATTCACTGCCAGCACCTCTGCTCTCCTCATGTGCTTAGAGAACAACTGATTAGCACTTTGCATAATTAACCTGATTAGCACTGTGCATAATCAAACTGATTAGCACTTTGCATAATTAAAAAGAAATAATAAT
Organism: Centrocercus urophasianus; assembly: GCF_019232065.1. Lineage (NCBI taxonomy): Eukaryota > Metazoa > Chordata > Aves > Galliformes > Phasianidae > Centrocercus > Centrocercus urophasianus. Next base: position 6,883,106 of record NW_024884364.1, on the reverse strand, counting down.
AATAACAATAATAAGCAGTAGGTAATAGCAAAAGCTGCTAGTCCCATTGCCTGTTCGTTAGCTCTAGGAATAGTTTACTGTGGCATACATTATTTCTTAGAACTTTTTTTTTTTTTAAGAGGCACAAGCTCTTGAGGAATACAAGTTAAAAAATTATCATTTATTTTCAGATCGTCAGTGAAAATGCTGGTCGTTCCACATCACAACTTCAGATTCCTTGTAGCTCTCTGTGCTACTGCTGAAGACATGTAATAGGAGGACCACAGAATTGCAGGGGTTGAAAGGGATCTTTAGAGATTATAGAATCCAGCCCCGCTGCTAAAGCAGTATTCCCTATGGCTTGCACACGAAGGCGTCCAGACAGGTCCTGAATATCTCCACGGAAGGAGACTCTAACATCTCTCTGAGCAGCCTATGCAGTGCTCTGCCACTCTGACAATAAAGTTCTTCCTTATGCTTATACGGAACTTCCTGTGTCTGTGTTTGTGCCTGTTGCCCCTTATTCTGTTGTTGCTTGCCACTGAAGAGTCCACTCCTATTGACTTGTCTCCCTCATTGTAGATAACAAGATCCCCTTCCTGTCTTCCCTTCTCCAGTCTGAAGAGTCCAAGGTGTCTCATGCCTTTCTCACATGGGAGATGCTCCAGGCCCTTAATCATCTTTATTACCCTCCACTGGACTGTTTCTAGGAGATCCCTATCCTTTTTGAACTGGAGAGCCCAGAACTGGACGCATAACTCCAGATGTGGTCTCACCAGAGCAGAGGGCAAAGATCACCTCCCTCAAAGTGCTGGCTCCACCTTTTCAACATGTCTCAGGATACCATATATCCCCACAATATATTTTGAATGCAGAAACCTGTATTACCCTTATTATCAAGATGGGCAAGGTAGAGACATGTATCCTAGGAAGTAGGAAGTATCCATAGTCATCAAACAGAGGAAGTCTGGAGAGGAACATGGAGTTAATCATACTGCTGCACCTAATCCTGCATTGTTCTTCCCCTGTACGAACATGTTCTTGTCTGCCTAGGTGTTTTGAGCTCTTCTTGAGGAATCTACTTGTGGGAGACAAAGTACTGTCTTTGACAGCTAGCCTGTCCTGCCTTCAGCAGGAATATCCCTGGTTAGTGTCTCAGAATACAGGTTTTCAGATTCTGAGAGATAGCTGAAGTTACATGCATAAACTGCAAACTGTGTCAAAACGTGTTAAATGTCTGCATTACTAGTGACTCAGCTCTAGGTTGCTTCCAGATAACCTAGAACAGCAGTGTCCCAAGTGAGCAAATCGTTAACATTTTCTGTTTCACCACTCTCTCTCACCACTATGCCCTGTGTCTTGACATACTTTATTAACTTTATCTTTCTCTAGCACCTTCATATTAAAGCTCAGATTCTTCTTGCACTCCCATCCTCACCTTACATCTCCTGTCTAGATTCTTGGATAGTCCCTATCCAAGAATACCATGCATATTGAAGAATAACTTGAACAGAATGAAGGTACCCTTCTTCCGTATGTGAAATATTCATTGCCAATCTTCCACAGTATCCTTACAATGATGTTGTCTACACTTCCACATCAGGCAGAAGACTCACAATGTGGTCTCTCTGCTGGTAGCTCAACAGATACAGTTTGGACAAGGGGTAAACAGACAGTAAAGCTCTGAGTGATCAGTTCATCTGCACTGCAGCTGCTTGGACAGGAACTGCTGCCTCTGGACTAAATGTGGCCCAGATGCACTCCACTGCACGGACCTGTTCTAGAACAATGAAAAAAATCCCTATTGAGATACATTTTTTTTCATAAATATTCTCTCATAAAATAAATCAATAAGAAAGTGGACGGAGAGAATAATAAAAGAGCATCTTGTCATAATTAACTGGAAATGTATTGCTCATGCAGAGGAGTCTCTCCCCTCTCTCATTTCATCACCCCAAACAACAGATCCAATATGAACAGCTAAGGGTGCAGAGCTAGTCCCTCATTTCACAAGTTGTTTAGTTTTTGAAGAAAAGTGTTTCTGTAGAGATTTTTCAAGTCCAAATGTTCCTGGGGAAGGTAGTTCCAGTAATTCTGGGAAGAAAGCCAATCTCTTGGCTTTATATGTAAATATTTAAACAACATTATTTTTATATACTTACATTTTATACACATATACATATATGTCTTAAGGCTTCCAGACTTGCAAAAATGCAACTGAAAAAATATGCGTGAAGTACAGGTATTGGCTCCCCATCCTGAATCATGACAACTGACCATCAGAAACAAACAAACAAACAAAAATAATGACTTCATAATAATTGAGCCATGTCATCTATGTATGCTATTCTCTCCAGACAGAACTGACAGATCAGAACTACAGATCCTAAGGTACAGAGATTAAAGTCTTAATTATTTTCTCCTTAGAAGTGGCAAGAATGTAAGGTTCATCAATTATAAATCTTTCAGAGCATAGATGGATGCTGAGTGCTCCACCCATAGGCGTGGGATCTGATCTCCAGCCTTTGAGGACATGTTCCTAGCACTTTAGTGCTCCAGGATGCAGCTTTGTCACATTCAGAAAAGTCACTCTACTTTAGGCTCGAATCAGGTCCATATTTAAAAAGGAATTACTTGGTAGGAAATTCTAGCAAAAGACTGGAAACATACCCAACATTGAGGTTCAGTGAACAAAGTTAAGGGAAAAAAAAAAAAGAGAGGGGCTTATAAAATTGATGTAGATGTTTTAGAGAGCATAATGTACCCAGCCAAGGCATAAAATGAATAAATCAATCCATGAGAGTAAAATTTACCACATGAATTCCACCTGTATAGACTCAGAAATCAAAAACACACCTTAACACAAAGTACATGCATGTAAATTCATAGCTATACAGTTTAAAGTAACCATAAACACTATTTATGAATACAGTATTTACATATCATTTCAAATACGTACATATACACACAGCACAGCCATGTGAGTTCTATGGAAAAGGCCGCAGAAGTATACAAAGTATACACACATACACACATAAAAATGCATAGAAGAAAGGACCAAGAATAGGGCAAGTCTTAGAAAATGTTTTAATGGTTTTACAAAAAGCCTTCACCCAAAGTTTGAGGGGTTTTTGCAATCTTACATTTTCTATTGCAAAATACACCTGCTTTCTTTTCTTTCTTTTTTCCCCCCTAAACTAAATATTTCTTCCATCTAATGACTCTCTTTATTAGACAGCATCTAATTTGCATACATTTACATACAATTTAACTGCTAGCTTGTGAGAACAAAGAAATGGCTCTGTATTGTACTGAAGGACAATACTCAGAAAAGGAAGGTATAAAAACCAGCTAGCTCGGTGGCTGTGTATTCTCTTTGTTTCAGAAATACCAGGATTTTTAAACACACCACTTAAAGGGTAAGAAAAGATTATTTCATCAAACAATGAAAAAAGATACAGCACAGCTCTCTTTTAACACATTCTCTCTCTGGCCTGGTTAATGGGATTTAAGGGTCCAAGATTTCTTTGCTTTCTTCTGTTTCCTTTATTAGAACTGATGGATTTAATTCTGTCACATATTTTACTTCATATTTTATTCCTATAACAATCTATGCTGAAGTTCAGCTCCAATGCTAATTCAATACTATCTTCCTTTCCTACAGTCAGCCTGGAACAGGACTGAATGATCACTGATGGGCTTGAAGTAGTCTGCCCTCAATGCCCAGTGCTAATGGATTTTAGAGTGAGTCTGCCAGAATTTTACCTTGTGGCAACAAGTGCTGGGATAATGAAAACTTACCACGTAGCTGTCTGGGAATCAAGAGGAAGGGAAGCAGGGCTTAGCTCCACTTGTGAGAACAGGGAGGGACTGTGGTCAGAGTAAATGGAAGATGCAAGGGATGTGTCAAGCCCTCTAGTTCCCTACAAGAAGAGAAGAAAAGGATCTTTAAGATCTCACAAATGCAAAAGACAAAAAGTTTTAGAAACTCTTGGCAGAAGCTCCAATACAAGACCATCAAAAGCACGATACAACAGCAAAAGCTTTTTCTCCAAAGACTTTGCAGTTGGAGAACCAACTGCAGAGAACGGCTGCAGTTCTAATCCACGTGCAAGTGACACAAAAGTGCTGCAAGAAAAAAAAAAAAGTAGGATTGCAAGCTGCGTGCTGCACATTCCCACTTCCCATCAAATGTGCGAAACCTAGAGATGCAGAACCGCCTGCCATTTGTTGCTGCCTGCGTAGCGGAGCTGCTGGCTTCATCACCTCACTGTGATACCACCCAAGGTGTGCTATTTTGCGTTCAGCGATCATCTGCTCGGTTCTGCTCACCCCAGCCACACTGGCTGTGCAGGCCAGGCAGCGGGCCCAGGGTTGGGGTGACCGGCCTTCTCACAGAGGCCTCGCTGCACAGGAACACTGGCAGGAGATCTGCACTGCAAGCTGTACCTAGAGGAAACTTGCGCTAGCGCTTCCCTGATGTACCTCACTGGCACTCAAAATACATTATAGATTACTTGCAGACACAAATTTTAATTTAAAGCTGGTTGAAATGTTAATGAAGTTGTAGCTGTTTTTCAAAGGGGAGAATTCCCTACTGCTTACAAAAATGTTTTCTTCCCTTTTTCCCCCCCTCCTGTCTGTTCAGCTTCTAATGGTGTACAGCAACCAAACCTCATAAAAGAAATTAATCAAGCCTTCACATGTTCCCTTTTCCAAGGATAGAAAGGTTGAGGTGTCATCTTCAGAGTTCATCATGCATACCAAAACACAGGTTTTAGCAAACAGTGAAGAAAGTAAATTTCAAAGCCAAAGTTCATTTAGCTGTCACATACCCTATTTACAGCTTATGCTGCTGACACCACTGGGTTACTATTTCCAGTATCGTACCAATTTCAGTTAATTTAAATTGCTGCAACAATCCTTCCCTTCTCTTGCCTCCTTCCTCTGACACACATGCCTGACCTCATCCTTGAGCCAGAATCAGATAATTTTCTGGTCCAGGAAACTTTCAACAGAATGAAATTTATTTTTTTCTTTTTTCCTTTCTTTCTTTTTTTTTTTTTCCCAGACAATTCAACTTCCAGTCACAAAATTCTGGAGTTACAGCTAAGGAGTCTGCAAAAATGTACACGTGAAGGGACATCAACAGAGAGGCTTCAACATCAGTCAGTTTAAGCTTCCATAAACCTACATCTTGAGATGCCTCGGACTGCTTTGGTAAAAAGAAAGGCTCCCATCACATCGCGGGAAACCAAAGCAATCATGGTTTTACAGGTTTAAAGAAAAGCCATCACCTCACATGCTAACCTAAAATAAACTGACGGGCTATACAGATCATGCAGAACAGACACACTCTGCTTTGATGAAAAATAGCTTGAGATAATGGTGCACTGCTACAATCTGCACCAGGGGCAATTTCCAAGTGGCAGATTGAATTAGCCTCAAGTGACATGCATTACAGTAATGCTTCCCTGAGGCAATAAGGCAAGGTCCCACATTGAAAAGGAAAGAATGGAGCTTTCTTGCCGAAGGCAAATGATAAAGCGCACGATTAAGAGCCACTGTTACCAGGACATTCAGAAGCTCCTGAAAATCCTTCAAGGACTTCAGAAAATACATTTGGATATAAAGAGCAGGACTTTTCTTTTACATCTCTGCAGTTACGATATTAAGTATCCCTTTTGCTATTTTTTTCCCAGAGTACATGCATTAATTCTGGCCAGAGTGGAATCTAAGCTTTCTAACCGCCACCATTTCCAAAGTCACTCCGTCCTACCAGTTGTGCAGGAAGTTGCATGATGCAACTCTGGGTTTCAGATGAATACAGAAGACACTGCAGTCCAAATCTCTTATTTCAGTTTGCTTGCTCTAAGGATAACAGACAATTTGGAGCATTTAATCTCTACACTAGAGAGATCCTATAGCAGTAAATAATCACCCAGCACCATCATCTACAATTTCTTCAGGAGAAGGAGTCACTAATGAACAGCTTCACTAGTCAGTTAACAACCATAGAGGATTCACTGTAACTGGAAGTCACAGTAGCTCAGAAAATTAAAAGAGTCAGTGTGGACACCTGATAGTCATCACTCAACAGCCATAGCTGTCTTCTTACGTTTTGCATTAGACCTCACGGGTGGGATTATCAAAAAGGAGCAATAGCATTATTTTCTTTTCACTAGAATTATGGGGAAATGGTTCTAGTAGAATCTATCAGCAGAATGTTCAGACCCATGCCAAATGTTTTTGAAAATCCTCCCCCTTCCCAGCCTGCGTAGAAAATGGGGAGAAACAGAAGAACAGCACAAAGAATTCCACCAGCTTGTGCCTGGGTAGCAACAAGTTGCAGCTTGTACAATTCTGTCAAGTTAAAGATGCTGAGAATTCCCTTCTAAATACAAACAATATTTCTGAAGCTAGCAAATTCTTTCAAGCATTCACTTTGATTTGATAAATTATATTAAATACAATTCGCCTCGTCAGTATTTTAAAGCATGATAGCTAGAGCATGAATAGGTCATTTTTATACACGTAACTAAAATCTATCCAGTCGTGTATACAGCGCAGATTATGCATGCAGGCCCACACTCCCCTAGATAACAAAATTACTCAGCTTGCAAACCAAGCCAGTCACAAACTGCGTAGTCGCAGATAGTGAAGTCGAGCCCGAGCCAATCAGTCCTGCTAAGCAGCTGCTATCTCGGTTGCTCATTAGTTCACCAGCACACTAACCACGACCAAAGGTTTCAGATTGGCTCGCAGCACGCACACAGCAATACCGGGACTGCTTTCAAAACACTGCAGAAATGCAACCACACGTGAATGCTATCAAAGTGAGGAGGTAGGAGAGAAACTCATTTTTAAATTTTCGTAAAAAGATTTTAAAAAAAAAAAACAACAACAACAACAAAACCCTGAAGAGAAAGCCCTTACTCTTGAATACAGTAACAGAATTGTGCTGTTTAGTGTCAGAATGCTAAGTTCTATTTTCAATGGGAAAAAGTGTATAATCATCTTCCTGATTTGGATAGGTTTTAGGTCAACCTTAGCTACATATAAATGAATGTTCTGCTCAAATTACAGGGTAATTTTAATTAGGACACCTTGTTAGACATCCTGTTGTTTTCTGTAATGGACTTTCTCAATTATGAGAAGGAACACCTCTCCATTCACCTGTGACTCAACTTAAGGTAAAGATTATGCTGAATAAATATACAAAGAAAAATATTTATCCTGCAATAGATATCTTTATTTCTGTTGATCTTTATTTGGCAACTTCCATATTAAAAAGGCAGGCTCCAGAATTCAGCACCCATTACACACCTGTTTAAAAACCACTTGAAGCACCGGAACCAGCCAAATGCATCTCAATTCCGCAGAAACGTTGGCACTGTTGTCCCAAGTAAGGAACACCCATTGCCATTTGCTCTCATTAGGTTAAACAAGTTTCCTGGGACATATTGAATTCCTGATTATGTGCACTGCAAATAGATGGAGAGCAACAGAACAATAAAATTCAGCTCAACACAGCCTTCTGTCCAGTCGTCAAGCACAGCGTATGGGGAGAACGAAGCTCTGGGAAGTGCCCAGGAGCTGTGTGCAGCACACGTTACAGTTCACTCTTCTGGCAAGAACGTGCTTGGTTGACATGACTGAGAGATACAGGCTAGGATTCCTTCTCAAAAACAGTCAGTGAGATTAAGAGCCGACTCTGTTCCCAAGCACTTCTTTGTCTGTAGTTGAAATTACTTTATCTTACATGATTTTATTTGTTAGTCAGAATCATGATATGTTAGTTTCTATATTCAATTCGGTGTTAAATCCATCACTGATTGCTTGATTTCGTAGGAGTTTGCTGATGGAATGACAAGCCCAGAAAACAAAATCTTTGTACATAGATCAGGCAGGGTACTGCAAGCTTCAAAATATTTTTGTCAACTTATTTTAAGTGTCTTCCAGAGGGACCAACCACATGGCTAACAGAAGAATCTTGTCTCTGTCATCCATTTAACCCACTGGCCTCTTTCAAGGATGCAGACATGCTTGCCAATAAGTGACAAGTCGAGTGGTCTTTTTCCAAAAACTCAACAATACATTTCAGGGTGGTGCCATTAGAAAGCCAATAGACAGAATCAAAGCAGAGTAGTAGTGATTAAGAAGTAAGTCTGGAATAGTTCTAATATCCATGCTCAATCCTCTATAATCCCACTTCATTATCAATTTATTAACTTCCTTTGTTGTCCTTTCTGTCATCCAACTGTGCTAGTCACTAATATATCTTAATTTTGAAAGTGCTCTACACCATGAACGCAAAAAGTAAGCATCCTACACACAAGATTGATCAGCTAACTGTATCCAAGTAAAGGATGTACAATCTCTAAACTAAAAACTTAAAATTAAAGATAAGATAGTTCAGCACTGTAAACACTACTTAGTTTGTAACTCACGTGTCTAGGATGTTAGTAGGCTTGGGAAAGAAAAAATATTAAACACTTTTCATCTTTGCCATGCAGATTTCATATGAACATAAATACTGTTTATTTTCTTGTACTATTTGTCCTTAGTGTAGAATTCACAATTATTTAGTGTCTACAACAGTAAATAAGTATTAATACATGAAATAAAGTGTTTTGGGAATAAGATATCAGCTATCAATAGCTACTGACCTAAAATTATATTTATTTTCAAGACAACTGTAGGAGTGGAAGAAGCTTTTCTGTTCTGCCTAGTTGTGAAAGGTACCAAGAAATCCTAAGACAGCTGCTTGCACGTTCAGCCTTTGCATGTGTTGGTTTGGTTATTTTTGTATTTGTTAGTTTTGTTACCAATAAAATATATATTTTTTTTTCATTGAAACAATACTTTGACTTCCTATTGTGCTTTACATACAAATCCATGGGTGCTGTATCTCAAGAACAGCTCCCTTTCCATACTCCTACTAATCTTAACAAGAATGCTGGGCACTCAAAACTCCTGAAATAAATACTTCATATTTATTGTCCATCATTTCATTCACAAGGGTAGCTGCTAATAGCAAAAATGCTTTACAGCAACATAGCCAAATCTTGAGGGCCACAGTCATTACTAAAGCTTAAATTAAGAACCAGCTAGCTTCTCCCGTATTGGTGGCTCCAGCTTTGTTTGTTAGTTGGGTCACCTCCAGACAAGCGCTACCGCTGTGAACGGATGTTTTTATTGGTAGGCATTTTTTAGTGAGTAGCCTGAATGGAGTAGCAAAGTGGGAACATGGGTGGAAACAAAGCAAGCCCTCGAACAAACAAAATGCAACAGATCACCACAGGACATCAGAAGAATCAAGATGAGACACCATCTTACTGTATTTGTAAAAGTGATTTGGGGTCAACTGGAATTCTAGCATTCATCTTCCTTTGTACCTTTACTTGGCAATGTTCAAAGATGTCCAGCAGCACCACTTTCACAGAGACTACCCTGTATTACCTGTACCTAATCACAAAAAATAACTTAAAAGTAAATTTCACTACACCTGAAGTAGTTGTCTTCTATGCTTTAAAAACAAAGAGGAGCATCTGCTCTGTGCTACACTCATCGAAAAAGTGGGGGAAAAAATGCTTTATACATTTCAACTGCCATTTCTCTCCTGCTGAAAGGGAAGCATATATCAGACCCTGAGGGAAGTCACTACTAGATCCCTCAAATGTCTCAGCTCACCAAAATGAAGAGACCTGTAAACTGACGCTTTAACCACGGACCATTCCAGAGAAGGAAGGACTTTGCTTCTATCACAGATATTCACAGGCACATTGCATCACCTCCTCACATTTGACATGAGAGATGCAGGTTAAAAGGAGAGAAGAAAACCAGCTTTAGACTTCTAATTGCATGCAATAGCAGCTTTTAAAGCTGTTCCAAATAAACAAAAGTAGGAGTTCATAATTACACCTGTATTAAGAAATTCACTCTTTGCCACTGTCAGAACCCCACAGTGGAGTGGCACCTTTCAAGACAAAGTGCAGAACTGCAGCCTTGAAACAGAAACTAAACTTGAGAAAGCAAAGAGCAAGAAATGAGCTGTGGGGAAAATGGAGAAGACAAAAACAGATGGAATTAAGAACCTTAATACAGCCCTTATCTCTCCAGCAGGACTGCAGAGAGACAAGAGAAAAGGCGCATAAACTTCATGCACAAAGTGAGGGGAAGTCAGTGGAGGGATATATTAGAAAAATTAATGTTTCAATATGCCATCTTGTAATATCATATTGAAAACCACACTGCTGTGTGTTACTGTACTTGACCAAGTGCACCATCGTGTTTAATTTGAACTTTGATTACGATAAATCACATGATACAGGAAGGCAACCAAGTGATTCACAGTCCCTTTTGAAATCTCACCCTATTAAAATTTGACTGCAGAAGCAACATTTTAACCAATGTCTAGGGACACTACACCAGAGGAAGGGAACAAATATTGAAGAGCATATCCTGGGAATACGTGGTCATTTGTTAGACATGAACAGTAATGTTGCTGTGCCAGCAGTTACTGTTGGACTAAGCAGTAGATAGATTTGGTACATGCATACAATACAGCAAACCATGGGCTACCCATTTTTCTAAAGAGTGCACAGACACTCTGCACACCTGAGCACAATTAAGTCTCACTGATTATGAAGAAGAGTCTGTAGCAGCAGGGCACTGGCTTGAAGGAAAGACATAAAGCTGTTTGTGCTCACTGCCACCAACATTACAGCAGGCACCAGTAATGAGGTGGCTAGACTAGGAGGGGAGTGAGATACAGACCTCTAATGCTTTATCAGCTCCAAGACCAACGCTGGTTTTGGCACCACTTCTATTCACCAACAAACAAAAAACACAACTTAAAAAAAATACCCAAGCAGGTGCTAGCAATCTGAGAGACCACATGCCAGCTACAGCTGCTTCAAACTGAATCAATTACATCTGCCTAAACAGTCCCAGGACATTGAACCCAATGAAGAGTACCACAGGTTAAATGGAGACCCAGTGCTTTGGGATTTTAACGCTCCATTAAGTTAAGGTGGAAGTTCCCTAGCAGAATTCAGTAGAGGCTATTCAGGCAGACTATGAGTCACATGGTCATACGCAGCCTACGATAACATGGAAGCTGGAAGACAGCATACGTGTAACACTCAAATACACAGTAAAAGCCCTTTGGAAATAATGCCTTAACATTTTTCTGAAACAGCCTGACAGCACTGCCTTGTTTCCCAAAACACTGGGTGCAGTACATTTGCTTGAACATGCTCTTGGGATTGGGACTTCACTCCAAACCTTGTTTGTACAAAAAGGGGCCAAGCAGCTGGGAAATTCTGGAGTGTAGTGTGTCCTCATTAGCTCCCATCTGCCATCAGAACTCAGCTCATGGCAAGTTTGGCTAAGTCCTGGTGTTCTCAGGTCCAAATCTGGGTCAGTTTTAATTACACTATACAGAATTCAGCGTGCAGTTTTTAAATCCTTATTATACAGCGCAGAAGAACGGGCAGCTCTCCAACTAATCAATTTTTTAAAAGTACATATATAAAAATTTTAAACCAGGCTAGACAGACAGTGGGTGGAAGAGAAAAAAAAGTATAAGCGAGTACAGGGGTTAGTTAAGAGAACTGTTAGCAAAAGTGGGTCACCAGCAAGTTCTGCTTTAAAACTTCAAAGGAAGGGGAAAAAGAAAAAAACACTCTTCATTTTTTTTAAGACAGTGAAACTGATATACAAGATGTATATGATTCACCTGCTTTTAGCATCAGCATGGGTTTCACAATACTACAGCCAGATCACTATAAAGTTAAGAAAGACTCTTATGGTTACAGATCCACATAGTAGGCACTGGATGACCTACTCCCCCATCTTTTGACAATCTTATTGCCCTTCTTGAGAAAATGCTTCCCCTACGGACAGAAATGAAGCCTTTATCCTCAGTTACAGAAAAGGTGTGGTGGTTAATTCAATGCTCTTCTTCAATGTGATAATGAATTGCCACACATAACTCTCAATCCTTATACAATTAGACTAGTACAAAAACCACTAACTGCCATTTGTTTTCCCTCTTTCTATGCCTTCAAATAGCCATAGCCCAGGTCAGGACTTGAAAAGAGTTTTGCTTGCCAGGCTGCTGGCAAACAAAACAACAGGAAGAACAGAGAATTGCATGTTTTTCACTTGGGATAGGATAACGCGCCAAATCTGATCTATGTAAATTGGGCTAAAATCTACTCTCAGAGTCAACAATCAGAATCTGTCCCGCTTAGAGTCTTTGTCAGATGCAAGGGAGCAAATGGAAGTCTTCTGTGACAGCTACATACATAAAGATAGTTCAAGAATGGAGAAGGATGATCAAGGAGCAGTGTAAATAGCAATGAAATGATATATGCTTGTTAGAAGAGTATAATATTCTGCCACCACTACACAAAAAAAAATAAACCTTCAAAGGTTTCCAAGTTTGTTTTACCCATACCAATGAACAAGTTCCCCGTTAAAGAAAGATTTCCCTTTGCACATCTTCTTAGTATTGTCAAAGCCTTCACTTCAGATCTACAGCCTAGCAAAAGCACAACACAATCCTGCAAGGAAATCTTCAGTGAGTGAATCTTCCATACAGCTCCAACTCATAGATGAGCCTTGTTTATCCTTCCACACTGAGAAACACACTGCTGACTATTTCACAATCAACCAGAGCTACAATGCTGGAGTAACTAGACAATGTTTTTTCTTTAAAAGAAAGCTTTTTCATTAATGTAAACACTCTCCTTCACACATCTCCAATGCATGAAAACCCACAAATCAAACTTGCATCATACAACAAACAACTCATGCAGAAATCAAAGAAAGAAAGCATAGTACAAGAACTTCACAATCTTTGATGTCATCAGCCTCAATATTACAATAGCAGATCTCAAATTCTGGAAGGCTTTTTGCCTGTACCACCTGGCCAGTCTCAGGCTCTAACTATCCCCATCTGGGCCCACTTGTATAAATTATGAAAATTAGCCTTACCCTGAGTTGATTTCAATTTAGTTGAGCTAACACTGGAAAAAAAAATAAAAATAAAAATAATTTTGAAAAGAAAGCTGAAGCCACAATTAATAAAGACAATAAGATCACCTCGTGCAAATCTCATTCTTAATTTTTTTTTTTAACATAACTTTTTGCTGCTAAGTTTCTGTGCAAATCAACAGGATAACCACATGTAGGAGAATATTAACATAAAAAATGCTAGTAAACATAGCCCAGATGTTATAATTTAATCATTCTTTTAAAAGAAGAAAAATTTATGTGCTCCAGCGTGTGCTTGGACTTTGCTTTCCCTTAAAGCAATGACAGTGCAGACAGGTATGCCTTATGGAGCCCTTGAAGACGTACCCCTCAGTAACTATGCAGAGCAGACAACCTGTGAGATGCACAACAAAGAGTAAAACAAAAATGCTACCTAGAGCTGTACGTGCTTTGGAATGCTGACAAGGAAGTTCAGCCACGAAACAGGCTGGCTACTTGAGCGCCTGGGAAGGGAGAGCTCCACACTTTGGAAGCAAAATTCAGCTTCTACTTGATTTCATCATATATGTTACATACCATCTGTCAATAGTAGGTATATTAAATAATTCTACATCTTTCTTTTGCCTGTCTGCTTTTCCTCATCTTCCATTTGACGTGTATCAACAAGCCACTCCAAAGGCAGGGGCCAAGGATGGCTAGCAAGCACTGAAGTGGACTTTTACTATGCTCTGACTAATCTTAAAAACCACAAGTATGACAAAACGTGTCACTCAGTACCTGCTCAGATGGTTGAACTTACAGAGTAGAATGAACAGCAGCCTTTGAAGAGCCTTTGCATTTCCCTGTCTGGACACGTGGAAGGTGCAGCATGCAAAACAAGGTTAAAAAAAAAAAAAAAAAAAAAAGGAAAAAGCAGACTCCAGAGTGAAAGCTCTGCACATTCTTACAGTCCTCAAGACACTCTTGTTCCCCCTCTCTCCTCCCTCCAAAAACATGTTCAGACACGATCCATTTCAAAGTCACTAAACCCTTTAAGTTTTTCTAGCCAATACCGCAGCCACCTCAGAGCTACCTTCTGTCACGCTATCTTGATCAAGGTATATTTGGTAGCTCTGAGTTATGACCAGAAAGCCTACAGGCTTGCTGATATTTCTGAATAATCCATGTTATGCTTGCATAGCAAAGTTCCCACACAAGCACATCTTCCTGCTGCAATTCTGTTCATGAGGAACTGGTGAAAGAATCTAGCACGGCATGTGAATGCAGATCTACTACTCTACAGCAACAAAGAAAGAATGCTCCCCTGAAACAGGGGATGTTTTATTTTGGTGGCTGTCAGCCCCTGAGAATGTTAAAGACACGAGAATAATTTATAATATGAACTAAACCACAGGGATCCCAAGTAAGAAATTAAAAACAGACTTGTCAAAAACATCTCTACTAAAACTCATGCTACTATATCCAACTACCTTCCTGTATCTACAAGTAGAATCTTACATAATCCTCTGACTGGGAGTCCTTTTGACTAAATGAGCTGGAATGCCTGAGAAAATAGCATGATTTATAAACAGAATGAGTTTCACAACTTTATCGTCCTTGGTTGTGAGAATTTAAGCCATACCTTTAACATTTGAATGTCATTTCTCTACTGCATTTTATTTGTGAGTGGGTAGTTTTGGTATTACACAGTCTGCATAAAGTGAATCAGTAGTAAAACACAACACCTATTATCATGTGTTTCATAAGCATCCAACTCATGGCTAGTGTGTGCTATTTAGCAGTTATTACCAGCTAACAGCATGCCCTACACTAACAGAAGAAATCCTACAGAACTAATTTCTGAGAATTTTAGGAACAGTGGAGCAGGATTTAGAGACATCTGACAAATTTCTGTGTTCCCTGTACCTGCGGAGGAGGAGGTAGACTGTAGGAGATGGTATCAAGAAGGCACTAAACAAGGCCAACCAAAGGGGTCACAAGTGTTTTTCTAAGGAATAAATACCATATGCGTTCAAATGTCCTCAAATAAAAACCATACCCTGACTAAAGTGATGCCAATATGCAAGCTGCTAGACCACTCTAAAGTTGTTAGTTTTCAGACTGCATGACAAAAGACAGTAAAAACACACACAGTTGTAAAGACATACCACCATTTATTCCACTATTTGATAGTCAAAATCTTAGGTTAATCTCAGATATTGAATTCTGAAGGCCCTCTGTGATGAAATAAGAGTATAACCCACATTTAAGGCTATAAAGGAAGTGGTAGCAGATAAAGACAAGACGAGAATAAAGAGAAAGCTTACAATATGCTGCTTTCATATATGACATACAAACAGCAACTATCCCCAGTTATTCTCATTTTCTAGATGAGGAAACAAAAAGCCCAGATCTTGAGAACAAAGTAAATCAAGTTCACGGCATACTCTGGTTCCTACTTGCTGTATCACATGTAAATGTGATAACGTTATGTCCTCTTAGCACCTAACAATTACTGCTTTATTTTATTCAGCTAAAGAAATCAACAGCAATACACAGGTATAAGAGTATGTATATCTGAAGCATGACAACTGCAAATCTACCAGGTCCACATAACCTCTTCTTCCTGATAAGACAGACCAGCTGCACATACTTAACACGTGTCCTTGGCACTGGCCAGGGCAGTTACTTATACAATGGAGCTGTGGGCAAGGCAAAGCAGGAGACTTGCTACCCTTGACTAAACCTTTCCAGTTGCTGACAATCTGCTGATTACAGATGTCTCGCCCAAGTAGTTATATTCTTACCTCTGCATTCACACACACTTATTTCACAAGTATATCTAATTTGCCTCACAGACAGACTTCCTTCTTGTTTTTCCTCATCCTACATAATGACTTCTGCTGTCAATAATTACACTGCATATCTAAAGGACATTTTCTAGTGCTGCAGAAAGGTTATCTCTGATACAAATATGAAGAAGAGACTGGTCTGGGCTAACCTCACGTAGAGTGTAAATGTTTGCCTCATGGCAAAGGCAGGTCTGTTCCTGCCATTCATGGTACCAAATCCTACCAATATTCATCCTACCAACTCATGGTAAGAACTTCAACAGATCATAACAATGCTGTAGCTTTACAGTTTGTTTAAATAGATTTACAGCATACTAAGTTCCTTTTAAAAGAACACAGAAATACTTAATTTAAGCGAAGAGGCATAAACTCAGGAGGCATGAAGATGAAATGGTCTGAATTTGCCAATCAGACATGCACTGTGACCGCATCTGCTGCTAAGATGCTGCCTAAGTAGGCCAAGATCAAGGTTGCAAAGGCTGATTTAATTCCAGTTCTTCAGAGCAAACAAGAGCCAGAAATCAAAGTTCGTAACAAAATTTACAGTTATCTCATGAAGTCATCCTCTATTTCCACACTGCAATTCCTACATGATGTGTGCACGCACACATCCACATACATTACACTCAATGTTACCACCTACATCATACAACCGCAAATACACTCTAAAAAAAAAAAAAAAAAAAAAAAAAAAAAAAAAACAACTGCTAAAGGAAACTAGTATCCAGTGGCACACAGAACCTACAACGTTATTCCTCTTTTCTCATCACAAAACATGGATTCACTTCTACCTGCCTCACCTCCTTGCCCCTTACCAATAAGAAACTCACCTTAGTGCTCTATGAGGCTTTCCTCAGCCAAGTCTGCAACCCCAGACAACCCCGTCTTGCTCATAAGCAGCGTAGGGAGGAAGCTCAACTACGAGTTTCCCATGCTCAGTGCAGGTCACATAACACAAGCAACCTGCTAATGAGCTGCTATGTGTTCCCTCAAAGTCACAGCTGTCAGCAACAATTGAGTAAGTGCAGCCTAGCTTTTCAGGATTCCTGTCTGTTGCCCAGGAACCACACAAAGCACTGGAGATTTTAAACAGGTGCAAACAGTGCTTTTCTCCCATGCCTGGTCCTCCAGTGTGTCAGACTGCACAGCCATGCAATGGCAGCACAAGAAGAACCAGAAAGCAGTAAACAAAGTTTTAGAATACAATAAAGGTTATTACCAATAAAGCAACACTTTTATGACATGAGAAAAATGGCTTGTACCTAGCAGTAAAGATAGAGCAAGGCCTGGTCAGGATTAGCCTTTGTGAAGTTCTTTTTTTTCCCAGAAATTTACAGAGCTGCATTGTAACTCCAGCTTACAATTTCTTCCAAGTTTATTGGCATTTCTCATCTGGAAGAGATTTTTTTTATTTTTTTTAAAAAACAGTACCAGCAGCAAGTAACAATAGGTACCAATAACAAGTGAAAAAAAAGTCTATTTAAAAGTCTACTTTAAAATAATTTCATACCAGTACAGGAATTTTTGTGCCCCAAAATTATACACTGCCTTCACAGGTATAATACTAATAAAAATTATCTGACTTAGGGAATGTACAGAAATTAGATACATTAGATACAGCCCACTGTTTACCAGTATAATACTGCAAATACACAGCTCAATTCGTGGGTGGTACTATAGGTAGACAGAAAATGTGTTTCCTGAACTGAAAGTCTAACAAAATTAGACAAATTGTGTACTAGGCTTGTTAGAAAAGATTGCAATAACTCCCAGTTTGTTCAGTCAATACTGCCTGCACTGTGTTAAGGTCATCTGTATGGTTTTATTAGCCATGTTCCCATGTTGGTTATCAGGCAAAGTCCTGTTAATTTCCGGCAGAATCTTCCCTGAATTGGAAGACAGCAGTAACTGATTAAGGCCATTAGGATCTGGCTCACTAATGTTATGATCAACTACAAATCTAGCTTTCTGGCTGCTACTTAGCAAGCCGATCACAAGAGGTCAAGCCTTGACCAACGCTCTCTTGCTGTTTGTTCAAAAATGTTACACTGCTGACATGCATGCAAAGGGCTTCTGTCTAAAATGAAACTGCTCAGATAGACTTTACCTTCCATTTTGAATTCAGCTTTCCATTTGGATGAGAAGCTGAAAAGGCTAAAGAGTTCTCTTGTACAGATGCCAACAAAAACAAAGGTAAACTTAGAATTTTCATTAACTGTAAATTACAAGAGCAAACAGAAATAAGGATTGATGTGAGCAACAGGGAATGCTAAAGCTTCACCAAATGTAATGTGTAATGCCTCAACCCAAACATATTTTGGGATGACTGCCAAGAAGATGGGTATAAATGTAGGAGGCTTAGTAGAGTACAGTTTGAGCTAAAATGTGTAAAGTTTTCACTTGTGCTAAGGAAACATTCGTAGCTAGGTAAAAACAAGGCCTTATGAAAAATTCAGTTTTGCATCTAATCTAAATTTCCCTGGGCAAAGCAACTGCTCTCTTCTTTAAACTCATCCTCAAGATAGCTGTTGGTAGCATATATTATTGTGGACAGCACTGCTACAGGTTATCCACTGTCAGAGCTCAATAGTAAGAGTACAAGGTTCTTGACAGGAAGCCCACTTCACACTACAGGTCTCAGGTTTATTTCCCATCAGGCAAACCATAGGCAATCCTAGCAAAGGCAAGACACTGGGGAACATAATCTATCAACTATATGGAAATGTTTAACACAGGCTCATTTATCAGCTTCTTTTAAGCTACTTTCTTCTTGACTTGGTAAACCAATTCTTTTAGCAAAAAAAAAAAAAAAAAAAAAAAAAAAAAAAAAGCCAATGGCAGCAAGGCTTCTTATCTCTTTTGTCTGCATAGACTTCAGAAAGCACACACAGTAAAGTTCCAAGAAGACATTTTACTTACTGCCACTTCAGCTTTATTCATGTGATTCCAAGATCGTGAGACAGTAACACAAGTTACTTCAGGTTTCTCTGTGTTAAGTGCAGGGTGCAATCTTTCCTTCTCTGTGCCTGCGATGATACAGCATCTGCAGGTGACACACACAGAGGCAAGCTTTTTGATTCTCCTAATGTACCTCCAGCTCTAAAGACGTGCAAGTATGAAGTGCCTATTGACAAGACAATCAGACAGACAATACCCAATGCACCACATTGCATGGCAAATAAACACGGACCTCTGGTAAAGATATAGTGACAACAAAACCATCTCCCATTTAAAAAAAGAATGGAACTCTCAAAAGAAAGTGCCTATTCATTCCAGATGTAAGCTACAAGGACCAAGTAACCTTGTCAAAAATACAACATATGTTACTCCTCACCAGAAGTAATAACGGGGCATCAGATGCTAGGGCAAACTGGGTCTTTGGCCCAGGAGAATGTCTACTTTAAGGCCAACAGTGATGTGGCAACAGTGAAAGCACTTAGGAAGGATCATAAAGTAAATGCAGCTCAGATTTATCTCCACAGCTGCACTGACCAAATGGTGGACAAAGACATTTCTTAGGTTGTCAAGGGACAAAGTACTCACTGCGATGGAGATTAATGACAAAAATCAATCTAAAAAAATATATATATTTAAACTCTAAGCAGGAATTCTAGAAACTACCAGAAGTATTTTGGCAACAATCTTAGGATAAAGTTATCCTCTTCTTCCTTAAAATTACATCAAGGCACCGAGCCTCAGCTAAGCTTCAAAAGACCTGAAAGAGAATGTATTCTTTCCTGCAGTGGCTTCAGTAAAATAAGAAACTGGATTAACTATAGGCTTTACTGGTGCCAGCCAGACCACACACATACCAACATTCCACTGTAAGGTAAATGCTACTGTAATTTTAAAAAAGATACTGATTTTATACCCTGCACCAAAGGTGCTATAATCTGACTTTAGATTTCTTATCAACTAGGTGTTCTCACACCTACTGCAATTATTTAAGAAATAATACCTAAATGAGAAATGTAAGATCACTTTCCTGCAGGCTGTCATTTCTGTAGTTAGGATTCGTTTTGCAGCAAGACTTAGCTGTTCTTTCAAGTGCACTGTACTGCTAGTTGTTGTCACAATTATTTATAACTAGGGACATCCATCTCCTACTAACCTTCTGTTCTGGTCCAAGATGCAGGGAACAGTATTTGGAAGGCTAAAGTACATTTATAAGAATTTCAACTCAGTATTTTTTCAGCCCAAATCTGCCCTCTGTTTGTGACCGCAGTCCCAGGCAAGTCCAAGATGGCATCTGGTCTTCTCCTGTATGTGTTTATGTGTGTGTAAAGACACGGTTTTCTTATACAGGGTCATGTCAGCAAATAGAGACATTCAACTATCTCAGTGCTTTTTCAAGAGACTTGCAAAGATGAGACAACTAGTTCAGCTGCTTTTTTAAATTTTATCATAAAAGCATGGTAGTTTTTTTTTTTTTTTTTTTTTTTTTTTAAAAAAACACCAAGAAGCCACAGAATAGTGCAGGGAACACTCAATGTCACGAAACAATCTATCCCCAGCTTGGCAATGAATTATTCTACAACCTTGAGCAAGTTACTTAACGTTCTGTGTTTCAGTTTCCCCATCTATCACATGGGGATAATGATACTTTGTATAACAACTCTAAGGTTCTTTAGAAAAATATATTTCCATTTGGAAACTTTTAAAGTGCTTTGGAAGATCTGAAAAATACTGAGAATATAAGAATAAGTATTGCTTGAAAGGTTTATTGCCATGTGTTAATACAAGTCATACCTTTCTTATAAGCACTTAGCATTATGCTTAAGTGTTTCCATGTACTGTTTAAGTGAATCAGCTACAATTATCATACTTACAGTATGCTGAATTTGAAGATACTACCTGCTTTTAGTTTAAATTTGCAACAGGAATCTTTTTACTGACCTTGGTAAGAAATGGACAGAGCTCCGTATTTCTCTGTAATGCAGACAACAATTTTTCACTTAAGGTACTGCATTCCTTGGAATACACAATAATTAGGAACATCAAAGACAAAAAGAGAGGAACATTGTGTCCTGCCTCCCCACCATTATTTTCAGCACCTACATGATACAGATGCCACAGAAGACTCACTCTTACTTTAAAGTGCAGAAAAATATACCCTGGTAAAAGACTGACTGTCATTCAAAGCTTCCTTTGAAGCTTCTTAAAAACTGCAGCTGAGCTTTACATCTGGAGATGTTCTAATGATTAGTTTATTTTTTTTATTTTTTTAAAGCACAGAAAAGCAAATTCATTACATGTTTGAAACTCAACATACTTTGTAGGCTTTAGATATTTAAATAACTCCTGAAAGTTTATCCTTCTTAAATATATGACACTTTAAATAGGGTGTCATAGAAAAGCAGCTGGACATACACGTTGTAGGTCAGATCCCAAGTCATTGATCAGTTAGTTGCATAGACAAACACTCCAGAGCAGAAGAGAGCTTTTTCCTCAACTTCATATTATGAGTTACAGAGATCCCCAGATTAACCTATGCTGCAGATGGGACCAAGTGAGGAAACTGCCAGGCCCAAATGATTATTTTTTTTCCCCAGACATCAATGGTTTGTGGTAGAGCTGTGAAGACAGAGCCAACCAGAACACAGAGGATGAGGTGGGATGCTCTCAGTGTTCCACAGCACAGAGTGTGGGAGAGGGTGCAAAGAGGGAACGTGACAATGCAAGTAGTGCTCCAGCTTTGAATGTCTCCAGCTCAAGTGACTAATGTGAATGTGCAGAGAGAGATAATCACTTCCAGCAGAACTTCTTACTGATTAAGTCACTACCATAAATCTCAATATGTTCCCTGCCATATTGGCAGCCTGCCCCTTTTTTATCTTTTAACTGTGGGCCAGATCCTCAGCTGGTACAAGTTGGCATCACATTTTGTTGCCTTCAGTGGAGCTAAGCCAACGGAAGCCATCTGAGCATCTGATTTTGTATTTCTGTAACAGTTAAAAAAAAAAAAAAAAGATACAGTGGCATTAATTACTAGATATCCAGATCTGATAACCTCAAGGCAGGGGTGGAAACACTTCTTGTTTAGAGTCACCGTTCACCACAGAAAGTGAGAGAGAGTCAGTTGGCACTCCAAGCTCACCCTGATGGCTGTATAACTACTAGCATCTATTTTCATTCAAGTCCACTGGTAGTCATTCCAAACATAGAATACAAGATTTCTCATTTTCCTATCTGATTAAAATACTTCAAGTCGTTAACCCCAAAGCACCTGGTAGCTATACTATATCCACAAAATGCCACAAGCTATTGCATCAAAAAATGCAATGATCTAACATGAAGATGGCACAGTGGGCAAGACAAAAACCCATTTCATTGAGAATTCTCAGTCCTATTGCCAGCAGTGAAGCATTCTACTACGGATTAATAGCATACCAGAAATACAAACTCTAATATTAGGTTATACCTGCAAATCTAAGTCATACAATCATAAGATCATTTAGGCTGGAAAAGACCTTAACAGACATCAAGTCCAACCATGTGTATCTATGTTTTTACTTGTAACAATTCCAAAGGAGTTCTACAGTAGTACTATTCTCCACCTCAGTGTGTAGAGAAAGGCAGTAACCTTTCCAAGAGAGATAGTGACAGAATTCAAAATATTATCTTAATATTTCCATGTTAGCATTTTTGTTCATTGCTTGAGTTTCACTGTGGACACTTTTGTCTGTTTAGCTGTAGAGCTAACCAGATACATTTCTATAGTCAGTTGGAATAGGTGGAGTGGACTTCTGACATCACACTGAGACTTTTGCTTCACACACCAACATGGCCCACTTCACGATCTCCTGATGGAGTGACCATTTTTAGCTTCAGGAAAGGGAGAAACAGTGCATCAGACTCATTTTGGACAACACCACTGTGGTTTTGCCTACTCTTTTACAACAGCCTGCTGCTCACAGTTCATATGCTTTGTATGAAATCCATATCTACTCCATTGCACTGCAGAAATAACCTTTACAGGAATATCTGTACGCCCAAATAAAAACCACACTACACTGATGAAACACTATTTCCTACTTCCTATTCAACACAAAAGAGCCTAAGTTGACATCTTAAATACCGAGGGTAGGCTCAGATACTCAAGTATCTGCTAAAAGTAATCATCAACTGCATCAATATTTTAGATACATCCAAATGTTCCTTAATGCAAATAGGTTATTGAAAGTTACTATCTGTGTTTTTGAGAGGGGGCAAATGAGGAATTATTCAGTGGCACTCAGTCAGTCTTGGCCTGTTTGCATTTGCATTCTTTCCTTTCCATATTCCCTCTCACATATAATTATCTCCTCAGTTCCTAAGTTATTTGCTTTAAGCACTTCATACTCCCTGGACACTCAACACTGAGATCCTACTGAACATTAAACAAGCGAACTCCCATCTTTGTCTTTAAATAGGTAAAAGATTTTAATCTGTGATTCAGTGACATTTCTAGAAGTAAATGTACATGAAATAGCCTTTTACTGGCTGAAGCGTGTCTCAAAATACAAAGAGTTTGCAACAGATATAATATAATTACCTGCTATCAAGCAAGAGGTAAACCATGGGAAGATAAGCCCTTGGCTTGGCCGAGCTCAACAGGAGTTTTGCTTGAGTAAGGACAAACCAAGAAATTTGGGGATTTAGCCACAAAAGAAAATTACTGAGAAATATGAAACAAAGAAATGATAAAAACAATGAGAGAAGGAAACATAGACAGCGTATGGGACAAGGATAACAGAAAACAGGAAAATGAAAGGGGATGAATAAGAAACAGAAGCAGCAGAGGACACACTGCTTTGTAAGGCTTTTAAAGGACTGACTTCAAATTTCTCTGCTCAATACATAGTGGTACTTAACATGCCAACAGACCAGTAGCTGAATGTACTTATAATAACAATGAGATTTTCTCCTCATTTGGAGGAGTTTCTGCAAGTTCCTTTCTTCATCCATTCCAAAAATGATAGTTTCCAGCTTTCTCTTACAATCTTTCCCCACCCATACTCATAGCATGACTCCCTCTAGCTCTCATTAAAACAGCTTGATGAGAAGGAACCATTTTTTTTTTTTTCCCCTTGCTAGTAATGGAAAAAACAGTAGCAGTCTCTCTTCTCTCATTCTTAGGCCCTAGGTCAACAAGGAATTTCTTTCAGAAACTTGCTGAACTGACCCATGGAGGAGCAAAATCTGCAACTGATAATTAAGGAGTCACACAACAGCTGAATTTCCCTCAAGGTACCTGTTTACACACAGGGAAGATGCCAGGATACCAGTAAAATGTGCTCAGAATCTTTAAGAATCCCTCTGTGATACAGCCTAGTTCTGATATTACAAACGAAGGAACTGATGGAAGCTCTGTTGCTATCATTCCTGAGAGCATTCCATAGGGAACAACTTCGGATGAAGAAAGGTAGTGATGGACTTTCTCCAGTAGTGACTTCTTTCTGAGATATCTTTTGTGGCAGATATGATCCACATGATAAAAAGGTTCAAAACCTATTACGCATCCAGTAGAAAATGCAAGAGAATTTTAAAGACACACTCTGCTTAATTCAAATAAAATTAAACTGGTTGATTAAGAATACGTCTTAAACTCACACAAAGAGTACTATCCATCTTTAAAAGTCTGACCCCCAATCTCTACATATTATACTTGACAGAGATACATCTACACTCCGTCATTTTGCCTTGAGTCTGTCCTGGGACCCAGCTGTGAGGAAAATGGGAATTCAGATCTTGAAATACTTCATTTGGCTATTATTTAAGAAATATTATTGCTTAAATGAGATACGTCTTTCCCTAGAATAAAAAACCTCAAAGATATCTGCCTTTTTAAAATGGATTATCTGTATCCAACTTCTACAACCATCTACAAATGTGTTTAGTCATCCTTACCACAGTGGAAAAATGTATGTAGGGAATTTCTGTGGAAAAAAAAAAAATAATTTAAAAAAAAAAAAATCAGCAAAGAAACAAAGCTTCCAATTTTGACTTCAGTGGAAATTTTGCTCAAGTATGGATTCAAAGAATTTGGCCTATGCTTTGCAGATGACTGGGATTCAAGCATATTATTACTTAGATAATTGTTTTGCTAGAATCATCAAGCGCACAATTAAAAAGACCGAAGGGAATGAGCTGGACAAGAGATCAAAGAGATCAATTATTATTGTGTCCAGTGAACGTAAATTGTCCAGTGGACATCAGCTGCATGTGCAGAAGAGAGGAATTAATCCAATTTTGTTTTAGGGTGGTAAGATAATAAGCAGAATAGTTTCTTTCCATCCCAAAAGCATGGTTGGCATTTATATTCTTATTTCTTATGCTAATGAAACTTTTCTAATCTTTGTTATTTATTAAAAATATTAGTTTTGAATGTTTCTCCAGGAAGCTGATAAACCCAATTTTTATTTCCATTTATAAAAAGCATGCGGCTGTTACTAACAGGCCAAATAGTAAAATCCTCACTCAGCATTTGGACCATCCACTGGTACAGATGCAGTGGAACCAAGATTTCCCCCTGAGATCAAAATAAGTCTGTAGAAATCTGGCCAGGAAACCTGATAATGAAAAGACATATGCAGACCAAGTAGCCTTGTAACTTTCACATCTCAAGTCTGTTTCCTTTTTTCCTCTCCACTGAGTCTTCTTTTCTGCCTTTGAAAAGATGTGGAAGGGAAACAGGAAAAAAAAAAAATAAGCAACAACTCATCACAGAATTGTTCTGAATCATCCCAATGAAGCAGACAGAAAATGGCTCCTCAAAAGCGAATCCCAGGTGAAAGCTTCATGCATTCCCATAGTTTTGAATAAGAGATGCAGATATTCCTTGAGCTGAAACAACCCAGCCTCTAAAACTTCTGTTCTCTCTAGCAAATTGTTCTTCCTTTAGTCTTTGATTTTTCCACGTGGTAATGGTTTGACACTACTGCTCACAGGGTACTCCTTGTATTTACTGTCTGTCATGACAAACTTACATCTGTACACATCACTACAGAGTGCGGCTACATAAATCCACAGCCCTAAGATGAAGTTCTGATACATTTTTGAAGCCTATTCTGTCAAAACTCAGTGAAACTGTTGAAAGGATAAGAAGATACCATCAGCACATGCTACAGCTGGCTATCTAGAGCTATAGAGGAAGAATAAGGGTTACTAGAGCAGGAGAATACTGTTAATTACTCAGTATTGTTTCTTGAAGCATAATACCAGTATTCGAAAAGCACACATTCCTACATGCACAGCTCATTAATATTACAGGGAATAAATCTCTCTAGAAGAAACCAAAAAGAGAAAAGGAAACAAAGAAAAAGTAAAACCAACTAAAATAAGGTACTCACTGTGTAGTAGCTACAGATCTTCAGCTAGTAAATTAACTTACCTCACTTCTTTCAGTAAAACTATGAACATCACAGGTATTAGATTTCTTCTCTGGTGTGCCCAGTGATGCAAGTTCATAAAAAGCTAAAGGATAATAGCTGCCAATAATAATTTTGTGTTAAAATATCCACTTAGGAATGCTAGTGTAATGACAAATTCCCACTCTGAGTCTGAAACATTGGCATTCTTAAGTTCCCCCTGTACACAGGGCTTAGGCATTGGCTCATAAAGTTAGGTCTGTACTCCCATTATTCTGTCATGAACCAACCCAGCAGAACAGACTTTTATTCTGAAACAACCTGAGCAGAAAGTATTCTGGACAGATATAGTAGGAAAATAGAAGATACCCCACCAATAGCAATCATGTAATTATGTATTCAAACAAAGTGTTTACAGGATTAGACAGTAGCAGCAGTGACATAACAGCACATCATATGGCCACATCCTGGAAGCCTCTTTCATTCTGTATAATCCCAGATAAATGCGTTCAGCCATTTGCAGGGTTGAAAAGTGCAGAAGATGATGAAATTTGGAAAGAAAGATCAAAAACATGAAGTGGTGTGACTCATTTAAAATTCTACAGAAAAATAAACAAATTCATAAATAAAATTGTTTCTAACTCTTTATCTTGGCTGTAAGACACATGATCTCTTTCCTGAGAATAAATATGCCAAAGCAGAGGCAGCCCCTCCCTTGACATTTTATTTCTCTAATTGTCTCAATATACCAGATCAATTGCATTTGAAAATATAGCTATTAAAACATAACTCGACCATCTTTGGAGCCTTTGTTTGCCAATTGCATCAAACAACAATTCTGCAGACAAGAAATCAGACTGTATTTTCACAATAATTGCAAGTCATTTCTAGGAAAAAGAGGTAGCAACAATACCCAAGGAAATAAAATAACACACTTTTGTGCTTTCCCATCAAACTTGATAGTGGTATGGGTTTAAATCAGTCAGAGGCAGCTACGCATGAGAGATTGCACTCCGCAGGCTCTATCAGTCAGAAGTCAAGGATACACGTCCATGATTTATCATACTTTTCATGGTAATTAGCTAGAGTGCCATTTTGCTTCCAGTAGCATCACTCAACTTTCTTTTTTTAATTTGGTCTTTTTTCTGCAAATGAATTTACATATTTCTCAGTCTCTCATCCCCTACTATGTTTTATTTATGAATATAGGCCTTCCTGATGGTAACTTTAATGTGAAGAAGGTAGTAATTAGCGTACCTATCTGCTAAGTTAATCCCTTTTCCACAATGTCTGCAGAGAAGTTTAAGGTAAGTAACAGTTTACAGTCAATATTAGGTTTAATTATGTTTAATGAGGATAACTGTCTCTGTTTACTAAGTGCACCTAGGTGTGCAGCCCCTATATGAGTTTTTCTCCCAGCCTCATTCTACACTGTTAATAGTGCCACTGTGCACTGTGTGTGCAGTGCTTTAGTGCATGAAAGTGCTCCAGGAGAGCCAAGCAAGTGAGGCACCTGTTTCAACACAGATTCAGTGCGAGTACAACAGCCTCGAAACAATAGCAGTTGTGTTAGGAGAAAGTTCTACCATCTGGTATTTTAGTGTATGCAGTATATTAGATGGGGAAAAAAACAAAGAGACATTCCCTAAGCCCCTCCTCTTCGCTAAAAATGTTAAATAAAAAAAAAAGCACTTGTTCCCAGTTTGAGATCATCCCCAGGAGTGATTGCATTTGTTTAGCGCATCTAAAGCTGCATTAACAAATAACGCTGTAAAGGAAGTTATGCAAAACAACGAAGACTTCTCATCTCACTTGTATTTAACAAGCAGGTATTTTCCAGAACTATAAAGATTCAAGAGACAACAGGAGACTGCGCCAACATCGTACCACAACTTCATGCTAGAAGAACATCAAAAACAAAACTTCAGATCCAAACACCGCTAGGCTCCTGCTGCTCCATTTTTCATTTCTGTGTCATGCTGATACTTGAGCCTGTAACTTCCTACAAGGATAATCCAGATTTCAGTTTACTTCATTACTTTTTGCTGTAGCATTTTCCTTTGTGATTTCATGTATTACCCCTTGGGAAATTCATGTGATGGGAAGTTTTTTTTTATACATATTTATAACAACCTATGAAAACTGCACCTTCCTAAGTCTTCAATTCCCTAGGATTAATGAATTTGTGTGCTTTTTTATGTGTACATGAAGGACTAACCATGCAGAAGAAATGCCTAAAAAAATTTAAAAAAATAAAAGCAGTTTGATTTCCAGTGAGAAAACAGAGCTAGAACACACAGAAATTGTTCTGTAAATGGAAAGGTTAGTTCTTTTGATTTTTTTTTCCAAAGCAGTAAGAAGCAAATCTTGCATTCTGTTCATATCAGAGAAATGTGAAGTTTACTGAGACATAGTTTAGGGGAGTTGCTCTTTCTTGGTTTTTGTTTTTTTCTTTTTGGCCTAGTGAGCACTCTGCACGAGTCCACACATTCCCTCCTTATTTTTGCCACTGGCAAGACTTCAGGAAAAAAAATCTCCAGCTAGAAAATCATTAAAAAAGAAAAAGGGCGGGGGGGGAAACCTTCAGCTAAATCACATCCCTTGATTTTAAAAAACACCCAATTATTTGAATGTCACAGTATTAGTAACTGAAGTATGATTTTATCCAAAGGCAAAATTCTGATTCAGGAAGCTAAATCCAGATCAACACGCTGAGTGCAGAGATTTCAAAACCTAAGTTCAGGTCTCTTTGTTAAGGCTTACATGTATTAATTCTACAGTGGGCCAAAATATAACCTCAGCACTGATGTTACTCAACATTCAGAATAAGGATTTTAACAGAAAAAAAAATATGAGATTTTGTAACTGAGGTCTTTCCCTCTCAATGTGTTCCAGAAAAAATGTGATATAAACATTTAAACAAAAGCCTAACCACGCTGCAAAAGTAATAGCTACATATCAGAAAAGCAAAGATATCTGCTTTCAAATGACAGTATATTCTTCTCTTTGCCATTTAAGACAGATACTCAGATAAACAAGGGCTGCACTATGAGATGAAAACTATTTACATGCACACATTTTTCAGAGAACTGAGGGTTTCTATCAAAGAAAGGAACAAAAGTAGGAAGGGTCATTTTACCATAAGTACAAAATCTAGCAGGTAGATTAACTTCATGAGTTAAAAAAAAAAAAAACAACAACAGAACTAAGGATCTGGAAAATTTAAGCAATTAGATTTCAAGCATGTGCTATGAAAATAATTAGCCAGAGAGCACAAATGTATTTAATGCAAGTTGTCAATGCCATGAAAGCATTCATGTTCAAATTCATGTTGCTTCTCACCTACCACTGAGTTTCAGTTAATGTAATAAACAAAGTTTGGGTAAGTGAGCCTACTTTACACTAAAGTCCTAGAATTAGAGACAAAAGGATTACCTGCAAGCCACTAAAGTTCAGTGTGCATACAAGTGTATCTGTTGCCTCAAAACTCAACAGGGAGATCTCCAAACCATAGCAAGCAGATATCCAGAGAAAGATGGATGTGTGCATTATTACAAAAACCTGTGCAGCTCCCTTCCCCATACACCTGGCTGGATAAAGCTCCACACACTTTCCTGAACAACCATAGAGGGAGATGAGATTACTTACATGGTGAGTCATGTCATCCCCCGCCCCCCAAGATCTACAAAGACTCAGTCATCTCCAGATGATTTCAAGAATCTCTGGTTCTCTGTCCCAACAGAGATGAAGACACTCTCCCTTGAAGACCAGTGATATAAATGAGTTTCTCTGTTCCTGGTTGAGTTTGGCAGCCTCCAGAATCTCCAGGTACTTAAGGTACATACTGAAATGACTCGCTTCTAGTTCACATGCCAGGCAAGCACTCAGGATTCAAAGACTGTGTTTTAACCACCTACCAATCAAATCATTAGAACATAACTAACAAGAAATCTCTTATAAATGGGTACTGAAATCTTGGGACAATGCCATCTCATAAAGAACATCTGCATATGCCTATAAACATCACTGTAAGCATTTTAATTTAGAGGACAGAAAGTGTTTTTGCTCCATTCTGCAAATGACCCGAATTCAGATTATTAAAAAGTCAAATGAATATTCCCAATGAGTTGAAAGTGTTCCATGAGTGAGTAGCAATGTTTCTTGATTGTTTCCTTCAATATTGATTTCTTGCAGAAAAAAAACACAAGTTCCACCTTCTTGTCTCTCAAAAGAGACACTGCCTATCTGTGTAAATTATTTCCTCCATTCTGAAGACAAAAGGACCTGTATGATCCCAAAAATCCTATTAATATTAATAAGAACGATACAGGTTTGACTGAAAACAACCAGTGGGAATGGGCTCAGAGCTGTTTTTCAGAGTCAGAATTGCCTGTTATCATCTATTTGGCAGTAAGATGTGCTTGCTGCTGCCATGTAAGTGGTCCAGCTCACACTATGTTCATGTCTTGCTGTCTCATTTTGTTGTCTGCCATTTAATTTGCTGGTAAAGGAAGAAGAGGGGTTTGGTTCACACTGCTGATAATACTGAACTACTCAGTAATGCTGCTGCTCTGCTATTGATAGTATTGCCTATCTTGCATAGTCTCCTCTAGACAGTTTGCAAACTTGAACAAGGCACAAAAGAAAGTTATTCAGTGGCCCCACCATAGAGTCACCATACAAACATTCGAATCAGTTCTCACAAACATATGTCTATTTATAGAAAGAAGGGATAGGGACAAAAAGGAGATGCTGAGACAGAGGAGAGAGTGAAAGGGAGGATGAAAAAGAAAGGCAAAGAAGGGAAGAAGATTAAAAAGGATTACAGCGTACTACTTAGTGAAAGATATACTATGGAATTTTGTGAGACAGTAACATTTTGAAGAGGAAATCTTGTACCACCAGATAGATTTACCACTCACTTGCTTTTACAATTCATCTCTCATCAACCCAAATCACTGAAGAACAAAAGTTTTAACACCCTGTAATTTTTCACTCATATAGCACTAAATGAAGACATGTTCTGTTAGTATGCCAATTAGATACACTGCAAATGTATCAGTGTATCCAAAATAAAACATTCTCTCCTATTATTTTTGTATAGAATAATATACACACTGACCTTGCATTGTTAGTTTTACCACAATATCTGCTGTGAAACATAGTGCATATACATGCAGGTAAACAAATACACACACACCACTGAACTGTGTTGACAGCAGGACTGTTGAAACCCACGTCCTCTGGGCAGCAATCAGCTATGAAGGAACAGGAAAGCTAGTGTAATGATTAACTAGCCCAGTGGGCTATTATTCATGGCAGGTAGAGCAGCAGCAGTGCAGTCTGTGATGCTGCTCTCTTCTCTCCTTCTGCAATGCTGTTGGATTCCTGGAATCAAACTCAGCACAGGAAAGAAAATACAACAGCTACTCTAATGCCAACATAAGAAACTAGATGAATTCCCCCTCCTGGACTTCACATTTAAGGAAGAAACTCGCAAGAGGAAAAATCTTCTGTTAAGCTTGATGTTGAATGAACATGACAAATACCACTGTTTATCAAACATGCACGCATAACTTTTGGTAAGGCTAATAAGGTTATTGGTATCAGCTATAGGCAATTGTTTTCTATACAGCATGAAGTAAACAACTTTAATGGCAACTGGCAAGTATCAGTGTTGTTAAAAGCAGTCATGGTATTAATACTGGATCAGATGGTTAAAGGGCATCCATCTAGTTGAAAGACTAAACCATCAGAATCCCTGTAGCCAATCAGGGGGAAAAAAATAAATAAATCAGAATCATCACAGCTGTTCCCCCTCCATTCCTCTCCCTTGCAGCCCTCCAGAAATTCTTTCAGAATTCTGCTATATCTTACAAATTCTTCTCAAGCAGTCCATCAAAGGTGAACATATCATAATACCCACTGTATTTCTGACTGGTACCTCACTCAGCATTTCACACTAATACATTACCTCATGTTATCAGCTTTCGGAAACCAAATTCAGTCTTTTCTACCTATCAACAACAAAATCTCTTCAGCCATGGCAGAAAACAAAAATCAAAGTTTGAGCTTCAGTTTTTATTTCCAACAAGAGCATTTACTGCTTATTTAAGACCTTGAAAGAAAGTATTTAACAAAAAAAAAAAAAAAAAAAAGCAAAAATCTTTCTTTCAATAAACTCACTTCCCCCTGAAAGGCTTTGCTCTGTGTATGGATTTTTCATCCACTTTAATTATTTTCAAGTGCCTCTGCTCAAGTCAGTAAGAATTAAGTATCCACAACATCAATGTAGGTCCTAGTGCTAGATGTTATAAACAAAATGTTCTTCAGTGGCCTAAATCTGCGTAAGTAGGAAGTCTTGAGAATTTGGAAAGTCCTTTTCCACATGGAGTACTTCTGGGGACCCCATGACCTATGGGAATCAGTTCTCCAAGGATATGTTATGGTGCTTACACCGCATAGACAGCTCATCTCCCTGATCACAAACACGTATGTAAATCCTTCCTTCTATCTTGTACTAAAACAAGAACGTTGCTAGTATTTCAATGAAGAAAGCTAAATCTCACCTGTAAGTGGCTGGTGCCAATCACAGCGACTGACAAGACATTTTCACCATCACTGAATCATGGAAAATCTTGAATTGGAAGAGACACACAAGGATCACCGAATCCAACTCCTGGCCCTGCTCAGTACCAGCCCAAATCCAAACTCCATGTCTGAGCAGTGTCCAAACACTCCTTGAACTCCGGCACTTGGGACTGTGCCCACAGCCCTGGGCAGGCTGTTCCATGCCCAGCGCCCTCTGGTGCAGGCCCTGTCCCCCACCCCCAGCTCCCTTCCCCTGACGCAGCTCCATGCCGTTCCCTCGGGCCCTGTCGCTGTCACACAGAGCAGAGCTCAGCGCTGCTCCCTGTGAGGAGCTGCAGCCGCCATCAGGCCTCCCCTCAGCTCCTCTGCTCTGGGCTGAGCACACCACAGGACATCAGACACTCCTCACACCTCTTGTCCTCCAGACCCTTAACCGTCCTCAGACCCCCCCTAGGGAATCCCTTGTACTTTTATGTCCATCTTATACAGTGGTGCTCATAACACCACATTGAGGTGAGGCCTCACCGATGCAGACCAGAGTGGGAAATACATGAGGATTTAGTCAGGCACAGTAGCCAAACAAACTCAATTAGGCACTTCATCAAAAGCAAATTGTAATCTTTCATAGTCTCAGCAGTCACCTCTCTTTCTCTCACATGCAACCACATACACTCAAACTATAACGAAGGACAAAAACTTTTGCATTCCTGTTAAGTGTTTACAGCCCAGATATCTTTCTGGTTAATAAATATACATCATTAGTTCAACAAAAAGAAGAAAACAAGCTCTAAGTAAAAGCCCTTGGCAAACTTCAGATGGAAGAGCTCAGATGCATTTATGTGCAGACATTCACAGGAGGAAGAAGAGGAACTAAGGCTGAGGAAAACACACAGGATTCAGCTATTATCTCATCATAAGCTATGGACTTTGACTTGAACTAAGACTCCAAAAATAAACACAATTAACATTTAAATCCCAAGCTGTATTTTCAGTGGTACCCTTCCTCCTATGATTATACGCAAGCTCAAAAACAAAACCCCAGCTAACATCTACAGCTTTAAGCAGCTTCAGCCCTCAGCCCCAAGGAACAGCTATCACCCAAACTTCCCACTGTTCCACAGGCTTCTACTGTCACATTCTGAATTAAGAACACAATAAAACTGAAGATGCAATAAAACTAAAATCAAAGAGAGAAGAAACAGACAAAACGAAGGTATGGAAGGTGTGATACAGGCATCTGGAAAACCAGGAAATATTACCTCTGGTAAACCTCATTTTTAAGTCTCCTCACTTTCACTATGCATTCCTGTTTGTAGTGCATACTTTCACATAGATTTATAGCTCCTCTGCACTGTTGCCCATAGTTACATCCCACACTTACAGGTAAACCTGCAACTCTCTTACTCCGGAAGGGAAGGAAATCAACAGTATGAAGTAAAGTACGAAAACAATTCTGCACTTACTGACCTGCACCCGGTTATATCTTCAGAATAGTTGCTTTAATATACAAGTTGTTGTTGAAGTTTGATTTAAAAAATCCCTGTCAGTTTCGACATTCAGGTGAAAGTATTGCTGCTGGCTCCAGAATAATTTGCATATCTTATCACTAAGTAAAATGTCTGAGGTGCGTACCAATCTGATGAAATTATAAACAGGAGTCCACAGAAGCACACATCTTCCTGTTTGATTTCTCTCCTCTTCACTCCTCCATAATAAATTGTAAGATCATCTCATTCTAGATGGAGGTTTAACTGTGCATGTAAAAAGGAAAATGAAAGCAGCCTATTCTTTTTCACACTTTACAGCTGAGAACCTGACAAAATTGTGGATTTTGTGAACAAGCAGAAAAGCTTAGTTCGTTACAATCTACTTTGTCTTTAACTGCCACACAAATGGTAGGAAATCCAATATGTTTTTATATATCTTTAACAACTTTTCCACACTCAACACAAACTAATACATAAAACTACACCTCTTTTACTGCTATGACTAATATACATACTTAGCTTTATGTCCTGCAATTAATCTCATCTACTTCAATAAGATTACTCATAATGCTGTAAGTGAAATACATGTGTAAATCCTTGCAGTCACGGCCTGAATTGTCAACAGCATTACATGGAACAATTAAATGCCCATGCCCAGAATGGCTCTTCAGAAAGATTAGAAGAAATCTTTAGGCGTAAGAGGTAACAAAATCTACTCCAGGGAGAGGCTATGAGAGGAAGAGTATTCAGGGGATTGTCCTCCCTTGGGGAATTCACCCATCACCAAATTATCCCTGTAATACTATATTCACCTTTTTCATTGACTACTTATCACCTTCTCTCACCACTCCTTTCTCACTCTCCATCACATCTTGCTACAGCTGCTTTGTGCCAAAAGACACAGGATATACATTTTCATTCTTTTGTGCAGTAACAGGGTTAGAGAACAGTCTGATCCTCGTTTTGACTAGCTCAGTAATAAACAGTTCACATGCTAATTTTAACTGAGCTGGATGCACAGTTGAACAAATGCACCAACTCTCCTTCTTAACTTACTATTGAATTGTTCACATGCTGGTCTCTCAACCCTCTCAGTGCAGATTACTTGCCCAGTATACTCCATGGACAATCTTTAATCTGTACTTTCTTTGAGTTCACTACAAGCTGCTGCTGCTGAAAACAAATACTAATACCTAAACTGTTTAGTTCCACCTACTGACAAGTAGCTTACCACCTAGTTTGCTTTGTAAATATTCAGAAGTTCCACGCAAAGTTACTCTGTACATTATTTAGTGTTTGACTGAAAATCACGGCTTCAATACACACTTCTGCTCAACAAAGTCAATCCCTTAAAAGTTCAAATGAGTATTTGTCACAAACATTTCACCTCTACTAATGAACTGCATGAACAAATGATAGAAAATGCAAAGCTGTATTATGCTTAGCAGTTAACATTTTAATAAGGAGGAGATTAGCAATTTTTAATACCTCCAGTGCTTTGTTATATACAGTAGCACAATAACTGAATATTTTAATTGCTAATTATTTAGACCTCATTCAGTTCTCAGTCAGGCAAAACTCCCATTGAGGGATTCTTGCCTGAGAAAAGAGCTACAGGATTTGTCTTACTTTAATTTGAAAAAACTTCATATATCATAAAAACTATCAAGTTATAGCGAGACAAAAATCATTAAATCCTTAGCAATATTAAACTCTACTGAAAGTCCCACTGACTCCCAACGCCAATGTTTTTATATTAAGTAAAACAGATAATTGCAGTTTACCAATTGTTGCTTACCTGCATAATTTAGGCCCAGATATGCTGGTGCACTTAACGAGATCTAATAATATTTTGAGTCTTGTTATTGTACCCCTGCTTTTTTCCTAGGGGAAATCTCAGTTCAAATGTGATAGAGAAATAGCATTTCCAAACAGTTACACTAGCAACATCATCAAAACCCCCAGAAAGTAGCATTTAATTTTTACCTTTTGACTTCGGACTCCAAAAGGGTTAAGAGCAGCTCTCAACAATTCTTTTTTATGCTGCTGTAAAAAAAAAAAAAAAAAAAAGAAAAAAGAAAAAACTTACTAAAGCTTATGTTTTGAGATTTGCACACAAAACATCTTGAGTTTTCATAACAGTCAAATAACTAGGAGTCAGCAGGGGAAGTGAGCAGAATACTGCATGTATATATATACATGTGTGTGTGTGTGTGTGTGTGTGTGTACACACACATACATATATATATATCAATATACAACTACCTGAAGGAAACAAAGCAGTCTTACACATTCACATTTAGCACACAGGTGACAAACAAATAAGCTAAATGCGCTAGCACACAACATGACACATTCTGTGCATAGTTCAGAGAGAAAACTTACACAACTGAACACCAATCCAGTAGGTACCAACTCATATGACTTCATGCTTAAAAGAAAACATTTATTTTTTCCATTACAAGTAGTTTTATTCCAGCTAGGGATAAAAACAAATGGGTGCCACAACCAAAGTTTTGCTACTTGTTTTTATCTTCAAATGCATCTGTGGAAAAAGTTACAAGTAAATACTCCAAAAGTTCAAGAGTTTAAAGTGGTTCTTTTATTTTTCTTTAAAAAATGTGTAAGATATCCTTCCATCTGTTATAGCTATAATTGGCTTTAGTGACTAAAATGATCAGAAAATCTCTGTATAGACTGCTTTCCGAGAAAGAATTAAAAACAGACTTAGTACTATACAACAGAAGTTGACAAAGTGTTCAGAACTGGATACCAAACAGGAGTACTCTGATGTCAGAAATTAGACTTGGGCACTCTACTTCACCAGTCCAAAATAAGGCCTAGGGATCTTCAAAATAAGGCCTAGGGATCTAACCAGCATAATTTCCAAATCCGGTTATGAGAGGTTCACTCAGATTACAATTCCCAAGCCCAGTCCAGACAGGCTTTGCGCTTTCTCACAGGAGCAGCAAGATCTATTCATCACCCCCAAGTACTGACCTTCCATCTAGGAACCCATTGCCAGCTCAACCATGGCAGAAATGGGCTAACTAAGCTTAGCGGTATTCCGTAATCCTTCTCTGGTGAGGGGTTTTCAAAGCTACACACAGAGAGACATTTTAGTCACTGAGACTTTGACCCCTTTGTCACACCACAGAACTGAATCAACAGCAATTATTTGCCATAAGCTTGTTTCCCCAGATCTCAGATGATTTGCTGTATTAATGGACCTGTGATCTGCTACCTGCTAAAAGTAAAATGCTACAGAAAAGAACTGCTCTTTGAAGCAACCTAGTTTATAAGGAAGGAAAGGATGCAATGCATTGCTTACTCAAGGTAAAGATGCTGCAATGACAGCAGGCCTTCCAGTTCATCATTTCCAGGCCTGACTTCCCACCTCTCTCTTGCTACTACAGAGGTGCTTCTGTTTCCTTCCTGCCTACACACTCACAACTTTGAGTATCTGCAGCCTTCCCTTTGTTTTCTGGGAGCTTTCTACCTCCAATCATAACCAACAAACCATGCCCTAAGTTCATCACTTGAAGACACTTCCCCAGCCTAGATCAGTCATCAGCATCAGCTGCTATATGGAGTCTTTTACTGTTTTCAGGGAAGACTTATTTTGCTCAAACTAAGGCTGTATAGCATGTCTTTAGCTTTCATAAGGTCCATCACTGCCTGAACAGACACACTGGATGGCAGCTGGTAGCACTTTCTAACATCACACAACCACAATCTCTAATCGTCTGACAGTTCCGCACTGACAATGAATAAAGCAAAACAGAAGGCCTAAAATATCGAGTAATGAGATCAGATTTTGACCTTTAGATGCTGCTAGATGTATTGCACGAGGGTGTATGGTTTAAGTGATACAGGTGATAGCAGGAAACTGTGCTGCTTGCTTTGTTGTCTAAGTCATCTAACAACAAAAGCACTCTGTACTGGCTGGCAAACTATGTGCTGCAGTCAGAGATGACTTGAATCTCTCTACAGTATGCTGGGTGAGCCCAGGAAGAGTGCATTATGCTGGGGAATTCAAAATAAATGAAAAGCAGGAAAAAGCATAGGAAAATTGATCACGAGGGGAAGGAAAATCTTCTCTATTTAAAACTCATTGATTAGTTGGGCCTGCAGCGATACTTAGATGTTATCTCCTCAATCTCTGTGAAATTAGAAGTCTCAGGTCTTCTCTGGTCTACAGCAATTTCAAATTTTGTACAGCCATGACAAACACCTATCCTTTTCTTAGTTAAAATTTTTGCTAGAAAATGCTACACAGAAGTCAGTGTAACTGCTATGTTATCTTGATGTATGTTATCTTGATTGTCACTATTTTTAATTAATCCTTCCCAAATTTCTGTAAGTCTGAGTTTAGTAAGTGATAACATTTCTGCCACATAGTTTTTAAAACTACTTTTATATGAGATTTAAGTTAATCAAGACTTACACTTGTGGTAGTTATTTGTTGGACTAACATGCTAACAGACCATATCATACCTAAAATTGCAAGCTGTTCGTTTTGTTTTAAATTCCAATCTCCATGTTTACATTTAATGGTTTCAGTTAGAGCAACAGCTTATTGGTGACTCAAATTATTTCAGATAATACCCTCTAAATCTGACATCATGAAAAACTATGCACACAGTTCAGGAAATAAACTTCAGTTCCACTGGAAATATAAGCCTTATGTATAAAGCAAAAGTGAATATTCTGCAGCACGAGCTTAGGACGGTCTTACTGGCCTCAAGGTCATAAAATAATCACAATCCTCAGTCTTGAGATAGTTTTCCAAAAAAAAAAAAAAATGTGTTTTCAGGGATGAAGTATATTAGTAAGAGATCTACCATAAAGATAAGAAACAAATGTACAACACAAACAGTTCTAAATTAGAAATGCTTCTTCCACTATGCCAGCTGCTTCTACAGTATCAACAGTAATAAATGCTAACAGGAAAGAACCATGTATACTCATCCATTTCTTTATGATAATACCATATAAGGAGCATGGCCTTTTGACTTTGCTGTGAATGAAAAGAAACCTATTCAGTGAATTATCAACAAATTAAGTAAAACTAAGATAAACACATTCCATTCAATAATACGTAAAGAATGCATAAATTTACATTTCTCTTGCTTATGGAGCTTTTGCCAAAGGGATAGAAGATATTATAGGATAACAATTATACAAGAATCTTCTCTTTTTAAGGCTCTATGTACAAACAGTAACATTCAAAGAATAAGATAATTTATATTAGCATTATTCCAATTCAATTCTTCCCAAACACAGTCTTCATATATGCAAACTAAACTCTGGCAGCACATAGACGAAAGGAATCACTGTTGATTAATGGCAAGAATATAACACCAAGAGAGTTTCAAACAATGATTCACTGTGAGACTACCAGTAAATCTCTTGGACTTTTCAGGTTCAGTCAACCTGGCAATGAACATTGGGTAAAGCATGCCCTTAACAAAATGGACAATGCATCACAGTAATGCTCTTTTTGAAAAGAGACTCATGTGAATGTACTGCTTATGAAAAAAGCTAATCTGCCAAGCTTACAGTTTCAACTCCTCTCATTTCCAAGACAGTACTGCAAGCAGCAGAAGATTCACTGACACAGGCTTACTGCTGTCCCTCTGCCTTGAACTGAGGGACCGTAATGAGATTCTGTGGCTCGTTCAGTCTCTCCCATTGGACCTACAAGCACCAACAAATTACTATTGACCATAGTAAAATCTTTTGTGATACAGACTTCTGTCTACTGAGAACTAGACTTGATTCACTACACAAGCTTGTTTGTCTGGAGGAAAAAAAAATTAAATCAAATGACTAGCATTAAACTTCCATCATAAAGATAGATTCTAGAAAATTTCTACATGAAAACTGCCAGAAACAGACTACTGACTGGACCTGTGACCATAAAACAAACTGGATAAGAACTGGCTTTTTGGCAGGGGTGAGTTTTAAAGAATAATACCCAGTTTACAGTCCCACTGTTAATGCAGGATAAAGTCCTCTAGAAAACAACTCCGGTTCTTAGCGCACTTCTAAATTCTACTTGAAGAGAACTATTTACCCACATTTACCTATACAGAAGACTTAGATTAACTGTCCAGACCGAGAACAAAATGACCCTTGAAGGCAATTAATGCACTGGAGGAAGGGAAGTAGCAGAGCATTCCATAACACCGTCTCTCAGCTTAACCTCCTCTTAACTTTATTTAACTCAACTTAAACAGAAAACATTGCCTGGAACATGAGAGGCAAATGTTATTTTTTTAATACTGGTGGTACTAGTAACTAGCATATATAATTCTTCAGAAGGAAATACCAGTGCAGACAGTGAATTAAAACATGCCATGGTAACAGATGAAGACTTCAGTTGTCAACAAAATCAGGCTATTAATTCTCACATAAACAGTCTTTCTACATCTTTGATTTTTAATATATAGACCAAAGATCACTCTCACATTTCAGCAGCTTTTGTCTTTTAATGCCAATCATTTCAACTGACTTTTCTTATGCCCCATGCTTTCTCTCACCCTTGGAAAAGGAGAGTGAAAATATCAAATGGTATCTTACACTGCCAAGACCAGAGAAACACTTCAAACATTCCAAAAATTAGGCGATGACTTTGCTTAAGGTGGGGAGGGAATGTTATCAACAGTGGGGTGAATTCTTGCCTGGCAGCAGGAAAAAGAAAAAAAGAAACCCAAATCTCATTCTGTTTCAATCTATGCTAAGGTCTGGGCTATGTGAACAGCAACAGAGAACCACTGAATGTAGAACAGAGTAATTTGGTTGCTAATCATGTTTTCTTGTTATTGTTTACTTCTTCACCACCCCCAAGAAACAGACATGGAGATTCAAGAGGAAAGTGGAAAATTATTGGCCTGATCATGACTACTGAAAGCAAAGATGCCCTGACAGATCCACTCAATTGAACTATCACCTGCCACAGCATGCAGTCCCACAAGGAACAGTTCTAAATATATTTGTGAGAAACTCACACTGCTGCTGGCCTCTCCATACCTACTCAAACGGCAAAGATGATTTCAGACTTCAGAGCTGTCAGCTTAGCACTTTTCTCCAGAATGTAACTAATTCACAATTCAAGAAAACAGAAATATGATGTGCCTGTTCCTTATTTCTCTCCACCACATTTTGGTTGCATTTCTAAAACAAAAAGAGGCTGACACTTTTCCTTGATTGAGGTAAACCAAAAGCCATTATAACAAGAGACTCCTCCATCCCTAGTTTCAGGCATCAGAAAGTAGGAATGAAAGGTATCTGCCTTTGTCCAAAAAAAAAAAAAAATAATAATAATAATAATAAAATCATTATCACCCTTAAAAATTAATTCCCTCAAAGCACTGGAAATAAGGAAAGCCGAAAGTAGAAGGGAAGATAAAGATGAATACTCCTCTCTCCCCAGAGATGAGAGATTGGTTAGTAGCTGGTTAGTTACAAGCAATAAACGACATCAGCCTCCCTACAATGAGTCTGGTTTCTCTGTGATGGTAACTGGTGAACAATCTCCCTGTCCTCTTCACAATCCTTGAGCCCTTTTCCATCATGTTTTCTTCCACTCTTCCTTTAAGTTGGGTAAGCGAGAGGGCAGTGTGGTAGAGTTTAGTTGCCCATCAGCATGAAAACACCACAGCAACACTTAACTCCTTGACGACTTTTCTCTCATCTCCTCCTTGGCAGAAACATCTTCAGATTTAAAAATCACTACATGAGCCAAGTATAAAAATAAATAAAGCTCAACATCTATAAAAAGTACACAGACTAACCTGCTTAATTATTAACAGGTAAACACAACAAATTCTGAATTATTTACTTAATCTTTTTCAACTACAAACCTCAGACTTTTAGAGCATGAAATACATGCTTTATTCTAGGACACAACACAGATATTTTTCAAGCCTGTGTGGACTTGTATTTTCTGAGGTGGATGTTTTGAAGAACAGACATTTCTTATAACCCCAAAATACCTTCCTCTCACTGAACCCTGATGGAACTTTAAATACAGAAATAGAAGTTTTAGTATAGAGATCCTGCACTCATGTGTTCACCAGCGAATGAGCTGGCTTGTTTCTAACTTGCAATTGAGTGAAAATGACATTTATGAGAGGCATATGCACCATCTCCTGTTTCTGTAGATCAGTTTAAAAAGAGTAGGATTAAGAGGCAAGCTAGTCAAGATTCCAGTCAGAAGTGTTGCAGTGAAAGATAATATTGAGTCAGGAAAAAAAGCCCACTTTCTCTACTCAGTAAAGACACTATGTTGAATCAAATCCTGCCTGCACCTCTAGTAAAAGAGAATGCCACAGGCCCATGATGACCCTGCAAGGTAACTGGTTCGTATCTGACCATTCTTACGTACTTTCTTCTTCCTATTTATTGTTGACCCTAACTAACTCAGTGCTAATTTGATGCAGCATATCCTGCATCATATTGATAGCCTGTGACACGTTGGATATAAGGGGAAGTCCAAGTTCCTTCCTGGAGATGTGCTAAAGCAGTGCACATGATGAAGTTGGAGCACACCCTTTCAAGTCTCCAGCAGTCAACAGCTTAGAACAATGCTATCTCAATCTCTGCAACCTCAAGCCATCATACAGTCACTGTCATCCAGAAAAATGCTAAACCATTAACGTAGAATAAACACAGTTGTAAACCTCAGACTATTTTTCTTAATTACCTTTTCTTTGGGAACAATTTCATAATACTGATTAGGAAGCTTTGGATTAATAAAGATACACATTGAAGCTGCATATGTGAGACAAGCCACTTAAAATCTATTCTAAAGTTTCCACACACAACCAGAAGTCTTTACAAGGATGCTTTACAAGGATATTAAGATAACATTTAGAAGGTGCTAACATATCACTGATCACGCATTGCTTAATATAACACTATAATGCGATAGAACGTACAGCAAAGATAACAGAGCAGCAAAATCCCAGGCTACAGTAAGTGAGAATAAGCCTAAACACAACAGCCATGGACACAGAAACAAAAGGAAAAAAAAA
Source organism: Centrocercus urophasianus (assembly GCF_019232065.1). Taxonomy (NCBI): domain Eukaryota; kingdom Metazoa; phylum Chordata; class Aves; order Galliformes; family Phasianidae; genus Centrocercus; species Centrocercus urophasianus. The sequence goes on along the minus strand of NW_024884364.1, from coordinate 6,839,823 downwards.
AATAAAAAAAATCCAACAAACTGCTTACCCTACAAAGACCTTCAGATACACAAGGACCACCAGCAACAAACCTACACCTCCCCCCTGCCAACCCTTAAATGAGGTCTGGGAAAGGGTGGATCCTGGTCTACCCCTTCTGGTCAATCAGGAACACTGCTTGCACCTGAGCTCCTGTGGGTTGGCCCTGCCTTCCCACCAGGTGCTCAATCACTGCTTCAAGCTGTGACTCAGCGTTTCTGCTATACTTCTACACACCTGCACAAACATGGTGTGTTATATCCTCTACTCCTAGTGACCATCATGGTCCACCCTATTTTGTTTCCTTGTTATCTGTTGCTGGTTTTAGGTCTTAATAATTTTGTTAATATTTACGTACTACGCTTTGTTCTGCCTACCAAAGCCTTCCAGAGCTTCAATTCAGGAGATGAGGCATTTAATCACAGAACTGTCATATCTTCCAATTTAGGTGGCCTACTTACATTAGCAATGCTTTATTAGCATGTTATAGTCTATGTTTAATATTTAGTGTGTTGTGTGAAAACAGCTTACTGTGTACTGCTCATACAAATGACTTAACAAATTCTTTATGTTCAACACATAAAGAAAAATGTATAAGTAATATGTGCCTTTCACAGACATACCTCCCACCATAAGAAAATAAGGACAAGCATCAGAAATGCGGAGAAAATAAAAAAAAAAGATAATGGAGTTAAAAATTAGCTTACAATGTCTGGATAAAAGAGGCAAAATTGGGGATATATACACAATGTCCCCCCATCCTTTAACTTTTGATTTCAAATCTTCCTCTGGAGGCCTTGAAAGCTGCCTAGCTAAAGGAAAAGAGAACTTGCTTGCTGAAGCCTTTCAGTGGAGACAACTGTAACAAAGCACACAGAAAATGTCCCCTAAACCTCTCACGTTTTACCAGACCCACAAAGAAAAAGTAGGATTTTTGTCTGAGTTTATGAGCACTTCCATTTTTTCACTACATGGGTAGATTAGCTGTATACACCCTCATGAATTACGCAGCGCCTTTGCAGTGTGTTCTTAAGCAATGTTAGCTGGAAGCCCCAGTGAAAGATGTACTGTGTATGAGCAGCAGGTCATCCCAAATGACAGGCAAAGAAAACCCAAGTTTTCCTGGAACAGCTCTAAAGCCTGGAAGGCCAACTGTGTTCTGCGCTGCATTAAAAAAGGGGTGGCCAGCAGGGAGAGAGAGGTGATTGTCCCCCTCTACTCCTCTACTCAGCTCTTGTGAGGCCCCACCTGCAGTACTGCGTCCAGGTCTAGGGCCTCCAGTACAAGAAGGACATGGAGCTTTTGGAGTGGGTCCAGAGGAGGGCCACTAAGATGATCAGAGGGCTGGAGCACCTCTCCTATGAGGAGGACAGGTTGAGGGAACTGGGCTTGTTTAGCTTGGAGAAGATTCTAGAGAGACCTCATTGTGGCCTTCCAGTACTTGAAGGGAGCTTATAAACAGGAGGGGGAATGCCTGTTTACAAGGCTGGATAGTGATAGTACAAGGGGGAATGGTTTTAAATTGAGACAGGGGAGGTTTAGGTTAGATATTAGGAGGAAGTTTTTCACACAGAGGTGGTGACGCACTGAACAGGTTGCCCAGAGAGGCTGTGGATGCCCCATCCCTGGAGGCATTCAAGGCCAGGCTGGATGTGGCTCTGGGCAGCCTGGTCTGCTGGTTGGCGACCCTGCACATAGCAGGGGGTTGAAACCAGATGATCATTGTGGTCCTTTTCAACTCAGGCCATTCTATGATTCTATGATTCTATGAAAGCAGTTCTGAGTAAGGCATCCAGTTATCTAGCTGTAGAGATGTCTGTTTTGGAGGTACTGATGTCCAGAACTTATGACTGGTAAGGAATTTTAGCCCATCTTCATCTTTTAGTTGCAAGGAAAAGCATCCTGGTTTTCATTCTCTATTTAAAGAGTGAATCAAAGGTACTCCTACAGGCATTTGCAAGGGCCATATAAAGAGAATTCCTCAGCCTCACCTAAGTTGGGCCTACATGAAAGGACCCATAAAGCAGTTCCAATGCAATTCTTACTACCTTGGAAGTGCATGAAGAATGCATTTGGGCTAATGGCTTCAGCTTTTCTTAACTTTCAAATTGCTTGAACCACTTCAAGTAACAATGTCGTTTTTTACTGCCCTTGAAATAAACCAGAATAGTGACTCCTCCCAGGATGATAACCTTCCAGCAAGGGATGCCTCCAGGTACCTCTGAAGCCCACAGTACTCTAGTAAATCAGAGAAACTTCATCAAAAAGTCAGGAATATTCTAAGTAATCAATGTGTTTTAGTTTTTTTTTTATACTTCTGTTGTTCATTTTGTCAATATATCTATAAATCCTATATAATGAGGTAGCCAAGACAGACGCTTAGGTTTTAGAAAATACAAGACTCATCTTCTGCAGAAGTATATGATCTCAGCCAAAGCATTTTTTCTACTGGTGAAGTATTTTCAGTATTATTTCAAAGGACCCTTGCTGTTTATTGTCATTCCTGACAAAATATTAGTTCCAAAGCTTTTCTAACTTTCTTCATTTGACGTTTTGTGAGGTGACATTCAAAACCATTTTTTATTTTGAAACAAAACAAAAACAAAATGGAGCCTATTTCACATTCTTTTTATTCTTGTACTTTGCTGAATTCTTCAAAATTATTCCAACGCATGTACAACAATGACATCCGAAAACACAATACAGAATTTCAGTTCGTGTTTCCTCTATGAAAAAAAATCTTTGAAAATGTATCTTTTCTCAGTTATACTCAGCGAGGGACATTAAAAATTCAATATTTGCCACTTTACAATGACTTATGGACACAAACTAGTTCCTTAGGCTGGTCTAAATGTAAGGGGAGTTATAAGTATGCACTTGAAATAGTACTAACGCCCACAATACAGCTCCAAACCTTCTATCACTTTTTCATTTATTTTTTCCTATAATTTCTATAATCTGTTAAAGATACAGTATTTATTTTTTATAATGATTAACATGTAAAAATTAGTACATAGAGACCAAGTAGTAAGAATGGATCTAATAAAAAATTAATATTTTTACAAAAATAACTATGAGATTAATCAACACGAAGACTGAGATATTCAGATCAGTAGGACATTTTTAGTTCTAACATTCATCCTGCTTTAAGGACATCAGGACAGTTTGATTTAGTAAAAATCTTAGCTGAGATATATCAGTACATATCAGTACACAGTATTTGGATTAAAACCATGTTGGAAGCTCTACTGCAAGATAGCAGATAACTCCATTATGAGAATGCCACTTATATAGAACAAAACTTGCATAAATTAAGGTCTGAAGGAAACAATTCAAGAGAGACTCTATATTTAAGTTGAAGAGTTCCCAGTAAAAGTGAATGGATATTCTGAGATCAAAGTAATCTTTACTGTAATTTTACCTAAATCAATCAGAGTCAAAAATTATTTCAAGTCATTCCTGTTAAAGACTTATGCTTATTATGCTGTAGAGTATTTAAATTATGAGCACAAGTACTTTACATAGTAGAGATCTGTTTCTTGACAAAACATGCGATCCATTTTACACTATTATTTCATTACATATATATACGTGATCTACATATATGGCTTTTTTCTATATTTTCCTCAAACATACCCAGAAAGATCTTTCTTCTTTCCCCTGTTTAACGCAGGTCAATGGATTATCCATTTGTACTCATATGTTAATTAGACAAATTTCTGAAATATATCATAAAAAACTGGTTTTCAGTTGATAAATTATTTATATTACAGCAAAGTTTACAGGTTCCAGCAAGACCAATGCTGTAGGCATTGCAGCGATACAGACTGTGAGACAGTCGTCCCTTGAAAGAACTCTTCTGACAAGACAGGCCAAGAGTGAAAGAGCAGGGACTACTTTTTCAGATGTATTGAGACACAGAAGATGGAGCAGCTGGCTGAAAGTTACTCAGGAATTCAGTGACAGAGTGCTGAACTTTCATCACAAGTTACATTCCACTGCTTTAACAACAAAGCCTTCCTTCTTATCTATTAATTAATATAAAGGGCACAACAAAAATCCCAGTATTAATCTGCCGCATTAACTCAGCATTTCCAATCATCATACTGCTTTGCATTTGCATAATTCTAGCATTAAGAATTGCAAGGTACTATATACACAGGATGGAGCAAAACCAAATAGAACTATATTATTCTTCCTTTCAAAGCAGTTAAAAACAACCAAACAAACCAACACAGAGGGATTAAGGGTAAAATAATCTCACCTAACTTTGGCTTACAAAAGACTGTTCCAACAGACTGTTGTATAGGCTGCCTGTTCCACTACTGGAATGAGGTGACCATCTCAAGAGTGCAATTCCTTCTCATATCGTACGAATGGCTAAGTCAGTCTCCAGAGAAGCCTCTCCTTTTCTTTTGTCAATAGAGATAGCTCAGAAGGCATGACTAAGTGCCAGCTGTCAAGATGGGTGAAATGTATATCCCTATCAATAGCATAAAGTAGATCTCCTCAGAGTTCCATTGATATCTTTTTTTCAGATGCAAAGCCAGGGTAGGCTTTCTATGTTGAAAAGATAGTGCACGCATGAAAAGTCAGGTGCATATTCCTAGAACAGTTAATGTTCTGACAATTCAGACAGTCAGAAGTCAGTTGCTTCTTAGCTTCTGGGCATGCTAAATGTTGGCCACCATTTCTTCAGCTGCTAGCACTGTGAGCAAATGGCACTAAATTGCTGCATCTAGCTGAGACCGGTGTAGCACTGAGCACACGGCGGAACTCCAACAGGAATACTCAAGATGCTGACAGTGTAAGTAATGGCTATAAATAAAACTCACATCAAACATCAAAATGAGATTTTTCAAAGAAAGGTCATAACGGTCTGCTATCAGACTGCCATCACAAATCCTAGCAGTCAGAAAAGGAAGTACCTCTGAATCCCAGCAAAAATGAATGTGGCTGTGGCTGAAATAACCTTTAAAGAACAGAAATGCTTATGTCATTCTCTCTGTAAACCCGAAGAGTGAATGTGGGGGTCTTACTGTCAGGCTACTGCTTCACAATTTAGCAAGTCTCTGTTTCAAATGGAAGTTACAAGCTAACAGCTCCCACAGTAGTGCTGGTATTGCCATTGGGAATGGTTATACTAGCAGTCCAGAAGATTGGTAAGTGCAGCAGCAGCTGCAGACCAGTGCCCATGCCTATGGCTGGGGCAGCACTAGGTTTCAAACACAGACTCTTGCCACATCCTGCAACATGTCTGCGATGACCAGTCAATCAGCTCACCTATTTAAAAGTAGAAGGACCTTCTACAGCCAAAGAAGAGCAACAGCCTTTTCTAGAAACAAAGCTGAACCTTCTACACGTGCATGATTTGTTGACCTGACCTGCTTTTTCCAGAAAGAGCTATGCTTAACAAACGAAACTTACTAGAAAAACACTCCATGGCCTCTACTCTTTCTCAAGATATGATGATGAGAAAACAAACAGTTGACTCAGTGACAAGCATCTTTTAAGAACCCATTTGCCAATAAAGATAATAGTTCTTACTTCAGGTACTAACTTGTCAATAGCACTTCTGCACAATTTTTTAAGGGCATGAAAGTAATCATAATGCTGTGCCAGAGCAATATCTTCCTAGCCATCTGCTACTGCAAGTGAACTATCCAAACCAGACCAACCTACATCATGCACAGGAATGATTTGTTAATGTTTATTTTTGCAGGGAGGAAAAAGAATATCTTAACTCTGAACTTTCCACTTTTGTTAATGATTAAAAAGTTATTTAAATATTAACCTTATTAAATTAATAATTTATATTACAGCCCTAAAATTTACCTACAATTCATATTAGCCAAATCTGTTTGTTGGTATGGGGGCAGGTAGTTGGAGTGGGTGAAGTATTCAGACAAAAGAAAGCAGTTTCCAATAGAAGGATACAGACCATGTTCTATTTGTCTCGGAATAACATCTATTATTTAGCGTGGAGCAAATATGTTCAAAAGCTAAATGGTCTCTTTCAAATGACAGAGACTTTTTTTTAATTTTCTTTTTTCTTTTTTTTTCTTTTTTGTTTAGTACAACACTCCCCTGATATATCCAAATAGCTCTATTTAAAAGGCAATCTTTATTAGGTGATTTAAAAATGAGAATTACAATATGTACCAGCAAAAATTGCTCGACTGTTTACTTAGCACTTATTTACAGAGGCCAATTACTTTAGCAATGGACAAGATGAAATCTGTAACAAAAAATGGGACTTTAATGTTAAATTAGAACAGAGTTATTTTGTTTCTAGGTCTGGTTACCTAAAATGAGGAACAATGACTGAAAACTGTATCATACTACAACAATAACTGGTGCCCCAAATGTTTTCCATCACAAATGTCCCTGGCAGGATTCCAGTTCTACAAGAAAAACTTACCTGAAAAACAACTCCAGGTTAGATGAAGAACAAAAGAAAAAAGGCTTCCTGACTTCCAGCCTTGTGCTTGGATGATCACATTACTTTTTCCGAACCTATGAGATTCATTTTCTCCTTTTTTTCAATGAAAAAAACCTGGCATTTTTGAAATTTACCTCACACATCCAACTGTGCATCCGGCTCTGTATCACCCACTATCGTGACTAAAATCAAACATCAGATAGGCACTGCAGCTATTCAAATCAGAAAGCGAAGACAGAAAGCCAGTCCTTACAATACTATCTGTGCTGACCCCTTGTAGCATGTGGTATTTCTGCTCCAACACACACACTCACACAAATCCTCCATGTGATACCACAGGCAGTGCATTCCAGTTACACCAAGCCCCACTGATTTAAAAAGTCAAGAGTTAATAGCAGGATGTTGTGTGAGGAAAAAAGCTGAACTTAGGAACATATTCAGATTGCCATTGCCCAAAATTCTGAGTAATGTTCCAGATATGTTATGTTAATCTGTTACACAAGATTGTCTGTAATGCGAATATTTTTGTAAGGAGTACTGAGGGTGGTGTTGGGGGTTGGATGAAGGCAGGTGGCCAAAGTTATTACTGAATTGAAGAGGATTATTTTAATTATTATTGGACTATTAACCCTCTGCTTGGTTCTATTTAGCCAGTTGCATTGTGTTTATGAGTAATATGATTTATAACCGTTCTACTTGAAATTACTGTTGATCACTGAGCATTTGGGAATAAAAATACATATGATTAGATGTGCAAAGCTCATTTGGTGGCAGTTTTATGCATAGACTGGGTTTCTAGCTACTAAAAAAAATAGCTTTTAATAATGAGATATCAGAGAAAAAGCAGGGAGAAATGATATTTTATGTATATTATGTGATCTGTGTATTCTAGATGTACCTCATAATGAACGTGACCAAATACTAAACACGAACTGAAGAACAAACCTTTTGTGTTGATGCAAAATTTGAGTGGCAGGAAAAAAAAAAACCAGCAGAAGATAAGGGTTTTCATTCACAATGCAATGTAAATTAAAAAACCATGGATACAAAGGAGTAGAAACAAGAAAGGTAATATAACAAACTTACATTTCACCCTCCATCATTACAAGGATCAAAACAGGGGGCATACATCTTCATTCTGGTCAGATGGCCACTATAAGAATAAATTACAGTAGCTCATACAAGAAATAAAAATATCAAGGACTCGGTTATGTATTAAATTGAAACAAAGCAAACCAAGACACAAAACACAAAAGAAAAGAAAAAGAAAAAAAAAGCAACAAATCACGAAGTGTTGGTTTATTTTCATGTTGTTTTTTTGTTCGTTTGTCTAATGAATGGTAAAACATAGATGGAAGTATGGTGTAACTTTTTACATGCCCGTTTGCCTTTAACTTTACTGGAAGCAGCACAAAGCTCCGAGAATTCCTTTACCAAACCTATTTTCATTTTAAATAGGTCTTGATGGTGCTGTAGCTTCAGAGCCAAAAAAAAATAATCAAGGCCAAATTTGATATGGTCATGCTATCATGGCAGAAAAGCTTTTGTGAGGATTTGATGTTGTAACCGTGTTTGTACATCTGGCCCCTGACAGACCTTCGAAGACTTAGACATCTATGGATACTTACATGGATTATTAAATGGCCTGTTAGCAGAAGGGGTGGCTTCAGGACACTGCCACATTTGAATTCAGTGTATGCAGCCGGACTCTGACATTTCATTTGGATACTTAGAGCATTAATGTTATTATATCCTGTAGACCTATATTAACAAGTTTGATGTAACAGATGGGAGCTTTTTCAAAAAAAATGTAAACAGCTGAGCCAAGAGCCAGCACGTTCTATGGACAGACCCTACAGTGAAATATAGCACTCTACTGTTTATTCCAAACACATAACAGCACTGTAAGTAGACCACTTTGTACAGTGAAGAAATACACTAAATGTAAAAAGTATGCCTCAACAATTTCTTTTTGTACTTTCAGTTTTTTTGTTCCTGTTGTTGTTGTTTTTTAATAAACATGCTCCCTCTAATTCTCTGCTTCAGACCTATCCAAAATAAAATGACTGAAATATTGTCCTCTATTAACCAGGGCAGATTAATCTTAACCAAACCTCACTGAGTCTTCTTGCAGGGCATTCTCAACATCACCACATTCCTGAGTACAAATATGATGCTCAATTTAGCATTAACTATTATACAAGACTTTACTGGCTGTCTGTAATATGAATATTTTGCTGAAGTCATTTTAAAAAGTCTGCTCCTTAGTAAGTAAAAATAATTAAATTGCTTCACAAAGAAGAGAAGCACAAGAAAGCGTTTTATTTTTTAAAGGAAATGAGTTTTAACTGTTCTTGCTGAATTAGCCTGTGCAAATTCTGCCTTGAGTTGCATGCTTGGTCTTGCACATATATTTTAGGGGCATTCTTCAGGTTGTATATTTGCCATAACACAACTGAAATGATCAACCATAGCCACATCTGACTGGGGTTGCTTCTTGTATGCTTTCTGCGATGCAATAATAAAAGATACTTAAAGTTCAGTGCTCTGGAACGCTAACTCTAATTATTGCAATGTTTACTACAGGAAATTATCTGTTGGATGATTCTGCCCAGAATCCCCAACAGGAAATGGGATATATTTCTGTTTGCAGAGAGAAACAGAAAGCTCACGCATTGTTTGCAGGCTGCCTGAAGCCTCCTCTCTGTTAGTGAGAATGAAAGACAGAAAAATGCAGCTCTTCCACAGATGCAATATGCAACAGATTCCTAGAGCAGGATCTGAACGAGTTGTTGGTTTTTCCCTAGGAAAATAAGAAGACCCAACTGGTATAGAGCAGTGCCCCCAAGGTGATAATGGTGTGATCTTATTCAGATAAAGAAATAAAAGGAAAGAAAGTTAAAAAAAAAAATAAAAATTCCCTGTTTACAATGGACAGACAGTAAAAGCAGAGCAGACCCAGAAGATGGGATCTGTTTAAAAGTAGCACTGAACCACTGTGGACAGAGTCCCCCCTCAAACGCCCTTTTATTATGACTCTCTTCTCCCTCAGTAAGTCCATAACATGTTTCTGTAACAAGTTAAGTACTTATCAGAGAACAAATATCCACATTTATTAGGCTTATGACAGTATAATAACCAATCCAAACGGTTCTGGCATGGCAACCATCATTTTGCACTTCTCTGTGTCTAACTTCCTCCATCAATTTGCACACTCAATCACTTTGCACTTCCATTTCCTGTCCCAGGGCCAGGTTTTCAGTGCTCTCTGTTCATCTCCAGCTCTCTCTGCAGCTTTATGTGACAACCAAACTGACTCCCCTGCCGTCATCTGGGATACTTTTAACATTAACTAGGCAAAGTCCACATTCTGTTACTTCAAATATTTCTCAAGCATGTATTCACTCTGTGCTTTTGAGATCACCAGACTTTAGTTTACATTCTTTAAGGCTTGATTTTTGCCCCAAGTCCAGTGTTTTTCTAGTATAACGTTTATATAAAACAAATGTTCCAGTACGTAAAGGAATGAAGGAGGTATTTGGCTGCCTTTAATTTTGCATGTGTTTAATGTTACCTGAGAGAAATGTACCCATTTTCATTTTGAGTCTCATCCACAAACTATGCTGGGTGACTGAGCACGCCTGCTGCTTACAGAAAGGAAATGAAGCTAAGAACAAGTGCTGGATGTTCAGTGGCACAACTCAACAGCTCGTAGGCAATGTTTGGTTTCTGTTCAACACTTTGTACCTCTGACTTTTTTTGTCACATCCAGAGGATAAAAATCCAGAGGCAATAGGGCTGACAGTTCTTGTTTGGCTTCCCTCAGACAGAAACCCACCAGACATTTCTGGTCTGGGTTCAGCTACCAGACTCATTTTCTAGTTGTGGGAGCGGAGATGAAAGCAGCGTATTTCAATTAGGCTCACCATAGAGGTGATCTGGAGCTGTGAATTAATTGAAGACTAAGAGGGACAGCCCCTGCATAATAGAGGCCATGGAGTCTCACTCTGTAATTACAGTTAAGTTCAGCCCCATGTCAAATAGAAATCAAAGGTGATCATTAGGCCCATCTCTAATCAGATGGTTCTTTCCCTCATCATGAAGTGCAAAAAAATCCCATGTTTCTTCCTATTTCAAAAAGCCATTTGGGTTGAAAATGAACTTGTGTGAAAGATCTTTATTCCTTTGTGGACACAAGTTTTCCACTGTTGCATGGAAAGACCAGAACAATGACAGTATTGGGAAGAGAAGTGGCGGGGGGGGAAGGAAAACTGCCTTTTTGGCAGTACTCACAGAACACTACTTAGGGTAGGTGGAGTCCTGCTGGGTTTAACCAACTGTTCAGATCCCCTGTAACATTTTACCGGCCCCCAGCTTCATACTGTACATCTCAGAACAAGACAAAAAAGCTCATATATACGTATATTTTAAAAGACACAAAACTCTTGAGCACACATCCAAAGCAGATCAATTGCCTTTGCAATATTCTCAGAACAAAATGTTCCACCAGCAGATCTGATAGGAAGAGCCAAAAAATGGAAAACACTTGCTACCAATTTATTGTAGTCACCCATAAACTATTACTAGAACATTATGTATTGGGGTTCAAGCCAGAAAGCTATTAAAGCGGACTACACTAGTGTCTCTCCACTATGCTACTGAAGCATTAATAAGTCCTTAGAGAATTGTGTTTATGTTGAAAGAATCATCTTATAATCAAATTTCCACACATGAAAAAAAGCAGCTCTTTTTAGAACAACTGTGTGCCTTTGCTCTCTCCCCCACATTGGCTACTGTCTCCACAAATACCATCATTTTCTATGTTTCTGTCTGGCCCAAACCCGACGTACATTCTTTGTGTTCCAAGCTGGACAAATTTCAAGATAAATGGTGCTAATTGACAGTGTTAATGGGAGCAGGATGTACCACATCCCTTCCCCTGTTGTCTCTGCCTAAGTGTCTTTCTCACTCCTTAAGGTCATTTTTAGTATAAGAAGAAAAAGAGTTAAAAGATAATGCTAAAAGGGTATAATTACTTTTTTTTTTTTTTTAACTTTTAACATAAATAATAAACATCCAGTGTTCTATGGGACTGTGTTTCCAATTCCTGTTACAGGAAAACCTCTAATAAATCAAAAATCTCCTATTTAAGAGAGAACAGCGATACGCGGAAAGATGCTGATTAACCCCATGACTTAATGTTTCACCTCAACACTTACGTTTTTCTTTTGAAAAGGTATATGCTCTCTTGTCAGACTCTTTCCTCTGACATTACACAGGTGTAAAGCACACAGAATAGCAGGTCAAGAAGAATGATGGCAGTTCCTCAAACACCAGACGGTCCTTAAAACACTAAGTCTTAAAATGAACTGGGCCACCAGACGGACTTCAACTTCGATCTTAATTAAGTACAAAGAGACCTGAAGTTCTAAGAAGGCAAAACCTTGTATGCATCTATTTATATTATCCTGAGCAATTAGTTTAGTTTTGAAATTTGCAGTATTTCTTCTCATGGTTATCAGTAGTATCATCAACACTGTATTTCTTCCCATTAGTAGTAGTAGTATCATCAACACCATCACATGCGAATTTCAGCCATATTTCCCCTCGAAAGAGCTCACAAGAACAGCAGAGAATTTGAGAAAGGGCAAACTTAAGATAAAACCGCTTATGATTTCTGCTTTCAATCACAGCAATATTCTTATGGTTTGGAATCACTGGGAAAGCTCTCCTGTTTGCTAACTTGTAGACTGTTCTCATGGGCAAGAAAAAGTTAAACTTCTGTGTAAATAAGGAGAATCTTCAGCAACAAAATATCAATTCAGTGCCCATAACTACCTATTCTGTGAATTTATTGGACAAATGGCATTGAATTTGATCAGGCCATATTGCTACACTTGAGTTCAAATAGTCTGATTTGAAGAAATGTTAAGAACTTGCAGCTCTCAATGATGTCAATGGAAATCGCAGAAGCTTAGCATCTCTTTCACTTACCCCAGTAGTACACACCAGGAAAAAAAAGGGGGGGAGCAAGAGCAGATCAAACGTATCTCTCAAGTCACTTCACTCTATCGCATTGCATTTTTTATTATCTCTTGATTAATGACTATGGGATATATTGCTTCCTCACGCAGCACATTTAGGTGTGGAGCTTTTCTAATTGCTTGTGTAACTAATTACATTCCAATCAAACACACACCAAAAATAATAAGCAATCACTTCCGTATGTACTAGTTCACAGGCCACCAGACAGTGATTTTGCACAGACAAATGAACCAAACCTACAACTAAACCTTTCCCTGCAGTTTGACCCTTCCCAGCACGCCTCACGCTCTGCTGTCTTCATGAGAGTCAACAAAATCTTCAACTCAAGAAGTCCTTCTGATTGTTGAAAGGACACAGGAACAGGTGCTGGCATAACAACATGTCAGTGAGCTGTTTTAAGTGAGACCCCTAGCATAATTCTGAAACTCTCACTATGCCAGGAAGAGAAGAAATAAGAAGACATCAGCAGGCAAATCTACAGCCAGAAAGGCCCGGGAAGGCCCAGATCTCAGACTTCACCTAGAACCTATTCAATTACTGAATCATTACACCTTCTATTTCAACTCCATTAGTGCATACACTTGCAAAAAAGTTGTCCACTGCTTCACTGTAGGGTTTACATTAAGACAGAAGGCTGGTGCCCAAGAGAAATGTCCTAGATGTTGCCTATGCCTAAAAGGCAAGATGTGCCTAATAAGATATTTCTGTAAAGTGAAACTGAAGTATGATATTAATAAAAAATAAACGACGTTAACTTATGTTAAATCCTTCTCCTCCAAAAATACACAAGTGAAAAAACCTTACCCATCAGTACTAATGCACAAGCAAGTCCTCTCCATCTGCCAAATATGTAGGTCATTTAAATGAGTGACAGAGACAAAGAGGCCTGATTTTAATTCATGAGATATTCCTGCTAATAGCAAAGTTATTGAGACATCTGTTAAAAGCCTGACCTGTTACAATGGGGGGATATCTAAAATGACTGAAATTTGTATTTAAACTAATGCTACACTATTTTATTGGGCATTTTAAAAAGGTATTGCTATTAATGAAAACATTATATAAATTAGAAACAGGCCTGCAATAATCCCCCAGATAAAATCTAGCACTGTGTTCTAAAGCTATGGTATGAGCTTTCATTTGTGTGCACACTACTTGTATATATTACAATAGAGCAGTTAAAAAAAAAAAAAAGAGTCATAAGCCCAGTTTAAAGTTTGGCAGGGAACAGTTGGCAGACTATTAAAAACAAGAAAGTAAATATGTTTCATGGTCTCTGTGTAATTGAACATTCTTCAAATTCCTCTAATGGAAATATCAATAAAGTGGAAATCCTTGAAACACGGATACAGGTAGATAAATGTGACTGAGGGCAAATGTCTCTGCCCAGAATGAATAATGGCCCTTCAGATAAAAAAAAAAAAAAAAAAAAAAAGAAGTATTTAATAATGTGCCACTCACTCATTAATAGCAATGAAATTAGGCTTTTGCTTTTGGGGTAGCGGTGAGGTAAACAGAGGGAGGTGGCAAATACATGACGAACGCTTTCATGAGGACTGCTCAGCGGGTGCAAGGTAAACAGGAAGTCAGCACACAAGGAAAGGAAGCTCAGCATTAAGACAAATCCTCCAAAGTCATGCACAGGACTGGGCTGTGAGATGTAATGAAGATAAAGTTTATTCTTTCATTGCTTTCAGAAGACTAGGTCTTACGATGTATGAGATGTGTCATAGAGGTGGTAAGTATTTTGTCTCAGAGACTGGATGCTTTTTCAGGAGCTCTTCACTGAATGCTCTGCTTCACACCAGCTCATTTCCAAAAGCCAGTGTTGGAATCACAGAATCACTGAATCACCAAGGTTGGAAAAGACCTCCAAGATCATCCAGTTCAATCATCCACCTATCACCAATATTTCTCACTAAACCATATCCCTCAGTACAACATCTAAATGTTTCTTGAACTCCATGTCAGTGAATCCCCACCTTCCTGGGCAGTCTGACCGCTTTCTCAGAGAAGAAACATCCTAACATCCAGCCTGAATCTCCCCTGGTGCAAATTGAAGCCATTCCCTTTAGTCCTATTGATAGTTACATGAAAGAAGATGCTGACTTCCACCTCATCACAGCCTCCCTTCAGGCGGTTGTAGAGTGCAATGAGGTCTCCCCTGAGCCTCCTCTTCTCCACATTGAACAATCCCAGCTCCCTCAGCTGCTCCCCGTAAGACTTGTGCTCCAGACCCCTCACCAGCTTAGCTGGCCTTCTCTGAACATGCTTCAGGCCTCGATGTCTTTCTTGTAATGAGGGACCCAAAACTGAACACAGTAGTCAAGGTGAAGCCTCACCAGGAGAAAACTGTGGGAAAGAGTGTTGAAGGCTTTGCTGAAGTCTAGATGGGCTATGGTAAAAGCCTCTCCCTCACCCACCAGGTAGATCACTTGATCATAGAAGATCAGGCTTGTCAAGCAGAGAAAGGAGTTACAGTGAAGAAGTTGTAGGTCTTCATTTCACTTCCTAAGAGAACATTCAACACAACACCTCAACTCCAAATCAAAGTGAAATCTGTGTTTGTACCAACCTTTCTTCTCTTTCTCCTTCCATTCTTGCTTCCCAAGATGGATTATAACCACAGAAATGGAAGCTGTAGACTTTCTGCAAGATGGCTACTGCTCTGGATGCCTTGTGGACAGATGAGACACTGAAATGCACAGTACCAACTACATAAACAAACAGGTATAGCAATAACAGTTCCTCGGAAAGATACCAAAAACCTGTGAATCACAATACAGGGTAAAATAGAGCTCTAAAAGTTTAACATGAGACAACCCATATGTCTTTTTCATTTAGTTTATGCTTTTCTTCTTCTGAATCTAAAAATCCTGAGTAGTAGAGCAATATAATTTCATCAGAAACGTGTTTCTGTTTATAAGAAGAAAGCTCAAACACACTCTTGTTTAAAACTTGTGGATCAGCCAAGATAAACTCAATACCTATGACAAAAACACTAGCATATGCAGAAATAAAAGGTATAATACATGTTTCTCTGCCATTATAAGATATTACACATCTCTCCAGCATCCATTTAGGTCATACTATACAGCCAACTGATGAACCACCCATGTAAAATCTAGTCTCTTTTTTTTTAAATCAGCAGGGCAGAGATCTGGGTTTTACTGCTTCTCTAAAGATATTCTACAGATGTTCACAGTTTTATGAATGTCTTCATTTTTTTTCCCCTCACGATCACTGTTTTACCCCTTTCCTTATTGCTTTTTTCTTTTTCAATTGCTGTGTGAGGCATCAACACGCAACGTGAAATACATATACCAGGGAGACAAAGTGCCTCAACTGAAAGTTTATCAAACATACTAAATACATGGATTTTTCCTTCAGCGTTCAGCTATAAAAGCACTGTACACAGATAACAACAATAAGAAAGAAAAGTGAGGGCTTCAAACTGCCAGTCTCTCCTCTAAATAAAATGTTCAATCTTGACTTTTTTACTCTTATAATTCTGAATACTTCTCATCACAACTCTAATAATCTCTTAATTGTACTTTTGAATGGAGTTAAGGCACACCTTAACAAAGTGAAAAGGAAAAAAAAAAGAAAGAAAAAAAACAAGCAGTAAAAGGTGCATAGATGGGTTATTTTCTACTTTGTAAGATCAAGGGATATTGTTATATTATTTCACTTCTCTTTCCAAATTCATGTTTCTTCAGTACAGACAGTGGTTTCAAAAAAAAAAAAGAAAGACTGAAATCCTACTTAATTAGAATCAAATAAATGTAATTAAAGAAGCATAACAGTGCCTTTGCTCATAGTCATTATGAAATGGACACTAGGAAAACAAAATGGAGTAAGAGTCAGATCTGCTCTGAAGTATGTAGATGTCTCACCACTGTTTTCAGTACTGCAATCTGCGCAGCCGATCAGCACTGAATGCCCAAAATCTAGTTACACCTTTTCTTTTTGGGTGTTATTTTTCATTGTTTCTACAGGTAGGAGTAGGAAACAGGGGAACAGTATTAAAACTGAACAGAGGCCGAAAGGGAAGAGCTCAAAGTTCATAACAGCCTTTGCAAACCAATCCCCCAGCTCAGCTGAATATGTACAAAAGGTGGTACAGCCCTGTGTTTGGGACTGGACCAGTATCCCACTGTTTGCCTGCTACAGCACTAGCCCCGTACCAGTTTTTCCAGCTCTAGCTGCCATACATTAAATATAGGCCAGGGTATGGTTGAGAGAACACTGCATGCTCTGAAACTTTGAGGGCTCTATTACAGATTTAAACATGGAAAATCATTGAACAATGGTTTTCTCCCTTTTGTTCCTAATTCAGGATCTCAATGGACCCACGATCCTCTCAAAGCCCCACTGCAAACAAACCAAAAGCACCGTTCTACCAGGTGCTTCAGAGCGGAAAGGAAGGACAGCGGTGTTAAGCCTGTGGGAATTGAATGGAAGTAAAATTCCCTCCCAGAGAACTGCACTGCCACGTTTTCAGACCACGGAACGCCAACAAGGTGAGCAGCACTTAAGAAGTAGATTATCAACATGAATGGAAACCTCTTCTAAAGAGACAACTTCCACTAGAAAAAAAACAACAAACCTGCAATTGTCTGCAGTTTTTTGTACTTAAAGAGCTAACGGTAACAGCACTGAAAAATGATTGGGAAAAACATTACCCAATTTCCAGTGCATGTGCACTTTACATCTTCAAGGAATGAAAGGCTTTGCTGTTCCCCAGGAAGTAGGGAAGTCCCGATCCTGCAGGCAAATCCATATCCTTGCACTCTGCACTCATATGTAGCTGATCAGAAACTACTACAGTCCTCTATAATGATTCCTCCTCAAGAAATTCAGGTAAGGTTAAGAGCTTAGCTACTTTCTCTCTTGCTTACCAGGTCCTTGTAACTTAGAATTGTAGGAAACAAAAGTCCTTACTTACAACAATTTTGCTGTTTAAAGAGTTTTGATTACACTTCTACTGAGCAATACAGAAGAAGCTGGGATTCTTTCCTATGTTCTTAAATATAATCATTTTAGCAAATATTCTTTACTTCATATTGAAAGCATAGCTTCAGCATCTTCTAGAGGAGTTGATTTTTCCTGTTCCACAAAACTTTACAATTTCATTTTTTACCATTTTGCATCAGAAACAAACAGACAAACAAACAAATTCTATTGAGTCTTTTATAAAAAACTAAAAAGGTTACAACAGCACAGTCTTTCACCTGAGACATGTGAGGCTCGGGGACAAGACCTTATTCAAATAAAGGACTTAAACATGGCTACTATTCTGTGTAAAGAGACTTGACATAAGGCAAGTGACCATTCTGAGGTTCTGTTGCTTTGACCAGGTATTTTTTATGAATGCTATAAAGCCCAGGAAAGTGTTAGTAAAATTTGGTAAAAGCCTTTAAAAACTCTAAAACCAAATGTAATCTCTACTAGTGTCAACATAATAGTGTATGATGACTAAATATAATTTTCTCTGATGTACTTGCACACAATTGCTTGCAAGTTCTTTTGCTGTCTTCTGAGCTTCAGTGCATTTTGTCCTGTCTTCTGCACTCACAGTTGGGTGATTTCTTCAGATTTCCTATTTCTCCTCTTCTTTCACTGCCAAAAGGTAACCCCAAAAGCACTGCCCTCTGGATGTCATGTCAGCAGGAAATGACCATTCCCAGTCTAAATATTTTCCATTTTACAGCAAGCCCATGGCATATTTTTACTCAAGAGGATGTTTGGTTGAAAAGGGTTCTTTAAAGGTAAAAATTGGATCCATGAAGTTCAAATCTTAGTCCATTCAAGAACTCCTCTCAAGTTCTACTAGGTAAACAGGTGATGTTTTGACGTATAAACAAAGAAACTCCATTTTAATGCAGATAAGACTTAAGATTTTCTACTCTTTTCCCCTGACCGCGAGAGAAAAGCATAAGAGATTTTCTAACTGGCTGAGATAGAGCTCTTCCCAATAACTTGGCACATGCAGTATGGGTTTGTCATAAAAGAATGATCAATAGACCCACAGACTGCACTTATGCTGGTACAGTTAGCAAGCAACAACCATGCTCTAATTCCATGTCTTAGATACTATTTTTGTTTCTCTTTTTTGTTATTCCTATAACTCCGTGTCAGCATTGCACAAGAGACCATGTTAAAGTTCTGATAGCAAATATGAGGCAAAGTGTTGTAGCTGTAGCTAAGCTAGTTTATTTCTCTCTACTTATATTATTCAAATGCATTTGGCTTAATTGTGTTTAAAAAATTGTTCTAGTTTAAAATATACAATTTTTTTAATGTATGGAATGACGTTTATGGCAGTATCCAGCAGCTCTCTGTTTAAAGTTATAAAACTCTTTACAAAACTCATTTTCAGGTAACTTGGGGTGAGGGAAGAGTGAAAGATACAGCTGATGCTTTAAATTATGTAGGGATGGAATCTTCATACAAGCTGTCAGTCCTGATGAGCATTTTAAAATGCTTTCTGTGTTTAAAAAACAGAGTGGTTTTGGATTATTTTTATGGCATATTGAACAAAAACTACAGGATATGTGCACAGGAGCTACTTTTCTCATCTTTATGTCTCTCAGTGTTTTAGGGAACCGTAGGGCTAGAAATGAAGGGCATAGCACTGGTTTCAGTGCCTCAAAAGCTGGAGAATCTTGAATACTATGCTGATCATAAATAAGCATTTCAACAGTTTCTTAAAGTAGAAAAGGTTTTCAGGGAATGGAATGCAAAGAGAAAACACAGGATGCTGGAAGGCAGCATGGAGAAAAACAGATTGAAAAGATTTAACCTGAAATATTTCTACATTTATTTTTTTATTTGCCTTTTTGAGCCCTAATCTTCGGAGCTAAACCTTCCAGAAGTTTCAAAGAGTACTTTAAGGTTTCTGGAACATTGACTGCCAGGCTGAATTCACAGGTTTTGTTTGTCCTTTTCACTTGTTTTCCTTCCAACACCACTACTATCCCACATATAAAAACCAAAAACACCTAATCCATCAAGTTGGGTTTGATTTACACAGGGGAAAAAAAAATTATATGTTGCTCTGGGTATCAGACACTTCTGTTTCCAAACTCCAGACCAAAAATACGAAGGCTTAATATGTAGACTTAAAACTGGCTGGTTTTGGTTAAAAGCAACAACAGCGAAATTTTATAAATGAGAAAAAGCTACATGATAGAAACCACTGGGGGTTGGATCGCATTGATTTTTTATTAGCATTTCTTAAACACTTCCAAAGAAAGAGAACGTTATTAACACTGAGTGTCTTCCAAAGGAACCTATTAACAAACACTCAACCTAGTCTAAGAACCAGAAATATGACAAGTAAAAAGGCAGCCATGATCACGGCATTAATCAAATTCTCTTTGTCTTTTCACAGGCAAGACCAAGATCATAAACAAAAGTGAAATGCCAGGGCCAGCACAGAAACCTTGTATTTTGATTCAGCTTTATCAGGCAGATTCTTAGCAAGCATATATCATCACAAACCATGAAGGCAGGTTGATAGCAAACATCTGGTTATTTAGCCAGCTGCTTTGTCTTGACTGACGCTGGAATCAGAAAGTCCAGAAAGAAAAGGAGAGCTTCCACTTGTTCACAAATTCAGTGGTGCATTGTACCCTTTTCAACAGAGAAGTCTTCAATCTTCATTTAACTTCAGTAGAGTATCCCAAAATGGTAGTGTCTCAGTAGCATCAAATTGAATCACATGCATCTTTAAAGTCAACGAGACCTGCTGCTGTTAGGTCTTGTTGGTGAAGGAATACAGCCAAAAAAAACAGTGTATTAGAATGTCAATTCTAAATTCATATTAGGCACAGAAGAGAACAGGTTACTATTTTCACTTCAACAGTCTTAAGAGTTGCCAGCAAAACCTATATCCTTTTAACTACCTCAGTCTTCTGTATCATTAAATCATAGAATCACAGAATCATTAAGGTTCGAAAAGACCTCCAAGATCATCTAGCTCAACTGGCCACCTACCACTAATGTTGCCCACTAAACCATGTCCCTTAGTACCACATCTACACACTTCTTGAACACCTCCAGGGATAGTGACTCCACCACCTCCTTGGGCAGCCCATTCCAGTGCTTTTCCACTCTTTTGGAGGAGAAATTTTTCCTCATAACCACCTGAACCTCCCTTGCTACAATCCCTCTCATCACTGTTACTCAGGAGAAAAGGCAGACCCCCACCTTGCCACAACCTTCCTTCAGGTAGGTGTAGAGAGCTATAAGCTGAGCCTCCTCTTCTCTAGACTAACATTTGGGTCACAGAGGCAACGTTTACACAATAACAGAGAAGAGTTTTAAAACAAAAGAACCCGGGACCAATCTCAATTCCTAAGCCTACATGACAATGCCTAGCCCAAATTCACACTGCAGAGAGCTAATTTCTCCCTACAACAGACTGGTCTTGGATGGAATTACTTAAGAAAGTTCAAAGCACAGCCACACAGAGAGATAGCAAATGAACTGCATGGATGATGAAGAGTAAGATGTTCAAACTCACCTCCTGGCCATCTTTAATTTAGAAGACCAAATCAGTCACAATATACAATTTCCACTACTTGACTTTTTTAAATAAAGAAAGTTACGTAGGCACCAGTAACTTTTCCTATACGTGACTTCGCATACTTCTAATCCTAAAATAAATCAAGCTTTGCATAAGTGCAGAGGGCATGATCTCCTAATTGGATGATCCACCACTGAAAATGGATTGTAAGAACTTCAGGCATGACTGGATCTATTGTTGAAATACTGAGCTGACATTTGATAAAGATAAAATAAATGTGCACAAATAGATAACAAATCTAGAGTCAAGCTTTTGGGAAAGAAAATATAAGCAGCTTGAAAGTTTTATCGCAGAGGATAGGCAGACATAGGTGAATAAGAGCCAACTGAGAACACTTTTCAATCACAACATCTAACTGGCATATAATGCTGTTTTGGAACTACAGAAAAAACCTCCACCTACTGAAAGTGGTAACCATACTGAGCTTCCCATTTCACATGCCCCAAATCATACCATCTCAAACAGTCACATAAAAATCAATTACCATGAAAGATTACCAAAAACTTCTAAGAAATACACTGTTGAGAACTGTGACTGTCAAATTCTGAGGGTGTCAGCAAACTCGTACAGTTTAAAAGTACTGTGTTCCCACTGATTGTAGCTGGCAAGTTGAAAGACAAAGTTCAGATTCTGTCCCAAATGCAACTCTACAGGGGAAAAAATTAACTAACCACAGAGAGTTTAACAAGTCATTTGAACTGGAGTCATCATTCTCTGTTCAGCTGTTCTTATATAATGCCTTCTTCCTTCCACACCTCAACTTTCAATTTCTTTTATCTCTGGAAAATAATATTTAGGTTCAGTTATCTATTGTCCTTGCTCACCCTTGCCATCTGTGCCAAAAGGCTAGAGAGTTACACTGTCAGAGAAGGCACTGAAGGCTTTTAAAATTAGCAAGAAATCAAATGCAATGTACAATTCTGTTGACTGGTCTGGATTAAAAATTGGCTGATAGAAAGCTGTGAGAAACTTTCCAAGAGGTTGAAACCTATAGCCAATAAAAGTATCTGTGATACAAAAAAGTGGGTTCTTCTCCCTTTAAATCACATCCCATAGAGGCAATGAAGTAAATCCCTTAATCTCTTTTTAAGTAGCTGTTTTATCCCAACTTCCTCTGTGGTTTATACCCTCAAAGTATCCACACCACAACTGAAGATCAGCCTAGGCAAGGAGCTTCAAGTTCCTTTTCTTCATAAAGTATTTATAATTTAAACAAAACCAACCAACCAAACAAACAAACAAAAAAAAACACCCAAGAGACCTAATAAACTGAGTTTGGACTTCCTAATCTTTTAACCCTTCATCCTAAACCATGCATCAAAAGAAACATTTACCACTTCTAAAACCATCATCACAAATTCCCTGTAGCAAGCCAATAATTAAAAACATTGTATTTTTTCATGTTTTACAAGCACATAAGAGATCACAGATCTGTTCCAAACCTTGTACCAATTTACAGACTACAAATGCTGAACAGAGATTCTCAGTCTGTATCCATGGACAAGTTTCTCTGTTCTTCATCACAGTATTCAGAAGAGCATCAGGCACATCCAAAGGAATCTGTCAAGAGTCATCCTTTAGGTGTCAAACTGACTCGCTCCAGGATTCCTAGCAAGCTGGGGTGGATTGAAATGCAGCTCTATAAATCTAAATCTCCTAACCATTTGATCAAACTGAACAGGTGAAGATAAACCTCAGGAAAAACTTTCGGAAGAAAAGCTCAGTCACAAGTGTTAAATGATGACGATATCCTTTGAAGAAAGTAAGAAATGTGCATTTATGATGTTGGACCGCGCATTTCTCAAACAACCACAATTCCACACTTAAAAGGTGCTGGATTGAAGGTAAAAACATCTACTGACACAGTCTTCAATGTATTAAGGACATCCAGCAGGGACAAAATTTTTATCAATTTATTTATTTTTTAATAAAGCACTTTCTATTTTCACAGAACTTTACAAACATTAACTAACCATGGTAATCCTCACCAGTGAGTCAAGTAGCATTATCTGCACATTACAGATGGGAGATCCCTTGTAGAACATTTGGGTAATGCATCTAAGATCACAGAGGAACTGATGTTGGTGCCAGGAGGAGTCTACCCTTGCCCCAAAACTCACATTTGCATCACGGCTCTCAAATTACGTACTAGAATGGTTTCTTCATTTAAGAAAAAAAGTCAGTCATATCTTACAGTTTGGATGAAGAATAATTTGCTGTAGATGTTGACGGTATTTACCTTGTGATGTAATGATTCCACTAACTCAGCAGAGGAAACCACAGTAATGTTGAAGGTTTAAACCACAGTGTAAAATTTTAAGGAACATGCCAGAGAGGCAGATGGTTCTATAGTAATGAAAGGAGAGCATTATAAACTAACACCACATTCCACAATCTCCTTCCTTGTTTAGACATATGCACCATGACTATTTACTAAACCCATCACACATCTTTACATTTCATCATCTGCATCAGCTCTGATTTTTTTGTGTGTTTGTTTTTGCTGAAATAAAGATAAATAGAAATCTTCACACCTGGTGCTCACATTTAAAGTCACAACACAGATAAAGAACCACTCATGAACTGGGAGAGATACTCTGCAGCTGAATTATGGGCTCCCATAACATTTCATTCATTTGGTTAATGCATTTCTTTGAACTTTTCTGTCCTAAGTGCACAAGATATATGAGCATATCATCACTTTCATGGCAGCCCAAATCACCCACTTTCCATAGCAGCAGATTGACATGTCACAGAGAGTGTGATTAGGAGGTCATCAGAGTACACAAAGCACCAGAATAAAGCTGAAAACCAAGACGTATTTGTTCCTTTGGTTACTTAAAAAAAAACAGCAGAGGAAAAAAGTCCTGTTGTCATTGAAAAACATGAGACTTAATGTATGGTTGAAAATACGTCATCTCTGCAGGGCTGTTTAGACTTTTTTTAAGCCAACGGCATGTTTTTTCATGACTGCAAAAAATATGCATTTATCATAATGTGGCCTCTATTTACATTCGGTACCAATTTGATAGCCCAGCATTATTTGTTGCTGCACTCAATTTAAAAACAAATAGCAAAAGGATGCATGCACCTTTCTAACTTCGAGATCCCTTTCAATCTGTCTACAGATCACATTGCTAACTATATTACAAAAAAGCTGTTAAGTCTTTGGATCCCCACACTTCTCCCAACTACAGCACACTACGATCCACATTCTGCTCTTATAAGACAGGAATCCGAGCCTGCCAGCCTGCTATCCTTTCTGAGAAAATCCATCCGAAAGAAGGGAAGCAGGCAAGCTATCATAATACACCACTGATGTCCAGGAAATGCCAGCCTAACAGCTGTCACAACAAAGAGACTTCAAAGTCACAGCAGAAAAACTAACAATTGCCCTTACTAACACCATATCATTAATGAACAACTTTATGAAAACCATAATTGACATAAGAAGAAGAAAGAAGTGAAAAAAAGAAAGGGCAGAAAGGGAGGTGCTTGTTTGGGAGGCTTTTTTTTTTTTTCTTCTGTTTTTATGGAGAGATCCAAACGTCCACTGATTCTCCAAAACACCCCTGATTAAAATCTTCAAGAAATTCATCATCTGTGCCGCCTCCAACCTTTTGTGTTCACACTGCAGATTTTCAAGGAAAAATGTTTCCATCGTGTCCTTGGTGCAAATACTCAAGGATGTGCCTTTCTCATGAGCTCTGACAATCTTAAAACCCCTTCTCTCCTTGGAGGAAGTAAACGGATGTCTGCTAAGCACTTAGGTTTACATAACACTTCTTCCCCCTTATTTATTGAAAAAAAACTATTTTTTAAAAGCACTTCTCATTTTGAGAACACTCAATGCTTTCTATCTTTTTTTTTTTTTTTAAGTATTTTTGGCAAAGTATGTTTTTGATTATTTAAAGATAATCTCTATTCTAAATTGCATCTGACTCACATAACCTCCATACTTTAGAAACCACAATAAAAGTGCCATATATTAACAATAAATGAATAGCGAGTGAGTCAGTGAATAGTAAAGGACATTCCATGGAAATGCTTGAGCTGCATACTAAGCTTTTAGAGAAATATTCTATTTCATTTCTAGAATTAATAGTATAGGTTACTTGGAACAAAGAAAATACTCCTTTTTTAATTCCTAGATACAAAGTCTTTTGTTTTCCTTACGGGCCTTTGTCTACTGTACAAAAAGACCTTTAGTGAAGTGATAGAAACACTGGTGTTTTTACAGGAAGAATAGTCATAACTCGTACATACTTTAATTAAGATTTTTTTGTTTAACACTTTCACTGGGAATACCTCATTATTTGGTCTTTGCAAGGCCATCTTACAATACTAACTTCCAGAAATGAGTTTAAGAAATCATATGC
This sequence comes from Centrocercus urophasianus, assembly GCF_019232065.1. NCBI lineage: Eukaryota > Metazoa > Chordata > Aves > Galliformes > Phasianidae > Centrocercus > Centrocercus urophasianus. The sequence continues at coordinate 6,814,346 of NW_024884364.1, read as the reverse complement.
TTTCTCTAGCTGCTAGTTCAACTGTGCTTAAGTTCAGTGCTTTAAGTAGGTAAAAAAGAAAAAAAAAACCCCAACAAAACAAAACAGTTGATACTTCTACTTATCAAGGCTTGCATCCTCAGCAATGTCCTCGTACTGAATATATGAAGAAGTTCATTAAATACTAACTGAAATTTTCCATGCATCATCATGATTGCAGATCCGCACTAGGGAGTCATGCCCCTTACTGCATGCAATAAGAATGGTATAAATAACTGCACAGAAATCCTAAGTAAGGGACATGAGACAAACAGAATTCTTAAAGCACAGGATTATGGCTATAAAAAGAATCCTGTCTCCTGTCCTATCAAACCCGTAGCCTCTGTCTGAAAAACAACTGCTTTCAGTATCAAAATCTGGCAGAACTAAGATACTCACTATGGATTAACCTATGAAAAAGGTTCACTACTCCAATTTAAAGACTGAAAAGTTTGCCAGAACCATAGAACGGCCTGGGTTGAAAAGGACCACAGTGATCATCTAGTTTCAACCTTCCTCCCACAGGCAGGGTCACCAACCAGCAGCCCAGGCTGCCCAGAGCCAGCCTGGCCTTGAATGCCTCCAGGGATGGGGCATCCACAGCCTCCTTGGGCAACCTGTTCCGGTGCTACATCACACTCTGAGTGAAAAACTTCCTCCTAATATCTAACCTAAACCTCCCCTGTCTCAGTTTAAAACCATTCGCCCTTTTCCTATCACTTGTAAACAGTCTTTCCCTCTCCTGTTTATAAGCTCCCTTCAAGTACTGGAAGGCCACAGTGAGGTCTCCCTGGAGCCTTCTGTTCTTCAGTCAACTTCCAACACAATTGTCCAACCACATCTTAGCTATTTCCTTTAAAGTAGGCAGTCAAGGACCACCCAAAATAACAAAAGATAACACTATAAATTAGCTATTAGCCTCACATTAAATAGAGGACAACTCTTGTAGCCAGTATTCTGCAGCTAATGCACAGCTCTGGTGACATGCACACGGTGACACAAGACTGGTGTTTGTGGATCCTTGCCTGTTTTCCACCCTACTCATCTGTCACTACCACACAGGGAAAGTTCAGGGTTCAAAAACGAGTCCACCCACCTATACCCTATACCTTTGGCTCACAGCAATAGTAAGTAATCTGCTCTGTTAAATGACAGCTTTGGGCAGCAGCTCTTTCAGCTGTGTACCTAAATAAAGAACCCCTTGGTAGCATACTAGTAACTACTCTTAAATCAACAGGTGTTTTCTATACATGATAAAATAAGGATGTCCACAAATGAGAGCCTAAACCCGTTCCCATTTAATCCCCACAGCAGAAAAAAAAAAAAGGAGGGGGGCAAAAAAATATGTCCGCCCACCCAAACAATACAACTCTTCTCACCTCTTCTCAGATGGAGTTTTATACTCCCCTTATACCTCTGCCAATAAAACCAGGAGGAGCGAAACTTAATGAGATATAAAAATATAACTGGATTCCTTTTTGTATCATTTACTGCTTTTATTTTTGGACTGTTTACCCATGGACGTGACATGATCTGTAGCTACACAGCGCAACCCTAAAACCCAGCATCCCTCTTGGCGAGATTTGCTTGAGTGTGTGCAGCAGACAATCCCAACTCCAAAACCAAAACCAAAATGCAGCAGACAAAAGGATAAAGTAGTTCCTTTTCTCCAAGGTTTAGCTGGCCACGAATCCCAGAGAGCCAAGGAGAGGCAAGGCACTTCCCAAATGGATAACTGGGAAAGACAGATCAGCATTTTCCATTGGGAAGACAACAGTTCTAGTGGGTCTCAGGAAAACAGCTATCCCTTTCTATAGTGTAACTTTAAGAGAACATTTTTCCAAAGCCCAAGGACTAATCGCTGATGGTAAAACTTTACAACTTCACATACATACAGCAAAGTCTACCTCTGTAACTCAGAATGTCCTCTCTTAAACCTCCCTTCAGCTTCCTTCCTCTGTGTCCTTTCTGTGACCAAATGGTCTTAGTTTTGCCTAGCCAGGTACTTTTACAAAGCAGAACAATGTGTTTTTATCAAATCAAAAAGCCCAGACTAGCAAACTAAATGACATTTCCAAATACATCTGGTTCACCTGGTGCAATTTCCCCCTCTTCTTCCAGTGATTTACAGATAACGGAAGGATTGCCAAAGCTGGGAGTGCTCCCAGGTTTATATTTGGAGTATTATAAAGAATGGCATTTGCTTTTCTTTCTCCCGCACATGCCAGTGAAGGAGGACTTTCTTAAACTGAACCACTCCAAAATTGAAATACTCCAGCCCCCTAATATCACAAAAGCTTAAAGGCCTATCCCCAGATGTGTGCTCCAAGTCAGCCAGAAAATGTAAAGCTACAAATATAAAATCCTCATATACATGGAAAAACTCTTTAATACAGCTCCTGCTTCCCAGCCAGCTACAAAATGCATGCAACACGGGTACTGATCTGAAGTTGGAAGCAAGCACTATTTATATTGCAACAGAGAGTAAGTTTGGTCTTAACAGGAGGGATGCCAGCTTCCCAAGCTGGCATGCATGATGGTTTTGCATACACACAAAAATAAAAATGAGGAACAGAGGGCAGAAGAGGGAGCAAGAGCTGTATTCCTCACTCCTCCTGTCAATATCTATTAAGAGTGCAAAACAAGCTGTAAACAGTAAAGAAGCCATTACTAAGCAAAAATACCAACCAGTTAATAGTGGTCAGGACAGTTAAATATTTTTAGGCTTAAACTAGTCCATTATGATTCACTAGGATGGTAGAAGACCTGCTAATTAATCTAAGCATTCAGTATCAACCTGCAGCCTTTATTGGAACAAACAAATAGTTGTTGAGTGCTCTCAGGTTATGGGTAAAAAAATCTATGTGAAAACAGTTTTTCACGTGATTGCAGTAGAAGAAGAACAAAGAGAAAAGAAGAAGTAGAAGAAGAAACAAACAGAAAAGAAAAACACCTAAGCTGTTGTTCCAGTCCTTTGCCAAGATACTGTGAAATTCTATTCTTATTGCATTTCCTTGATCTGCTGCCTGTGCCAGTCTAGTTTCTACAGAACTGTCCTGTTAAGTGATGTTCAGTTTCCTTTCTGGATGGGCCATTTGTTTTCTTCCAATATTAGATGCACGTAAGACCTTCTGACAACTCATAACCAAATTTGCTACAGGCCTACACTGTACTTTACCTGTGAAATTACTCTGGTTCCAGGTCCTGATTGTGTGGAAAAGAAAGCTGCCAAGGGCAAATCATCACCAACAGACCAGTTCTGCAATGTCCCCTCTGTCCTACTCTTCCTTGGGTATTTCTCACACCTCAGCAGGGAATGAGTTGAAAATTAGATTAATTAATCCATTGGTGATAGCTTGATTCTGCCTACGCTTCTCAAACGGACGGGTACACATACAGCCATATGATAGAAAAGGGCTGATCCACAAAAATAGCAGCTGAAGGCAGGCTGCTGCTACTGGAAGGAACCCTTTCTGCTGCAGCTCTCTCTTCTGAAGCCCCAGGAAAACACAATTTGGGGAGCAGGCAAACCTGGCTGTTCAGCCAGACCCATGTGCGATCCCAGGCCTGCATGAAACTGTAGGCTTCTTACCACTTTCTTATAGGCTCCATTCCATGATGGCAGCACACGCAGTTCTCTGGAAGTCTTTGTGGTTCACACTGAAATTTTTCCTCACCGCATTTTACCCCTTTGAAGATCTTAAAATAATCCTTTTTTTTTTCTTTTTTTTTCTCTTAATATTTTACACCCTTCAAATACTTGTAGATTGTTATCATATGTTTTAGTCATCATTTAGTCCAAACTGTACATATTAAATTCTTGTAATCTTTGCTCATATTTCAATCTCTTCAGCCTCTTAACTTCTGTTGCTCTTCTCTGAATTCTCCACTAATTTCTTGACAATTTTTTGGCAAGAGAGTGGCCAAAATAATAGTGTCATGGGCACCTTACGGCTGAACAGAAATAAAGAGGAAAACTTAGGCAGCACCAAAATGACATTAACTATTCCCCAAAAAACAACAAATATGTTTAATCTGTTGTTCACGGTCATTTATTTTGAGTCGCTTGCTCCTAAATGCAAGTAAAAATAGTCATCAAAAATACATAATAGCTTACAAAGAGGGATTAACATACTCAATACTTTGTGCAAATGTTAATTAATCTGCATGTCACCTGTGAGGAAGGTAACATGGAACAGTATTTACCTGCAGTGTCGAAGAGCAAATAGCTGGGGCAGTGAAATGATCCATCAAAAAGAAATCACACCAAAATAAAGAATCTGGACACTTTCTTTGCAACAAAGCAAACAGGGGAGCAAGTTACAATCAAAAAGCAAGGAAAATGATGCAAAGTTCTTCAAAAAAGGGAATTTTTAAAAATGTAAAGAAACTTCTGAAACTCTGGAAAATTCCAACATAAAAAATCTCTCCAAAAAAAGACAAAGGATGGTAGCATCCTTTGTTGCATAATTGAACAGAATTTTCTTCAGATAAATCCGATCAGGCATGGGATGCATATCCTATATTAACTATCTAAAAGTTAGGTATCTAACTGAAGCCATCATAATACTCTCCAGAGAGCCAGTAATCTCATCCTAAAACTCAAATATACTTAGAATCGGTAAGACTCCAAGGGTATTTCTCCTTCTCTCACTGATAACAGAGGGACACTAAATTGCTGCCTTGACTGCATTTTCCTTTAAAATGACTGATATTTAGTAACCTGTACACAACCATTATTTTAAAATGTCAATCTCTGAACAAGCTAACATAAGAAATTAGATTGTATAAATCTAATTTCAGATTCTCTGGAATTCTCCAACTATTTGTTATTAAAAGAAAAAAAAAGAAGAAAAAAAAGAAAGAAAAAGAAAAAAACTGTAGGTGCGTGTTAAGATGTCCTTTAATCCTTCCAAGTAATAAGCCAAGAACTACTGACTTCTCCTGTGTAGAAGATTTCCTCCCAAGCACGTCTGCAAACAGTAGTTGCAGCATGACAAGTTCGGTACTATGGAAATCTGTCGTTGCCTTAAGATGTTCAGTTGAACTAAGATTAAAGAAAGAGCATTTAGCTTTCTTTTAGTTTCCAACAGGTTGAAATGGCAAATGAGCATGAACAAAGTTTGGCAGAAAAGACTTGCACAACACTGGGACAAAAACTGGACAAATACTAATTTTAGAGTACAGCTACGAGGAGCCATATAGTTGCAATGGTCTGCAATCATCTGCAAAACATGCAAAAAAGCTCCCAAGAAAAGAACATAATTTACAAGAAGATCTGAGAGAAGAACAAGTTTGGTGAATAGAAAAATAGACTAGAAACCTGAACACATCATCAAGATTGAGGCTTAATCAGTACAACAGAAAGTAATTAAAAAACTAAATGGACACTTTTTCTAGACTTGGGCTCTAGCCTGTATGGGTGAACAAACTGAGTAAGTGCAACACAGAGGGTGTTGAATGAAGTCTCAGAGAAAGTCTGCAGGAAAAAGGAAGTTAAGGAGATATACCTGTTCTTCTGAGAAATTCTAATAAAATCATAAACACAAACTATCCCAATAGAGAAGAATAAAGAAGAGTAGTAGGGTTTTAACATCACTAAATTACGAGCTCTTTACTGCTATCAAGACAGGAGATAAAAAGCCCAAAGAAAACAGCAAGGTACCAGAATATATGATGAGGAGTAAAAGAATAGTACAAACATGAAGGGGCAAAATCATTATGCTCAAAGCACAAAGCACAAAACTAACTAGGGACATCAAGAATAATAAGATACCATTCTATTAGTACATTAGGTAGATGAAGGAAAATGTGGATCTGTAAATCAATGGAGAGGAAGATCAACTGACAGATGATGTGAGTAGGCTGAAGTGCTTAACATCCTTTTTATGTCACCTTTCATGCAAAATTTCTCATGAAGAGACATGGATAATTCACTTAATACTCACAGAGAGGGATATGGTCGTACAGTCTTACTCCAGAAGAGCAAAACAGATTAGAGAGTACTTAGCAAAATTAGACATTTTTCAAGCCATTTGGTCCTGATGAATTTCATCCCAGTATACCTAAAGAACTGCCTGAAACAGTCTTTGAGACTTTGTGGAAGACAGGTGAAGTCTGGACAAATTAATACAGTATCTACCATTAAAAGCACGAAAAAAGATAAAAGAAAGAACAAGGGAATTCTTGACCAGCAACTTGAGCTTAATTTCCAGAAAATTCTTGAACAATGAATCAGAACAGCTTGCAAGCACTTAACTATAAAAGATGAGTAGCAATCAGCACTGATTTGAAAACAAATCATGTCAACAACCTAATTTCCTTCCACTATAGAATAAGAAGCCTTGTGGAAAAAAGCCAGTGTCATGTACCTTGGCTTCATTTTGGCCTTTTGACAGTTTTATGTAATAATCTTACATGCAAACTCAGAAAAAAGCAAGCACAGTCTTGTAAGTATTGTACAGATAAAAAAGCACTTGGTTATGGGAGTCCAACAATTATTAAAATATAAGACTACAACAACTGGGTTGTTGCCTTGGAGGGCTTTTTAAATTATTATTATTATTTGACTTTTTCATTAATAATGTATATGATGGGAAAAAAAAAAAAGTTTATCAGACTTGCAAACAACTTGAATCTGAAAAGGCACTGAATGACTGAATAAAATTCTGAATGTCCTTGGCAAATGAAAGTAATGGTCTAGAGACAGCGGATGAAATTCAAGAGGAATATGGGTGAAGTACTGTACGTAGGCAGAAATTAATGACATAAATACAAAATAGCATATAAGTGAGACAACAGCAGCTTTTCAGAAAAGGATCTAAGGTTATGGTGAATTGTACATTTGCAACATCTTGGTGAAGCACAAGGTCATTCGTCATTTTTGGCTTTAACAAAGCAGACGTAGCCCAGAGGATACAGGAAGTAAACCTTCAACTCTACTCAGTTTTGGCAAGTTTCAAGATGCAAACTGTCCAAATATGGAGACAGCTGTTCAAGAAACAGCAGAGGAATACCTACAAAAAAGCATGAATGATCATAAATACAGATATCAGAGAGTAGGAAAAAAAAAATGCAAAAAAATAACTGGACTGTCAACCCCCTTTGGTTTCAGCATGCACTACATTGCTTACAACTAAATCCATTGTGCTCAAAGACTACACAGAGTCTTTAGAACATAAGCCAGTACCTGCTAGGCCTTACAGCTGGTCTGTTTCCAGCACAAAGTCACAGTAAAGTGGCAGCAGTAAATTTAACCACTTACTGTCACTTGCTATCAGGAGCAGAAAAAGGAAGATAAGTTAGGAAGCACCATGAGAGAAGAAGCAAAGATAGAATGCTGAAAAGCAGTTCTACTGGGGGTGCACAACTTTGCTAATAGTGCACTCATCAAGAGTAGGCTATTGTATTACGAAGGAAGAACAGAAAATCCAATAAGGAATGGGCCTCAACCATACCTATTTATGATATTTTCGAGCCTTTCCAGAAGTCGAGAAGTTTCTTATGGTAGCAATGCATTGGCAACAGCATCTCACAGTTCTGATGACCTCACGTGTGCACAAGTGGCAACAGTCTCTAATGTTGATTCTCATCTTCTCTCCATTCCCCCACCTCCCCATGCTTCTAACACAGATTGTACTTAAAACCTCTTTTGTAGAATTCACTTTCTGTGCCCTTCCATCAAGCCCACCCTGCAGTACTGTTCCCTGCTTCACTCCCTCCCTGCTTTCCTCTCTTTCACAGAAGCAAGGTCCAAGCATGCTCTCTGCCCCGTGCTGCCTCGGGCCTTCTCCCCAATCTTGAACCCAATCTTGAACAGAGACTGACAGTGTTTCATGAGCAGAACAGGCTGTTTTACCTAAGCCAATGACACATGACTTGCCTTAACTGCTGTTGAGGTGACCCAGACCATTACTGAAGGAAAGATGTTTATTATGTGGTCAGGTAAGAATCTCCACCTGGGCAGAGCTGGGAGACACTGGGTATTTGAGCGGTTCGTGCACTCAATGGATAAGTTCAGTCTTTAGCATGCATCACAAAAGAGAACTACAGAGATTTTTCTCCTGAAGCAGATTTCACAGCTTTTTGTCTGCCAAGAGGACCTCATCTGGCCCAAGGAATAAGACTTCACACAGCAGCTCATGTCGTAGTTCCCATTACCTGGGCTGTAACTACAGATTATGCCTGCTAGCAGAGCCCCTTCTCCCAGAGCTTGGAGATATTAAGCCCTATAGATATTGCTAACACAATGATCTCTGCCTGCTTCCCAGAATCGCATGCAGAAGACACAGGTGGCCAGCAGGATGCTCAGATGCATCAGGAACATGGAGTCCCACAGCTGTGACGTGTTGGCCAATGTGAATTGCAAGGACTTGCATCACTAGGAAGTGTAATGTAGAGAGTGACAAATGAGTGAATCCCCAACACAATGTACAGTGCCTAGCAAACGTGAAACGGCTCCACACGACAGAACAAAGGCTCTCGCCTTCAGTTAAAGTCCACCTGTTCAATTGGAAGTTATAAAAATCTATAAAAATATTTATCCTATCTTATTAATAGGTAAACTGAGGTAGTAGATACATAATACTGCTTTGCTCGAGGAAACTCAAGAAGTTTGCCATTTTCTTGGATAACTTATGCAGGCATAGGTAAAAAAGCTTAATTCTCTCCATCTCAGTGGCAGAACTGTTTGGGGATGGGAACAAGATTAAGTTCCAACATTTTCCAAACAAGTTGAACCACTCCCCAAACTTCTTATTCAAACACTTCTTATGCATTCCTACCCTTTCTAAATGCACTACTTGTAAACACAGGCATAAGTGTATAGGTTAGCACATATCTAAACACACCTAAACTATTTTGTATATTTCTGTCATGGCTGTAGCCACTGTGAAGCCACTGGAATTCTGGAGACACATGTTCCCCAGAGAATGAAGTTGAGATACCAAGAGATAAATTCATACAGTGATTTGTGTTTCTGACTCCATCTAGTTGCTCAGTGCTGTCTGCTTTTACATTACTTTAAACTTCAAATTTCCAAATATCTTTCACACACAATATTTCAGAAAAATTAAGCTAGTCCTTCCACGTGTGAACCAACCTGCAGATCATATGATACCCACAGCAAAGCAACACTGAGATCAAGAGCTTACTTAAAGAAAAAAAAAGAGAGAAAAAAAAGAAAAATGAAAAAAGAAATTTTACATGGCTAGTATGAATATCCATTATAACATCAAACAGAACTCTAATCAAGTAGAAAATCTGTACATACATTGCTCAAAGATTTGGAGAATTATCCCATGGCAGAGCAAAATAGGACCTTACTCCTTGGACAGTTTACTTGTTCATTAGAAGACTTTCCTTATTTATCTCAGAAGTCTCTAACACTTTGAGAAGCAGAAGAGACAGAGCGTATGAACAATTTATTTGATTTTTTCACCAGCTCTTTTCCTACAGACACCCATATGTACCCATACGTACACTACAGTCACAAAACCATCTGAAATAATGTTTTTGTCAGAAGTACCTTTTATCTGGAGTTTCTTAGTTCATCTTGATCCCTAAGACTTCTGTACAGCATTTTCAAAACTGGCATATAGACTGGCTCTTTTAAATCCACATGCTACTAAAAGTTCGGTGCACCCAGCAAATTCTGCAGGGTTTTTTTGGTATTAAGCACTCTGAAAAAGTAGCTGCTTACATAGAACCGTAGCTATGGAACTGGGCAAGCAAGATGAGATAATCCTTCAGCCTCGACAGTTTCAGAATATATGCTTTCTCTGTCTCCATACGATAAACATAAGGTTGGCTCGTATACTTGAACAAACACACCCATTTTGAGGCTAGCAGATGACTACTTCCAAAAAAACCTTCAAGTTGATCACTTTTTCTGCTGGCCTGGTAAACCTAGAACAAGCAGATCTTTTTTAAAATCCATGCATACGCAGAAGTTTTCACTGTGCAAGTTACATGGACAAATCTCATGTTCCTTAGCATGGAGATTCTATTCAGCTAACTCACAGTTTGTCAATTATAAACTTTAATCAATAGCATTTTAACCTTATATGTGCACTTAGGAATAAAGTCAAATTAAACGGATGTAATACAAGTAAGGCTGGCAAACGTGCTCTAAAACATTCTTCAGGGCACAATCTGAACATACAGTTATGAGCTCCTATTTTCACAGGGTACATAGGCCTCTTTAAGAGAAAATGAGTCTCTCCCAAGATGGCTTGCCATTGCTGTGCTCCCAACATATTCTCTCAGCATAACCAAAGAAAAATGCACATCCCTCTGTCAACTTTGAGCTAACCCTACACCAGAGTAGCCAAATCTAAGCAAGTTGCCAAAAGGAAACAGAACTTGTGAATACACTTTCCTTTCTTTTAGTAATTCTAGAAGTCACTGTAAGCGTGCAGTACTTCTACCTTCATCATGTTTTACTCCCAAATATTGGAGCCTATGCATGTACAGTGACTCAAAGAAAAAATCATCGTTATCTGTGGACCCTCCAACAACTGCACAGAAAAACATCAGTGTCCAAGGACTGGCTGGACAACCAGTACTCCGACAAGAACAGTGCAGTAATTGGGTGGCAGAATATTTTTCTCAGAGTAAGGAACTATTGAAATTGCTTTGTTCTGGGGCCCAGTATCAAATGAATTTCTTGGGACAGTTTATCTGTCTCTAATGTCAAGCTTGCATGGAGATGTTCAGAAAGTTAAGGCAAATCAACCAAATGTTTAACTTCAATATGCACACGCTTAACTGTCTTGAAGCTGTGAGTGGATGCTCTAATTCAGCAGCAAAGCTCCCTGTAGCTCCTTATTCAGTTAAGCTACATTGGCCTAAGACTAATTTACTCCTGAATTAAAGCAGCTGGCTGAAGGGAGTGTTTAGAAGAATAACAAATATACAAAATGCCTGATGTTTCTTCTCCCCAGAATAATTCATTCTTTTCAAATGAACTGTCAGATCATCTTCTTTGGAGACCTCACATCATGTCACAGTTGTACCTACTGACACTTGGTTTCATTCATCACAATTTTGGAAACAGCAATCAGATCACCACATTCTATCATTTCTCATCCTGAACTTTGTTGAATTACCCCAGCAATTTCTGAAAATTAATTATAATCTGTGAATTCAAACACAGATTAATATTTTTGAACACCACGAGAGCCAGGCACCACCAAAGAAAGAAGTGGGAAGCATACAGTGCAGACACTGTACGTTTTTAAAACAGAATATTTAATCTCTCAGCATCAGTTAATAAAAAAAAAATATCCCCAATCCAAAAGTGATTTGTGCAGTGCCATCAGGTAAGAACTTTTTAATATTTTGATACCTTTTATGACTCAAAATAATGACAACAATAAGAATGCAAATGAAAGCAGAGCCCTCTGGACAATATTTTCACTGATTTGCTGGGGAGAAGGACCCCTAGTGTCCATCTGGATTCCAGCCAGCCTCGGTCTGGTGGCTGTGCAGCATCCAGGATGAAAGAACATCTTAGCTTGGAAAATATTTCCTGCAAGCATTTTCCTATCTGACTTCTTTAGAAGGCGACTGATTAAACTAAAAAATAAACCTATACGGTTCTTCTTTCTTAAACTAATTATTTCAAAATATTATCAAGGCATCATGTGATCATCTGGACTCTGAGGATTCATCATTACTGAAGGACGGGAATGTGCCTTGGCACAATAGTTTCAGTGGTTGATTATGCACTGCAGACACCTATAGATAAACATCTCTATTTGTAAAAAATGAGCGCCGTCTCTGGGAGCAGTTTCTGATGAGGCTTTAAAAGCAGCATCAAAAAAAAAACCACCCGTAATGCTAGAAGGATGAGGGGTGCCCAGCCCTGTCACATACTACTATTGCTTTCTAAGAGGGAAAAAAATCTCCCAATCTGCACTATTCCTTACGATCAGGATTTTACCCATTTATTTGGCTAATCATTCAAATGGATGAACAGACCTCTAATTTGAAAATAAAAACCGATTGATGCAATCACAAACAAGTTCTGAAATTGTGATTTATAAAAAAAGAGGGGAAATCTTGTTCTAAGCCAAAACACACACACAGTTACCTTTTTCTAATCACAGCATTCATTTCTCCTCATTATGATCTCACAAGCACATTAAAATCTTATTAACATTAATTACTTCTGAGCGTCTATGCATGAGCAGCGACAGGCTTGCGTGCGCGCGCGTGTGTGTATGTGTGTGTGTCTCTGGATCATATCTACATTTATATACCTTGCTGCACTTTGCTTATAAAACATGTGAAAATATTGCTGCTAACACCAATTAGCTAATTTCACACACACAGATAGTAAGCTGCTGTCTCGCTGCACAGCTTATTATAGACCAGCAGACAGATGGACAGACAAACAGACACAAAAAGCATCACAGCTCCTCCTAAAAGCAAGATCTGAAACGCCTGGCACCCCCAGGAGTGCGAGTTTTATCCTCGTAAGTCTGAGGGAACAAAATGACACGAATGAAAAAAATAATAAAAAAAAAATACAAGACAGCCAAATATCCCATTTTCTACACAGATGGGTTCAATGATGAAGTGATAGAGACAAAGAAAAAACTGGCAGGCAGACAAGCAGCAGGCGCACACAGAGATAGACAGAGACAGATAAACAAAGCAACAGAGAAAGAGATGAAAGCGTATTAATATATACGCGAATTCAGGCTAAGCAATATAAACTTTATCCCAGCAATAAGGTAAGGAAAGAAATGGCAGAGCCAAGAGTCACAGTAAGTCCAACTTCACAAGCAAAATAAAATCCCGACTCTCTGCAAAACTATTTATGGATTCTATTTATACTGAGAACACGGCGCTGCCCCAACGATATTCAGCACTGCCACGAACTCAAGAATAAACACAGGCACCCCAACGGTGGCTGCCGGAGCACAGGACCTTCCATTTCCTTCTCACTCTTTGTTTCCATCTTACTCAGATTACCTCTGCCCTAAATCCTGTCAGGAGGGATGGTACAAACACAGCAATGCCCCCCGTTGTGACATAGCCATGTTTCCACATTGCCAATTACATACAGCTCCTCCACTCACTCCACACACACTCACTGCTTGCTCATCTCATTTTCCTCTCTACCCATACTGCAACCTCTGCTCATTCCCTGATACCCGGAAAGCTAACTGCAACCCTGGGCTGGCATTCAAACTTCCACAGATCTCGGTGGAACGCAATGTTTGAAGTAGTCAGAACTTGCTTTTAGTACTTCCCCCCTTTGTTTCACTTCTGTATTCTTCCAATGATGAGGTGATCAGGCAAAACTATACGGAGGGAAAGGTTTACAGCTTTAGAAGACGTTTCTGTGGAGAAACTTCCAGACAGCATGAAAGGCTACCCACCTCACCGGGAAAGTTTTTGAAAGGAACATGTCTCCGTTTCTCATGGTAACACAAGTGTTTGAGTTTTCTGCTTGTTCCTGCCAGACTAAGAGAAGGTAAATAGTGGCAATAACCACTGTTTCATCGCCAGGCTTTTTCACCTAAAGATTTCTGAGCACCTGGCAAAATGTTTGCTAAGCATCAAGGCATGAAGAAGGTCCTCCCGTCACTCCACTTTAGAGCTGAGGAACAGAGGGGTGAAGCACCTAGATAAGTAACAAGGCCTAAAAAGTCAGTTTATTTACATTACTCACGTTTTCACTTCTTCCAGACGCACTATTGAAGGTCAATATAAACAATACCTGATTAATTTTTTTTTTTTTTAAATCGGTGTTTGAAGATTGTTCTAAGCATGCTTGACCTTTGTTTATGGGCAGTTGATCTCACTCATGACCCATTCCTGATGACACTCACCCAGGAAGGCTCAATCCATTGCAAGCGCAGGATTAACATGGATGCAGCCAAGAAAGGCCAGGTCATGTAGGATGCACTTCAATCCAATCAGTTCTGGTGCATTCACAGTAAATTCAGTGATTCTGAGAAGCTTTGGAGCTCTTGAGCATAGACATTACATCTGTATCACATGAGAAAATTCGGTGCACCACAACTGAATTCTGCCCAGCTCCATTCTGTTGTGCATGCACAACAAGATCACATATCAGAGAAGGAGCCAGGGCATATGGCCCTTTCTGCCACAAGGAGCACGTACGTGATCTGCTCAGGCTGAAAATAAGCAAATTGAACACTCCTCCATTTGCTCAGCTTACTATGCTGCTTTTGTTAAAGTCAAATATATAGATGTCAAAAGAGAAATTACAGAAAAGCAAAAGCTTTGTATAACAAGCAGAGAGCAAAAAAAGATTTGAAGTTCTGTAGTTTTTCGCACATGGCAAAGTGGGCATTTGCCTACGTGTTTCCTGCACTGCTCCTTTCCCAGTCTCTCGACACAGAATTAAACTGAGAGCACTTCTGAGTAGACACAGTCTCACCCATTCTGGTTAATACTGATTCAGCCAGAAATGCAGCTCACTCACCCAGGCTTCCCAAACATTCAGAAGGAATGCCCTGTCAATCTTTCAAGTTCCCAAGATGCACTTGCCTTGTGGATCCCTAAGTATATTTGAAGCTTTGGAAAACAGAAGAGCCAAGGAGAACTTCCCCCTAAGCACATCAGTTAGTCCCATCATGGTAGGAGGAAGAGCGACAATAAGCTGAGTTCAATAAAATGGTTAAAAAAAAAAAAAAAAGTATCCATTGGGTTTGCTAACTTAATATTTACACAGCCATTGGCACTTTAATCCACCTTTTCCCAAAATCCAGGTAGATTTATATGGTTCATAGCACCTCAAAGGAAAAATGGAATGCCATATAAAGCACTGGTTTGGAGTTGTGAAGAATACACATGCTCTAATTATATACAGCAAATGTTGTATCTCAGCAAATTAGAGAAAGAAAGAAACATACAAACAATGACGTGGAAGCTCAATTATGTAAGTAAATGTATAAGGGTGGAAATGCTCAATGAGGAAACAAAGTTGCTGGTTTTTATTGAGATAGCAAGCAGAGGCAAGCATGTAATGTGCAGAATTTCCCTACATCTGAGTTCAGAAGGTAAACCGGATCTAAGTGTCCTAAAAGGTGTGAGCATTCAAATGCAGCTGTCCTGAGGAACATCTCTCATAGGACCAGTGCTACAAGCAGAGGCAAACAAATCTCAGAGACCATTCAATCTATGAAACGGGTCATTATGCATAAATGAAAGGATAGCAGGGAAAAAACTCCAGTGAGAGAAAACTAACAAACAAATAAGGCATTTATTGGCTTCCCTGTACAAAGCAGCTTGATCAGCCTCTCTTGAGTGGGAATTCTCCCAGTAAACCTGGTCTCTTCATCTCCTGGATGAACCATATTGTATCTACCAAAAGTTATGGCACGCTGAGACAATCTGAGAGTACTTAAGGAGTGCATTTGGCATCCAGACCAGCCTTGAGAATCCAAAGCGCTTTGTGTCCTTCTGGAGGTTAACAAGAGGAGGTTTTTGACTCCATCCTGGCTTTTATAAGCTTCTTGAGGATTACTGCAATTGGAGATCGCATATTAAAAAGCTGGTTCATCCATTTCCTAGAAGGGACATTCACTCACTTCGCCCTTTGATTCTTGAAATATGAGACATGCCTGAGGAGTGCTCTTTGTTAGAGCATCTCGCAAATATATCCAGTGATGGTAAGTCCACATGTGTCTGATAAAGAAAAAACCTTGCTGTGCATTCCAGCCTTTTCTTCTGTAAACATACTAAACTAGATGAATTTGGCTCTCAAAAGGAGAAAGTATTAATTGTGCTTGCTAATAAAACTTTCTGTTGCCATCCTTCCAATCAGTAAACATTAAATTTGGCATTTGAGACATGGAAAAGAAGAACAAAATGAAAACTTGCCTGCAAGTTTTCAAGAATTCAGATTTGAATCTCATTCTCAGGAAATAAAAAGTTAAATGCAGCTATTTGCTGCACAGTTTTCAGGTTGAATGTACAAACAGCTCTGTTCTTTCCCTCACAAATGCCTCAGCAGTAATACATTTGTGCTCTGCCCAAATCCAGTACTTGCAAGCTTCCATTATTACTTGCATATGCCTCGTTTCCACTGACAGTTTATACAGACAAGTAACAATCCTCTTCAAATATGTGTGTCCAAAGAACCCTGAGGGGCAATCCTCTCTCTTACTTACTGCAGCTCCCATTGAGCTTACTAGCAGTGATGCAGACAAGCAGCTATACACACAAGAAGCCCAGAACAACATGACTGTTGGACTGTACTTTTGTCTTTATTTGCAATACAGAGCTTCAGCCTCCTTCTCACGACTATTTCATGAAGCCAGCAACACCACTGTTTATTTCAGCAAGGTGTAATCTTCTCCTATAATTATTAATGTGCATAGAGAGGTGACATATTGGTACCACTTTCAAACACCTCTTTCTAGGGCAGAATCAAATCTAACTCAGTACCTTACTGGGACAGATCTCAATGTGGTAAAGCCAACTGGAAAACAAAAGTTACTTGTTGCTTACAAGTCTTTGAAGTTATACTAACTGAGCTAACAGAGTAATAATAAATAATTATACAATAAGCAAACAAAATAACTTTTTTTTTTTTTTAATTCCACTGTTAAAAGTAAGACATGTGGGCACATTAAATGTGTTTGGACTTGATTTCCAGTTACAGTAGAGTCTTTTTATCTCACTCTGAAAGTACAAGACTTCTATGGCAAAGAAATTGCATTATGACACCACAGTGATGTAAAAGAAGTATTAACAATTTTAATATGGTCAAGACTCATTTGAACTTCCTTTGTCCATGGAACATGGTCTTTACTTTTCCAGGTCCCATCTGCTTATACAATAAACTGAGGAAGGAAGGAAGGCATCACTTCCTCTTTCTCTCCCATGCCTCGATAGTTCCTGATTTAAGAAACTGAAATGGTAACATCAACTCAGCTACTGGAGCTAAGCAAAACTAAACTGATTACTTTTGTTGAACACTGTGAGATATCTGAATATGTTTCTTCAGAAACATCAAGTGTTATTCATCCATATCAGCAGCCATATGTGGCTAAACTGTCCTGGAATCTTATGTAGGCATTCCCTTCCCCAGATGAGCTCAGCTGCTCACTGCTCACTGCTGGGAACTACTGGTGGCACTCCTTTACCTAAAAAGCCCAGGAATGACTTAGACAGAACTGGCACTTCTCTTCTTTGGGCAATGAGAACAAAGCAAAACAAAACAAAACAAAAAATAAAAGAACAATCACATGAGGTTTTAGGTTAAAACTTTCACAACAACAAAATGATCAGCAACAAAAAGGCACCTTGTGGATGTTAAATTATTTGCAGGCTTTGCCTGAGTATGATGAGAATAATCACCAACACCTGAAAGCAAGCATTTTCATCGGACCTTGTAAGCTTGAATTTCAAGGAACAATCTGGTAAGAATCTTTTTAATACACCTATGTGTGCTGCCACAGGGGAAACAGTATTGAAAACAGCAAAAATGAGGTCAAATTCAGCAGTGTCGTCCCAGAGAAAGCTTCTATCCTGGCCACGATCATTTGTAGAGTACCATGCATCATCTTTACTGCTTCAGATAGATGCCAACTACAGACAGTAAGCTAGAAATACTAAGCTAAAGTTGGCTCTTAGCTCAGTGCTGATCCTTTTAGTTTTTAAGCAATTACTCCACTTCTACACAAGCATAACTTAAGGCAAAACATGAACCATAAACTTTTGAGGAGATACACAGACATCCAGAACTTTCATATGGAATTTCTTATCCCAAGAGCACGGTCCTTTCAAGATAACTGCTGTATGATGATTATTCCAGTTCACCGTTCCTTTGAGGGAGAAGAGAAGAGCCATGGCCTCATCCCACCCCACTGTGGTTCGGTTCAAACCAAACCCCTCTGCTAACATTTCTTCCCTTTCCTGCCAGTGAGACCAAGATAGCCCCTCTTTTTGCATGAACTTCAGACTTTTTGTCCTCATTTTCTTTGAGCAGCTCTGCCCCCTGCCTGTGTCTCAGTTTTTATTTTTTGTTGCTCACATTGTCCCAACCCCCTCTCCTAAATGCTCCACATGTATCTTTCTCCCATATAGAAGCCAGCGTTCCATAGTAACATCACTCAACCAGATTTCAATAACCCTTTAAAGCTTTCAGTCAACAATGCTTCTAAATAACCAGTCTCAAACAGAGAACTCCAGAAATGTTCATTTTAACTCATTTCTTCTTTATTTTCCTTTTCTTTTCCCTCAAAAATTAAAAAATGTGAAGTGAAAATTGTTTGGTAGCAGAATGAACTTGTCCCTGCGGCTGGTGGATACAGAAGTGATCTAGACAAGATGGCTCTCACTCCACCTGGACCAGTTCTGTTGCTAACAGTAATTTGGTAAGGGCAATCTAGGGATGACTGCAGTAGCAATATATGGCTCACAACTCATTCAAAATTCACCTGAGATGGTACAGTCTGCATGCATAGGGCTAAACAGTTACTGCCATCTCTACCACTGAAGCAAATGCCAACACTTGTCTCCATGTGGAGAAAAATTCTCCAAAAAAAAAAAAACAAAAAAAAACAACAAGCAGGACCTCAGGTGTACGTTCTGCTTGGACGTGCCAGAGAACCTCCAGGTTGCCCAAAGAGGCTGTGGATGCCCCATCCCTGGAGGCATTCAAGGCCAGGCTGGATGTGGCTCTGGGCAGCCTGGTTTGGTGGTTGGCAACTCTGCACATAGCAGGGGGGTTGAAACTAAATGATCATTGTGGTCCTTTTCAACCCATTCTATGATTCTATGATTCTGTGAGAAAGACTACACGTTCAAAAACCTGACTAAGGAAACCCCATTAAAGTAAAGAAAAAGGCTGCAATGCACTTCTAGGGCAATAGGATAAAAAGTAGAGAGGGAGAGATTATTGACATGTTAAAACTAGTTGATAAAGCTGTGGCTACCAATCTCCCAACTGCTCTCAGAAATAAATAAATGTCATTATCCCTATCTTGAAGACATAGAACTGAGAAACTGAGAAATGGGGAGACTTGTTGAAAATTGGAAAATAAACTATACCCAAAATAAGACTTCTGCGTCCATCATCAGTGGGTTATCCTTTCTAGTACCTACGTACTCGCATACATTGCTCCAGCTACTACGCTGCAGTCTCACTGCCATTTCCCATACTGCTCTGTGCCTCCGTGCTGAATAAAATATTTAACATCTTTGTACATAGGTTAAAAAAAATTGCCTAAAAACTATTATGAAAAGCTTTGAATGGGATCCCATCTCCTGTAAAAAGGGACTCAGAGATTAGCAGGAAAAAAAAGCCTTGCACTAGAGAAAAAGCCTGAGCTTTCTCTTGCCGAGCACAAAGTATAGCAAAGCCAAATGTACTTCAGGAGCACAACTGGCTTTTAACCTCATTCAGGAGGAGCTGCTTTCACAGCAGCAAAATGTTTCAGGCTGAGCTCGACTGACTTAGTGGATAAATGATTTGAAGTTGATATAGCTCAGAAAAGACCAACTCATTTAGGAAACGTCAGTATCTTAAAAACGCACTTTTACTATCTGGTTGGAGCAGGTTTTGAAGCTTTCAGAACTTGGCCGTGGCTCGAAAAGGAAAATAAAAGCAGCGTTTTTATGAAACGCTGGAAAAAAACAAAACAGTGTTTGGGCTTCAAGCAGTTCGCCGTGAGTCAGCAGAGGCCGGGCCTTTGCTGAAAAGTGTATTGGTCCTAATCACATCATTAGCTTAGTACTAGCAAAAGGTGCCAGATTGGTAGCCCCAGGCGCTGAATTCTCTATTTATCCCCAAAGCAGGTACAGCAGGAGGGCAAGTCATCTCCATACCAACCCCTGCTACGATTCCTCATGGCAAGGGACCTGGTGGAGGGTGAGCTGCTCTCGGCGCTGCTCCGCTTTCCTGATGTCTCTGCTGTGGCTGCCCACACGGGGCCCAGCTCCCTGCTTTATGTTACAGGAGGATGGGTTCCTAAAGTGCAGGGTCTATGCAAGGGAAATAATGGAGAATCATCCCATGTGCACCCTAAGAGACACGCTGAGAAAGAAGAGCAAGGAATGATTTTCTTTGTATTCTATTCTGGCCATCTCCAAACGAATGAATACTAGGAAGACCGATGAGGCCAGAGAGAGTCAATGTTCTGAGTACAAATGAGATTTATATGTGGCTTGAGTCACTCCAGCCAATTAGCTACCCACCAGGCTGTTTGGTTTATTGTCCCTATTGGGTAAGGATTTAATAAGCAGCCACCTAGATGGGCAGTGTGAGACTCACAGAGAGGAAACTTTTCACTGTTCTACATGGAGAACTCGAGCCCAGTCCTGCTGCAACTCAGCACGGCCAACTCCCACCAACATGCCTATGGCTGCAAGATGAGGTTCCTCATTATGACAGTCCTCAGGGGTGAAAAATACGGGAAATACAGCACAGTATTTCACTATATAATTACTGTGTCAGGAATCTTCCACACATTCCAAATATTCTAATGGAACTAATAAAGCTCTCTCCAGCTTTTTCTCCAACACTCAGCCTTATCCGGAACTTCAAAGTGTTTCATAGTATGAAAGTACAAAATGCTGGATTTTAAAAAGAGATCTACTGGGGAAAACGCACAGTGCAGGGAACATATGAAACAATTGGGTCTATGTTTGGAAAAGAAATACAGATGCATCACAACGAGGAAGGATGTTCGAGAGCATCCCGAAAAAACAGCCGCTATTCACGCCAAAGGCCAGGATGAAGTGGGCATAGCGGTACAGAGCTGACAGGCAGATTTAACTGGGACAGAGAGAGTTGGAAGCAGCCAAAGCCTTAGCTGCACCCAGGCTTCTTCAGATCCTACATACACTGTAATGGACGATAAAAGCACCGACAAGAACATATCTAAAACTCCTTCAGAGGGGAAGAATCCTAGAGGAAGCAGCAGTAAAATGGAAAATTCAAACTTCTGGGGAAGGCAGAAAAAAAAACGCCTATCAAATATAAGCAAGACTGGAAACAAAGCAAAAGAAGTCTGAGGTAGTGGATTGAGATTTCATGACCATGCTCAGTGTGTCATGCCAAGTATATAAGGCTGTAGCACACTTTGTATGAAGGCTTCTCCTGCAAATACAGAAGAAGAGAGCTCGAAGCCATTTGCTTACTTAACCCCAGTTTTTGCAGGGTGCTGTCCTAGCAGGCGTGGCTGAGACTCCTGGGAATTGCATTCGTTCGTTTTGCAGAGCCAGCAGAGGGAGCACAGTAGCAGTTAAACATGGTTTTCTTGTGCCTGAGCCTAAACAATGAGTCTGGGGGGCCGTTAGCTTGTTTGGTTTTGTTTTATTGTCAGCATTCCTCTCTGTCACTAACACCAGTGACTCACTTAGCTATCAAAATTTCTAGGAGCCAAAGCCATGAAGAACAGTCTCTACGTCCACCCTGCATAAAAGCTTAGAGAAGCTTTACCAACATCTTTTTTCACTCTTTCCCATATCAGCCTCCATCTAATCTGCTCCAGACTGCCTGAACACAAAGTCCCATGTTGCCATATAGCCATGACTCCCAAATTCCAGCACTGTGACCACCAACTTTCTAGCCAGAGTAAACGGCATAGGGAACCCTGAAGAGGGAAGAGAAATCAATAATTAACTTTCAGTTGGCTGAAAGGAAAACTCTGAAGTCCATAAGGCAACTTTCCCAGTCTCACTTCTGTATCTGCAAGAGATGGATCATACTTTCAGCTGTCAATGATCAGAGAAGTAAAATATTAGAAAGTAAGTCTTTTGGTTGGGAAAAATAGAAAAAAAAAAAATTAAAAAAAAAAAAAAGCCAGTACTTTCCATGCTATGTTTACCTCAGAATCAAATGGCACCATACTGCCTGCATTTTTAGCTCCACCACAACCCCAAGATAAATTTACTACGGAAGCATAACATTAAGAGGTCATCTACAGACGTGACTTACAGAATGGCAATACTTCTGTCCTGCCAAATGTTTCCAACAGATAGAGCACAGACGCTCTGCAAAGGGTCACACGCCCTGCCCTGCCCCTTCAGGTTTCCTTTCCTCTTCACAGCAGTCATGAAGGATTTTCAATACAACAGTATACAGTGGCAATATTCAAGCTAGTATCAAACTGGAGGAAGTGTGTGCTGGTTTGAGCTCAGCTTTTGTACTACTAACGCTCATGCAAACTGGCTGGAGAATGGAGTCTGTGCTCACTTCACAACAGCACAAGGAAAGGTGTATAGCACTGCACTAAGAACGAAGCGCTGAAGACGCTGCCAGTGCTTGAATTGGCAGAACTCGCTTCTTGTGGAATGCTTCTTTTTGCTAAGGGGCTTTGAGGAGCAGAGCCGGGTTGCAGCAGAGCAAGTGAGGTCAGACTGCAGCCCTAGCAGCCCTAACACCTGCCTTCCCCGGGGCTGGTGAGAAGGGACCCCTGCTTGGCACCACCACATTTCGCTCTTTGTGCTTGCACGCTCCGTGGCCTCTCTTTCCATAGTGCCACCTAGTGCCGGCTCCGTTACTGGCTTGCTTTTTCCTACTGTGAGCATCTGCCCCACAGGGCAGGCTGCGACCCAACACTCTCGCCTCACCAAAGCCAAACCCCAGCCATCATAGGAACAGCATATTTTTTAGAGGCAGCCCTATCTAACCAGCCCATTCCCTCGCTGCTGTACTTTAACTATTCAAGACACAGAGGCTGCTATGTATGGGGCAGAAGCTGGGCTTGTTTCCTTCCCACTCCATTGCAGATGTGGGGCCACCAGCAGCGTCTCACCGGCGTCATGTCCACCCCAGTGACCACTCCAGCAGAGCAGCTCCCAGACTGAGCTGCCACCAGTATAGACAGGCAAAAAGCTTTCTTGGGACATGGGGAAACAGGACACCTGAGCCATACAAACGTGGAAATGTGGAGTGGAAGTAAGCATTCCAAAATGCCACTTACCTCTTAAAGAGGACTGGATTGCTGCTGTCAGAACCAACTGCTAACTTGTCAGAGAAATAATAGCAAGGAACACAGGCAACACTGTCAGAGCAAAAACTGTCCCAGACGAAAGCTTTTGCCTTTATTCACTCCTTACTGAAATTCTGAACAACCCATGTAAATCTGCTCAAGTTAAGACTGTACAAATATTACCATGATACTTTCAAACTTCGTGCACAGTTATGCACTGCTCTTTACCACGAGGAGCTGGGATTATTGGAATGGCCAGATGAATAAAAAGCCAATTTATTTTCCATAGATGATGCTGTTTGTTTACTTTCAGAATTTTCGTGGGCCACCCTCAAGCAATCAATGAAGTCAGTTTCACTTTGATTTGCCATCCTTTTCTCTCTGCAGCACGGACTGAACTTGCCGACTCTACAGAGGGAACAAGTTATTGTTTAAAAACAACTATTTCCAGTGCATTATTTCATTTTAAAAAATCTTAAAAAACATTTATAAAGGGCTTGGGTTTTCTGAAAGTTTTGCTAAAGAAAAAAAAAAAACCAAACCAAACCGATGAAGTAACCTGAAGTTAAATTTCAGTGTTTAATTTTCCATCAACATTTACAAATCTCTTTCAGGCGGAGCTCTTTACCACACAGATCACCCTGTAAAAGGGCCCTATAAAATGGGACAGGAGTGAAACCGGCTCAGATCTGTAAGGCCACAGCATGCCATCCATTTCTAAACAGAAGTCCTATTCAAACCGTGCTGCTAAAGACTCATATGGCCTGCAAAAACAAACGGGATTCTCTTGAAATGATTTAAATAACAATTTATGTAAGACCGTAATCTTTCTTGTATGGGATTTGTAAGCCATCCCACAGAAATCTGTAGTGGGGGACACTGTTCCCTATTTACATCAAAGTTTTATATAAATAATAATGCATTTTTCTAATTTTCTGCAGCTGTTTTCCCTTATGAATAAGCCGGGCCTATGAAGAAAATGTGAAAATAAGAGAACCATGAGCAATATTTACAATAATGATATATCCAACTCAGGAAATTGCTACAACTGCCTTTATCAAAATAAACAAACCCCGTATTTTTTCCTCCTGTAAGAGAAAAGCAAAATCCTCCACTATTAAAATTAATTTGGCTCGCTATTTGTTTGGTATTTGGATCTGACCGCCTTATTCCCCATTTTTGGCCTCATTTGGGGAAAAAAAAAAAGCAACAAACCAGCAAACCCACAACAAACAGCGGCCCAAACCGACACACACACAGCCCCAGCTGCCTCGCTCTGTCTCACAGGAGCACACACGCAGCCCCGCTCCAAACTGATTCTGGCCACAGGACACGGCGTGGCACAAAACCACCACTCCGGGGCACTACCTTGGTGTGGGGGTGCTGGATCACTGTCTGTTCTGCACTGCACAACGCACACCCAGAGCCAGGCAGTTCCAGGAGCACCGGCCCTGCAGACCACACCGTCCCAGGGCTTGGACTCGCTGGGTGCCAGCCCCAGCATCGCACTCTGGTTTGAAGTTTACTGAAGCATGCTGCAGCCTTTGCCGTTGTGCCCAGTTTGCAGATGGACTTTGTGCCATCAAAAGGGCAAAGAGTTTTTTTTTTTTTTTTTTTTTTTTTTTAAGAATAAGCCATTTCAAAGTAAATTGATTTCTTCTACTGAAAAAAGTTTTTAAGATCAAAGAGACTTTGCTGCATACAGAAAAACATTTCTCCTATTCCAACTCTTTCTACGCTCAAATGTTTCTTTCCCCGTAGGGGTGTTCTAAAATGCAGAGATATATCACAGTCATTCTAAAAGTTATTTGAAACATTAAGGTGAGGCTGGGCTTCTGCTAAAGGGTGAGACCCCCAGGGCCAGGATTGCTGCCCTCCAGTGGGATGCTGCCCACCTGCTCAAGTCCAGAAGACGCACCAGGAGCCCAAAAGCACTGCCATCCATCCAGGGAACATCCCCAGAGAACCCACAGTCACCCCTCCTGGGGCCACATCAGCTGTCCCTCTGCAGGTGACCACAGTGCCTTTGGGACCCCACGTCCCAGCTTCAGAGCTGGAGGTCTGAGCTCTGGGAGGAGAGGCAGTGCAAAGCCATGAGTGCACTGGAATTCTATCAACAAAGTATTAATGTAGAAGCCTGAGTGAAAAGCAGAAAAAGAAAAGAAAAAAAGAGAAAGGAAAAAAAAGGGGGGGAAAAAAAAAAAGCAATCAATGAATGCCATTCCTCAGCTAAGAGACAAGCCACCAGTTCTTGGCACACTGATAGAGAAAACCTTGAAAAGTTTCGCTCAGGTTCTGGAATAAAGCTTTGGATAAAATGGAGCAAGTAGTTTGAGCGGTTGTCGTGCCAGTGAATAGATGTGCTGCTCTGGATTTCAATTAACTTAGTTTGTTCAGCAGGGAGGCACTTCAGCTGCAACCGGGGAGCTGCAAGTTAAAGGACAGCGAGAAAAACAGTGCAACAACAGCCACAAAAACCTGTTGGCAGCAGAAGTTTGCACTGGCTGCAAAAAAAAAATAATAAATAAATAAATAAAAGAGGGATTTTTAAGAAATATTTTTAAAGGATTTGAAGGTTTCGGAGGATCTCCGAAGCAGTCCCAGGTGGGTTGGGAACACTGCTCTATGCACTTCTTTGTGCTAAGAGGAAGGCCTAATGCATTTTTTTTTTTTTTTTTTAAGAAGTCTTGCTATTAAATAAATTATTTTCTCTTTAAAAAGGTGATTGTTGTTATGGAGAGACCTCCACCGATCAGCGTCCATTTTACATAATTACTTCGGGTTCTCCAGAACATTTTATGTAACTCACTTCCACGGCTGCCTCTGTCCTTTCTCCTCTCTCTCCGTCACCGGCAGAGCAGCAGCTCAGCCCTCCACCAGCACTGACAGGAGCTCACATAAAAGGACCATTTCGAATGGATCACTGTGAGCAGCCCTGAGAACCCACAGTAAATCTGGGCTCCAAAACTCGACAGTGCTCAGTGGCAGACGAAATGCATCACACATCCCCCCCCAACCACAAAAAAATAAAATAAAATACAATAAGGATTAATTCAGAGGAAAGCTTCAAGGTCTGAAATGACAACTAAGCAGGAATATTTGCTCAAATTTAAAAAAAAAAAAAAAAAAAAAGGTAAATAAACAGTTACTCGTGCTGGACAAAATGGCTTGATAGATTTCATAATTTGCCACCGCTGTAAAAAAATATCCCCTCCCTTCCCCCTGGCGTCCCTGTCGGCACGGACGGAAGCGCGGAGCAGAGGGTGGGGGGCAGCTGAGGATACCAACTCCCTCCGCCAAAGTTTGGGGTCCTTCCGAACCCGGCGATGCCTCCATAACGTGACATCAGCTCCGAGAGACAAAAGTTGCGATCTGCGTCTCCTTTCTGCCCAGGAAAGGAAACTGGAAAAATACTAATAATGAAAAATAGACGTTAAAAATACCCGAGAGGAAAAAGTCGATGTACGATCACCCGAATTAACCCCCTCCGCCCCCGCAGGCAAACAGACAAACAACAAAACCTCCGGATAAAGCCCTGTCAGGAGGAGTGGAACCTGCTTTCTCCGCTTTCTCTTTTCTGCTTTTATTTTAACGCATGACGAGCCTGGACTTCAAACTTATAGCCGACATATAGCCACACAACAAAGAGTCCCCGTTCACCCCCGTCGCCGGCGCTGCGGGCAGAAGTCGTCGGCAAATAGTAATAAAACCCATTTAGCGGTAAATAAGGAGGAGATGATATATGGACGGACAGATGGAAGTGCATAAACAGAGGAGGAAAGCGGCGAGCCGGGCGGGGAGGGCTGCTCACAGGAGTGCGAGATATTGATTTACTTGGAAGCGGTGTTGGAAAACAAACGCATTTGTTTCCTTCGCCATCGGGGAAAAAAAGAAAGAAAAAAAGAGAAAGTGATTAAAGTGAATCGTAGGGGGCACACCCTGAGATAAGTGGAGGGGGGAAGCACGTTTCCAGGGGTCAGGCCTCGGCGCGGTGGTCCCGGCCGCGGGCTGGCACTGGGCTCTGCCAAACTTGCATCTCCAAATTAAAGCCCGGGTGGGGGGCCGGAGAAAGAAGTGCCGCCGGGCGCAGCGGAGCGGGGCTCGGGCTTTCCCCTCCCGCCCCCCCTCGTTTTTTTCCAAAAGTTGGCTGGCCTACCTTGTTCCCCCGTCCTCAGTTTGCCTCCTCATAGCCTCCGTCTCCCCGGCACTACAGCGCGAGCGCTCCCGACCGCCTGCCTCCCTAATGAGTCCATTTTCCTGCTCTCGATGTTGTGTACACACACACGCGCTGCAACCTACCTTACAAAAACCACAGCGAGAGGGAGAGCGAGAGCGAGAGCGGGCGGGCAGAGGGAGCGGGAGCGGCGGCGGGGGGGAGCGGAGCCGGGCGCAGACAAAGCCCTCCTCCGGGGCGGCCGACGGCCCTCCTTCCCCGCTCGGCCGCCGCAGCAACAGGTTGGGCTCCGGGGCGGCCCCGCCGCACCTTCCTCCCCGCCGCCCGCCGGCTCCGCTCGCTGCGGGCAGGGAGGTGCGCGGCGGGGCCGGGCGCGGAGCTCGGCTCCCTAGACAATAGGGGACGGCGGGGCTCGGAGAGGAGGGACCCTGTAAACAATCGGACACCCCCTCCCCAAATACGTCCCCGCGTGGATCGAGAACCTTTTCCCCAGCATCTGTAATAGCGTGCTTATGTCTGAACAGGTGCAACGCATCCGGCGCGCGGTGTTCCGCGAGCAGACATCAATCTCTCACGACGCTCTCCCAAACAGGCCAAGGGTAGTTAAAATAGAGGGCTGGCTTCGCACGCGCTCTCCCCACTCCTCGTGTCCTTTGGATGGAGAAAGGCTGGGAGCAAGGTGTGCAGACAAAAGACCGGGGAGCCAACGCACGCAATCACTTGCTGCTACATCTTCATTCATTTTTACAATACACTCTCATATCTACACTGCTTTCAAAATAATTTTCACCCAGCCCTGCCTCTCGTCATGCGTAAACTTACGTCGTCACAGGAATTCTGTTGATTCTTACGATGAAAGTGGCAAAACAAGGTTTTGTGCCCGGACTTCGCCCTCGGACAAAGCTCCTCCAACAACTTCATCAGCAGGGAATTATTATTTTACTTGGAAAAACTGGGTCCAAGGGAAAAAAAAAAAAAAAAAAAGTTAAGTGATATTGCCATGGCTATGCTATGAATCATAGATTCACAGAGTCACAGTTATAGAACCACAGAATGGTTGGGTTGAAAGGGACCTGGAAGCCCACCCAGCTCCAGTGCCATGCCGTGGGCAGGGATGTCCCCCGCCAGCTCAGGCTGCCTTGGGCCCCATCCAACCTGGCCTTGAACGCCTCCAGGGATGTGGAAAATCAGTGGACAAACAAATGAGGATCCAAATCTCTTGATGCTTAACGGGGAATTTACCTCGAGTAACTCGCAGTCAACTAAAAGTTAAGCGTCCTGTCTGAAGCAGTTGTGTAGGCTCTCCCTGTTGCTGGTGGAGAGACAGGCACTTCTAAAAAGCCCTTCTGCCCAGCTCCCCATGCCCCTAAATGAAGAGGGAGCCTACAGAACATGGAGAGGTGAGGCAGTGATCTGGAGGAAGGCTAAAATTAAGTAAAACGAATCTGTTTTTGATCCAAAGCTCTATTACAACATCCTACTTCCCCAAACGCATTTTTATTATCATATTTATTATTAGGCAATATATGCTTAAATTGTAGTGATCAAAAAGGGATAGCCTGCTTACTAAAAAGACAGGTAAACTCCCTAGAGTCATGGACTTGTATCCTGAGGCTGGCCATATATTCATGATTCATGTGCAGCCTTTATAATATTAACCAGCCTGGTGACTGGTGAATTCGATTAGTTTTGTTCACTGCTAGCTGCTACATTTCTGTATTTTGCTTAGGAGCAGCCCATTTTCATATAGCTGTACAGTAAGTACAGAAAAAATGAAGCAATTTTTTTCAAATAGTTACTTTCTTTAACACCTTCATCAAAACACTGCCTTTCTTACCTTAGAATAAAATACAAAGAGCAAAAAGCTCTATTAGGTGACTTAGTTCAACTCCTTCAGTAAGATTTAGCTAAATGCACATATGGAGTACGTGGAAACAGCTCTACAAGTTAAGTTACTTCAAATACAGCAAAACTTAGCCTCATTATATATTTGTTTGTCTGGAACTTATGACCACATTCACCTTATTGAAGGGTATGTAAGGTTAGGAAAGCAGAAGGTGCTCTAGGAGACTTTCTTTCTAATTGTGGGTCTCTATATAATTCGTTCTGGCTGTACACATGCCAAATGACCAATGATCACTCACTGCCTCAGTATTTCCATCTGTAAAATGAGCCCAACAATAGTTGCATGGGCAAGTAGCACCATAAACATACGAAGTGCTTTGTTTTCCAATCCCAGAGTTATATGATGGGGAATGTTATGGGAAGAATATAAATATTTTATTGAGAGTTGTCTGTATCAAAGCCAATTGATGAAAATCACAAGACACTGCTATCCCCTCATTTCCACCACTCTTCCTCTCAAGTATTGGTTGGTGCCAATGCACTTGTTTCACCTGCAGAAAGAGGAAAGAGGAAGTAGCTAGCGTGCATTTGGCCATGCACAGCACATGACGTGTGCTCAAGAACATGCCTGTCATACCACAGGGACAGCAGAGGTTGGGTTGTCTCTCGCTATACCTCAGGCCACCTGGTCTGCCCGAAAGATAACACTTGCTTTTCTTTCTCTGTAAACCTGTCTTTTCAGCTCAGAGCCCTAAGAACATGCTGATCTTCAAGAGCAAATGGAAAACAGGGAAAGTCAAACTGTCCTCCAGAACTGATACGGCTGTGCAAGTCTTTGTTGTACATGACAAGATTGTGGATGACAGACTGAGAGGGAAGGAATGTGCTTCAGTGCCAAATAACATGCTCTGTAGTGCCCTGTTCTCTCCTCTCCTTTTTATGTTCCCAGGCTCACCAGCTTGGTGAGTTTAGACAAATCTTATAGGCAACCACAACTGGAAGAGATGTCGTACAACCACACCTGAGGCTATGATCTGCTTCATTTGAAAGAATTTGGCCTTTCAGCAGCTTCATAAATGCTGGTTTTCAAATTCTACAGACATTTAAGCAAGACTGACTCAATGAACCTGAACCAAGCTCATTCTTGCGATGGGTTAACACATTATTTTTTACGTACTCCACTTATCTGCCCCATCACAGTTTCATCACCACCTTCAGGGACTCTGCTTTACTAGAATACCAAGAATTGTTCTTATAAACCAGCTTGTAGCTTCCAGCTGATCCAGAAAGAGCAGATCAGAAACACAGTTTGAGGTTCTTAGTGATCTTAGAGATATTATAGATATTACAGATATTATAGATATTATAGATAGGTTGTTAGACTGATTCCAAGTGAAAACACCTGATCCCATGTATTGCAATAACCTACATGGGTCTGAGGCTGAATGTAAGGATACCATACTAGTGTTAAAAATTCCAGATAAATTTCTGTTGCAGCTCTTTGCCAGATACTATGGGTAAGACCTTGAAACACTCATGCCAACGTATCTGAACTGGATTTCCTCCATGTAGTCTCCTTCAGAACACGTTCATATCCTCCAGATTCCCCTGCTATACACACAATCACATTGCCAGTCCAACAGGAATGGTGATTTAGTTTTCTCTGCTCATGTTCTGCGGTGTCTTTACAACTATGTTCAAATGTAACAAGAAAGATGCCAATTAAAAAAGCACAAGAGCCCTGCAGCTTGGCAGGCTGATTCAAATTAGGTACCTGTATGAAGTGATTAAAATAGGTTTTCTAAATCTGAAGATAACAGGAGGACAGCGTGTTTGATTTACATCAGCAGGGGTCAACAAAAATGTAGAAGAACCATGCGGATGCTCTTTACCCCTGCACATTTACTGGTGAAGATGCTGAAGACAGAAGGAGAGGAATACTGCGCTCTCCCGGAGTTTTTCAATACTCAAAGAATCTCAACTGTTTCCCCAGCTCAGCAGTCATTCCTTACTGCCAGAACTCCAAATAAGCAACATTTTCCTTTAATTTAGCAGCTTTGATCCATGGTTCCACAGTCCTTTTGCACACACCTATCAACAAATCAAATCTCACAATTTCCTTTGGTAAAAAGCTACTGCTATTCTCATTGTACAAATAGTAAAAGCTAAATGGAAAGAGTTAACCATTCTGCTGAAAACAAACGTGAGACTGGGATGTCAGACTTTCCTGGTCAGTTCAGGCTATGTTGCCTTTATAGATCAGGCTCTCAGACAGCCCAATTGATTGGCAAGGCTGGGGCACATTTGCTGAACAAGAACTGGCTTTTCTATTGTTTTTGTTTGTTTTGTTTTGTTTTGTTTGTAATCCAGGAATGTGGTGAATAATAGATCAGATGCAAAGCTGATACGTCTCCAACTGTTTCAATGGCTTTGTGAAAATCTGCCTCCAAGTCACGATGTACCATAAATGCCCACTTTCTTTTATGATGACACTATCAGCATGTTGGCAAAGGAACAGTGACTGTGCCTTTATAGCATTTGGGCCACCTTGCATAAAAGCTGCAAAATGATGCTTAGCCTGTACAGTCATTCCACATCAGATGCAATAGTGCTGCATTACTTCAGTACTGTGTGGAGTAATTATAGCTGCTACATCAGTGAGCTGTGATAGTGAGATCTACGCAGCGTAAGAAATTCTGTCCAAACACAGACTATTCCTTGCTCTTTATACTACAGGGACTAAGAATCCTAATAAAACAGAGTCCAGAAGATCAATATCAGACCACAGTGCCATTCTGCAATAAAAAGAACAAAAATCCATAGCAGTCTTCAAACTCCCACATACTCTATCTCCATCTCCCTGCACAAGTTCGTACGCATACTTGAGATATCACATGTGAACTTTATATTTTGAATGTACGGATTACGTTGTAATTATTCAACATATAACAACCTGTACCTAAGCACGCAGCCTCCGATCCATCTGTATTTGTCCTCTCCATTTACAGAGTGCTGGGATATCAACTTTATTTGCATCAGCAGGCAATTTGTGACCAATTTAGCTGTTGAGCTAATGTGTAAGGCCCTCATCCAAGCCATGGAGTTACAATGGAAGCGGATCCTGTTACATACCCTACTGCACTGTATTGTACACCCTCTATTATATAACTATATGCTTCCCAAAGGTTATCTATAATTTAATTATAAAGTATCATATCGCAGCTCAGTCAGTATTTAAAGAACCAGAAATTTGATGTTTCACTTCAGGAAATCCATTAGAAGCTGATCAGCAAATGGTAAAAAGCAGTTTTATCATTAGAAGAATACTATGGTGACAAACAAGTCAGGATGCACATCCATCACTCTCTTCTACCACATAACTATGATGAGCTATCAAAGATTGGTATTTTTGTCCCAGAAATTTAGGGAGCATGAAGGAGAATATGATTTCTGCCATAATAATTGTAGATAGCTATAGATGGATATGGATATGGACCACAGTAAAAATGCTGAAGCTGTAAGTTCATTTTTACCCCCTTTACATAGTCTGAAAAGAAATTTTGTGATTCCGGTGACTGTCATATCAGGTCAGATGCTCTGATTTTATTGTTGACAGAGATCTGATCTAGATGGAAAAAAAAGAAGTGAAAAGTATCACCAGCTACATTTTGAAAGTGACTTGGACCCTCTGAGTGTGAGTTGAGGTATGCACACAAGCTTATGGGAGTGAATCCCTTCTACCTGGAAAATATTTATGTCACCATTTTCATACACGGTACTCTTTCAAGAAGTAATTATCTTCTAGTTTAGAATATTGCATGAGACTATTGCCCTCTAAATGAGTAGCTACTTAAAGAAAAAAAAATAAAATAAAATTTGTATGTCAGATGGATAAATAGAAATTCCATGCTTTAACATTTATTTGATTGACTTGATTGAGACAAACACCACCTCTAGAGAAAAGAGACAGACAGTACTGAAACTTCAAATATTCAAAACCCCTGAGTAAGCCTGAAGTTATGCAAGTGTCTCAACTGCTATCAGATTGTTATTATTTAGCTTTTTCATACTTTTTCCCAAGTATTTTTAAGTATTTCTTTAAAACTTTGAAACTGGAAAATTATTTATTAATTTCCTTAAATCTCAGGCTGTGCAACTAACACCAAAAGAAGGTCCAACATGTGCAATAACGCTGTAAGTTTTGAAAGGAACAATGCTAAATGCCATTATTCATCTAATACTTCACCATGAAATCCCTTCAGATGACATAAGATTTTTTTTCCTCAAATATAGACACTGTGTGAAAACTCCTATGTAAGATCTGTCTCCATATATAACAGGCAAGGGTAAATCAATGTATTTCCCAAAAAGACTAGAACTTTACGTTACTGAAAAGGCACGACTCTTGAGACCACGTGGCTTGTATGACACTTGTAAGCAACTCAACACAAAATTAACCCTAAGGCCCAAATTCAAATGGTCCAAATTCCTGCTAAGTCCCTATGCTTAGAGTTTCTGGATATATTTCCTTAAAATCTCATAGCCAAGTAACAGGAAATGTCAGACAAAGGAACTTGAGGGGTGTTTAGGGCAACAGGCTGACCTAGACAGTGTACAGAAGAGCCTGATTCAGTTTCCTTTCTCCCTGGGCAAAGAAATACTACAGAGAGCAGGAAGAAGAAGAAAATGAGAATGAGTAAAACATCAAGCGAAGATTTGTCCTTTTTAGTCTGAAAGACTGTAAGAAAAATAAAAAACCCATTAAATGGTGACTTGGTGACCTCCATATCAAATACAGGGGAAACACTAGTAAGGATGCAAATGTTATATTAGCACTAATAACATCAAAACTAAGTATACAAGTTTCCCTTTCACACAACTTACCCATCTGTAGACCATCTCAGCGGGGTTATTTGTGTATGCAGATGGGCAGGATCTACTATTCATAATCTTTGAGTCCAAGATGTTCTTGAAGAATAAAAAAGATAGACATACTAGATGTAATAGGGAAAAGGAATGTCCCAGTCTGAATATTATTTTATTTTACATAAGCTAAATTCGCTTAGAAAACTAGGCAAGACTGGTTCCAATTAGACCTTCAGTTTTGGCCTAAAGGAGAATATTTTTGGGTAATCTGAACACAGTTTGCTCAGCTGTTTTAAAGGATGTTTTTGGGGTTATTTTTCTTTTAATTGAAATTCATTTTGGAAGGAAAAGATGAAAGCGTTTATTATTTAAAGGCAGAGAAATTAAAAGCAAAAAGTTTTATTAACTCGAAATTAAGCCTCAGGTCTTATTTACGCAAGAATAGAGATAAGAGCCTTTCTTTCAGAGAAATCTATCAAAAATTGGGAGATCTGGTGAGGTTAGTATTGATGTCATCCTGCAAGCCTGACAGAAATAAGATTAGGTATCCTATAGACAAACAGCTCTTTTATTTTAGCTGTGTTTGAACAAAACGGTCTTTCATTACAGAACTGGAACATACCGAGCAAGGTGACATAATATTTTCAAAATGATATAATGGAAATGAAGTGTACCAACTTCAACGCTACTCTTCAGTCAGGTATTGTCAAGAGCTTGAGTCAGAAACTATTTTATGGTCAAATGGCTCTTTTCCTGTGACTTTCCTTGCAATTATTAGTAAGGACTGTAATATTTGGTACTGCTGCAAGGATGGTCTATGATCATATAATGAGATCCCCATTGTAATATCTGTGCAATTACACATAATTAAGTTTGCCAGGGGAACTTTAATTTCCTGATTTTTTAGTAAATAAAAAAATCCATGTTAATATTCCACTAATCAGTACTAACTAACATTTAATTTATTTCATTTCAAAATCAGGGGTCACATTGTGAAACCATTTGATAGTATGTAACAAACTAAATAATAATAATAATAAATGAACAGAAGTTTGGAATAAAAATAGCTCTGTATTAACTGATATTTTACTGTCCTCACTGTTCCTTTTGTTGAATTTTCCAGAAGCCAACAAAAAATGAGTAAAAATCAGGACATAAGCATAACATGGCTTTTAAAGAAACCCCTTTGTGGTCTTGAAATAAATCAACATTTGTTTTTACCATATCGTAATAACTTTGCAATGTTAGAATCATAAATGTTGCTACATCTTAAAGCTTTCTGTTTCAGAAACAAAGGTATTACTACAACAGTGAAATGAAAGCCTCAGGTTCAGTGGACCATTTGTGGTCCAAGCACCAGGCAAGAGAGAAACATCACATCTGAACAGAAATCCAACAAAAATATCAAGCTATCCATCATCCATCCAATTGAATAAGAAAAGCTGAACTTCAGTCTGGAATTCCTGGAGATTCAAATAGTAAAGCTGTAACACACCATAAAATTTCACTGGGGGCTATCACGTATGGGTTTACGGGATGGGGAGACAGCTGGAAGTGCCATGCCAATGGCTACTTGGAGCAGCACACCATCAGTCATGAGAGCTGGGGCTAGCTGCTCTGGCATCATGTCCAGCTCATGCACACACCTAGTGCTAGTAATCATTCAGTTAGAAAACTGCTCTGAGAAAGGTAGGGCTAGAATGCACGGAGCATTACTCTATCAAGCTGACGTTTTGATCTATTCAGGGCTCAAAGTATTGAAGAGCAGCAAAGTCTCCATAATAGGATTACCTCTTTTCCTGCTTATTTCTTGAAAAAATGGTAAAAAAAAAAAAAAAAAAAAAGATAAAAAAAAAAACAAAAAACAACTCCAATAAATAATTTTACCATTTAAATGTTTTTCAGTAGTCTTCAAAGTCAACACAACTTCAAGCATCCAAGACTTCATGTATTAGGAATCTGACTGCAAATAACCAAGTGTCAGCTCACATCTAGTGCAATCTTTTATTAGAAGCTCACAGTCAGAGAGACTATGAGCTTTTTACCTCCTAAATTAAAGCTGTAATTTTGGAGCACAGGAAGTAAACCACCAGGGAAAAAAAAACAACACCAATGGTTTTCCATACTGCCAAAAGTCAGCTCAGTCGGATCTCTGCCTCAAAATATGAAGGACACAAATTTACATCATTTTCTGGAGAAGCTGCAACGTAACAAAGTTGGTGTGTTTTGGATGTTAGGTATTTCATGATGAGGGAAGTTCTTTGGGATTACTTTAAAGGCTACTCCTCTGAGAACAGAAAAGTTATGTGAAAGGCAAATAAAATGACAGGGTTTACTTACAGACTTTCAGCACTATCCACGTGTTTCAAAGCTCAAGATCATCTGTTGTCATTCACTGCAAAAGATCCCTTTCAGGGGAACAAGAATATTCGCTTCACAATAGCTTAAAGGTGCTCAAATACTTTCCATTCATTTTAATGGAAAATAGATGTCCGAATTCCCAAAGACAGACCTTTTACCACTGGGCTCAAAGAAACAGATTACATGAAAATATATTCTTATCACAAGAGAAGATGGGAAAAAAAAATTCCAATTAACACTGATGGAATTGATCGAAGAGTGAAAGCCATCAAGGAGCAGACAGGCAAAACGGGGAATAAAATAAGGGAAAAGTGCATAGAGTTATCTCATTCCCCTCAAGGAGTGTAAAAAAAAAAACCTCCATACCTGAGTAAAAGATGATACTTTCAATTTGTTTTCTAGCAGCTAACTACAGGGTAGATTAAAGAGTAGGAAGCACGTTGAAAATTGTAGCAAATGCAGACTCTAAATTTTGGGAGTAAAATATCATAACTTGAATTACTCCACTGTAACCATTAATGGTCAGGTGCACTCCCATGTTTTAGGAGCAGGCATAAGCACCCTAAACTTCATGGTTTTGTGTTTCTACTGTACCCTTAGGGGAGGTTCTCCAACCCTCTGATCATCTTCGTGGCCCTCCTCTGGACCTACTCCAACAGCTCCATGTCTTTCTTGTGTTGGGAGCCCCAGAACTGGATGCAGAACTTCAGGTGGGGTCTCACAAGGACAGAGTAGAGGGACAGAATCATCTCCCTCAATCTGCTGGTCACGCTTCTCTTGATGCAACCCAGGATATGGTTAGCCATCCACGCTGCAAGCGCACATTGCCAGCTCATGTTGAGTCTTTGATCAACTGTCATCCCCAAATCCTTCTTCTCAGGGCTGCTGTCAAGCCATTCTCTGCCCAGTCTGTATCTGTGATTTCTCGATCCAGGTGCAGGACCTTGCATTTGGACTGGCTGAACCTCATGAGGTTTGCATGGGCCCACCTCTCAAGCCAGTCCAGGTCCCTCTCTGGATGGCATCCCTTCCCCCTAGCGTGCCAAATGCACCGCTCAGCTTGGTGTGGTCTGCAAACTTGCTGAGGGTGCACTCGATCCCACTCTCCATGTTGCCTACAAAGATGTTAAATAACACTGATCCCAGCACCAATCTCTGAGAAACTCTGCTCATTGGGACATTGAGCTGTCGACCGCAGCTCTCTGAGTGAGAGGTTGTGCAGTCTCCTATGGAGATATTTAAGATTCAGCTGGACGCTTTCCTGTGCAACCTATTTTAGGGATCTTGCTTTAAAAAGGGGTTGGAGTCGATGATCTCTCGAGGTCCTTTCCAACCTCTGCAATTCTGTGATTCTGCACTTCTGTGTCTAAAATTGTGCAGAGGGGGTAACACTGGCACATAGGTGCAGACTACTTTGCAGCCACCAGAAAGAGTTTTAAAAAACAGAAACAAACAAACAAACAAAAAAATTACCACCAACAACACTAAGCTATAGAGAACTACTAAATATGCCAATGACAAATATAGACTAAGCAGTAAAACAGTATTTACACTGGTAAATTAGAATATCTTTTCAGCAGCTGAAAACATCCAAGGAACACTAGCTTCTAGAGAGGTGCTCCCTATACTTTCTTAACTTTAATCACCAAAACAAAACTCACACAGGCATGATTGATGAGATGGAATCCCAACAGGCAAATCCACAGATGGTTTAAAAAGCAGAAACACATCTGACCCAAGATACCACGTCTGCATCTAATTTTTCAATAGCACAAACCATAAAGGAGCACTGAGAATACAGACAACACAGTGACAGCAGAACACTCTTCAAGCACTACACAATGGTCCCAAAGGAAATGTTATTACATTTTGCTGCTTCTGCTTATATCGAGTTTGGCCAAGAGCCCATGAGTCAGGATACCTATATGTACAATGTCAGGCACAGGAACAATCCGGTAGCATTTTTCTATTAGTGCTGTCTATTTAGGATCTGTCACTTAGAAATGCTGCTATGAAAACAAAACAGAATGGAAATGTGATACCTGAAACATTAGGGTCTAATTTCAAAATTAAATTATTGAAAATGAAAAAAATTAAACATTCTAAAACTTAATAGGGGGGTGATGAGTACAGTGACCCTTGTCAAAGACAGAAAAAAACATACACTTCTGCCTACCTACTTACATGGGGAAACACAATGCTATCAGGGCTGATGAGAGATGCTGCTAGTTGATGGAATCATTTGTCATCAGATGCTAAAAAGAAAGTAGTAAATGGGTCAAGTTTTGAACATAATCTTAAGATATTTTTAGGATCTAAAAGCTGCCATTAAGTCATCAGAGTATTCTGTAACAAGGTTCCAAGGAAAGCCAGCTGCCTCACCCAGATTTTCACTGCTAACTGTTAAATCTAGAGAGCTGGTTTCTTGTTCTACTAACATTAAAAATATTAATGCAGTTAATATCTTAATATTATACATAGCAGTGTTAAAAACTGGAACTTAATCCCTAACATGCATAAGAAAATTAATTTATTTGACTTCACTTAAAGTTGCAGAAAGCAACAGGAAATAAGTGAGTTCATGTACCAAAGTGATACAAAACGAGACGTCATTCTTAAGCAGTATATTTTAGCCATTGTCAGAAATTGTTAAGGAAGTTGAGATGAATTCACATCTATCTCAAAAAGCACAGACAATTTGTTTCTACCTACTCTTCAAGGTGAGATGTTCCTCTAAGTGAAACTACTGAAGCAGAACTCTGATGAGTCTGATGATCCTGAAAGTGAGATGTTTTTAGTGCTATCATTATCATACAAAGCTGCAATGACAATTTAAATCTGTGTTCCAAACCTCCTAGATGCTCTTCAACATTAGACACCTTTGTGCCTTGAAGACCCAAAAATGAGCTTACTAGTTGATTATTCTGTAAAGAAAAGCTCTACTTAGCAAGACAGATGCAATTTTTTTCTTCTTCTTCTTTTTCTTAATGATATTGCCTTCAAAGGAACATAAAAGGAGCAATTGATAGCAATGATTGAAACATTTATTTTAGAGACTTGTAAATTCCACTGTCCACTACAAGAAGTGAAGAAACGGAGGCAGAAGACAAGAAAAAGCAACAGCACTGAACAGTGCAGGAGAGGTAGGTGAACATGATAAATGACATCTTGAAGGCCACTAGCATGCAGACAGTGAAACGCATGCCCTTGTTCTGCTATTTATTATGTAGCAAAATGAAAACCACAGTATTAGTAAAACATTAGTGAAGACACTATCCAAGAACAAAGATGAAATACCTAAGCACAATGTCTGTACTCGTTAGACAGCAAGAAACAAAGTTAAAACAAAGCTATTTAAACTTATAATTTCTTTTGCTTCTGCTGCTCTCAGGAACACATGCCTTTACGTCTGCATCAACAAGTAGGCTGAAATTTGCACTGAGAACAAGAAGGACTTTGATCCCAAAAAATAGCACACATTTTACTCAGAGAGGAACTTTACAGAGAGGTACTAAATTTACAAAAGCAGTTGAAGGAAGTTTCAGAGGGACCTGACAGATTACAGGCTGATGACACAACCGTTACATCCTCGGTGGAGACACTGTTTGATCTAATTAACAACAAAGAACTAGAACCACTGAAGAACAAAATTAAAAAATTATTCAAAGACACTTGGAAGCTTTCCATTTCCCAGCCATCAGGACTGAGTCCAAACACAGACAGATGGGATTAAGCCCAGAATAGGGTGTATAGGTTGGGACAGAAATGGAGCATATTCCAATAGCTCAGATTTTCTCAGATTAAAATCCACCTTTTTGCCCTAAATCTACAATTAGAAAGTGGATTTGATTGAACACAATGAATTTAATCATGTGGGTGGAAAGTACAGATGTTATGTTAGGAAAGACAAGATGGTTGACTTAGAAATGCTGGATTTTAGAACAGATGCATCGCTGTCCAGCCAACTCAGCATCACTTTTTACACATTTTCAATTTATTCATATCACCGTGATTGAAACTGTGTAACAGCATAGGTGCTAAAATCAAAGAATCTGGTGAAGTGCCCTGATAGGCTGAGTTAGTTATAAACCTGACAGAGCTAACATTTTCAGACTATGAAGACCAGGAGAACGTTCGTAAGCTTTAATGACAGAACCACTCTCTTTATGTTTTACATAACATGTTTTTTTATGTGTGTTTAAGGAATAAATAAGCCCATAAATAAATCACATCGCATGTGCAGTGTTTCAGTGAATAAAATACCACATTTGAGTGTTTTGTCCAAGAGGCTTTTGCAGAAATGGCCGAAAAAGCCCTGCTGAAGACAAAAATCATCCCTGACACATTGGCTGCTGTTGCCACATACAAATTTTCTCTCCACACCCAATAGAGAACACATACCTCAGCTGAACAATTGTGAGCATATGTTAGCTATGCCAGTATCCTGTGGAAAGTAACAAAGGGCTTTAATTTATTTTTAACTGAGAGAAGTGAATAACTAAGAAAGTTCGTACTTTACAATTTCAAGTCAGATTTGGGATTTCCGTATTTCCCTCTTTGGGAAGTTGTATGATTACCAATCTTATAATTAAAAAAGTAAAAGTTAATGAGGAAACATGTTAACATCAGATGATTTATGTGCCTATTAATATTACAAGTGTATTGGGAAAAAAAAAAAAGAGGGGGAAAAGGAAAAACCCATTGTGTAATCCAGTTCTGATGAAATGCTGGACAATTTTAAGACTGATAAAATGAGTCACTGCCAACTGACTCAGCATGACAACAGGAGTTCATTGTTGCATTGGGCTAAAGGAAGCAAGCAACCAGTTGGTTTAAACTGGATTCCTTCTTTCACTAGAATATGTTATTCCCAACATCTACCTTTCTCTTTCCCATATCTTCCATCAGCCTCTCTAGTGCCTCCAGTACATACCACATTTATGTAGTGCTTCTCAGCTAGCACCACATTACAGCACACATTAAGCCCCCGGATGCAGCATGTTATAAAATTAACTTAAAAGGCTGGAATACAACTCAGTTTTTAAGTCCCAGTATATTTATATTTCACATATGGTTTTTGCTAGGCTAGTCACAGGGGGGACTATAAAGCATCTCAACACGTGAGGTACTCTTGTAAACTCCACCATGTCCTTAGCTGCACTCCCTGTCCTCAGGCTCGGGGACCACAAGCACTAACTGCTATACGTGCTGCCTGCTCCATCCACGTCTCCCCTCCCTGCTTGTAGGTCTGGCAGCAGCAGGGTTGCTGAATTCAGTTCAAAAATGGGAATTCCCATTTCTCTTAGTGGTCTTTTGCAGATTGTCTTCTGTCAGTCGCTGCAGCTTTTCCCAGGACCCTCTGAAATTCACAAAACAAGGACAGCCCAGCAACGCTGAGGGGCTCAGGAAACTGAAAGCCTGGGCAACAACTGCATAAAATATAGCGCCCCATCCTTGAGCTCTCTGAGGACTGGAGATATATGGAAGTTTTCCTGGATAAGGAGGATTTATA
This sequence comes from Centrocercus urophasianus, assembly GCF_019232065.1. NCBI lineage: Eukaryota > Metazoa > Chordata > Aves > Galliformes > Phasianidae > Centrocercus > Centrocercus urophasianus. Next base: position 6,772,642 of record NW_024884364.1, on the reverse strand, counting down.
CTGTTAGCACACAAGAGTGACCAAGAGGAAGGTTCACCTGTTGCATAACATTGTATAGTATGCTGTGATGTTATAAAACCTACTCTGTGGCTTTTTTTCCTTTGACACTCAAATCTCACAGTCTCGTCATTCAGTATTTTCTGCTTTTTCCCTAAAGGTGCTTCTGAAACCTGCCAGAAATACGAAAATCCCCTTTTTCCATAGGAGATTATGAGAATCTGAAAAATTTACTGATATTGACTTCAGTTTATGAGAAAATCCTGTAAAGTTAATTTATTTTTCAGAAGAAACAAGCATTGAGAAAGGTCCATTCTTCTTCAGGCAGCTAAAACATCCTCAGTCACTGTATCTTTTTTTCAAAAACCTATCGTTGCCAAAAGCAACTGCGCTGCATCAGAAATTACCATGCCAGGATAAAGGAATCCCTCACAATGGAAAGACTGGCAATCAACAAATCTGGGTTATATTTGTGATAATTTGCCAGGTGATTTTGACTAAGTCAGTCTGCACCTCTGAATCTGAGTGAAAAAGGCTACTAATGCCTCCCTATTTCAGAAGGGTGTCTTAAAGCTTAATTAATTGATGTTCATAAAGAACTCACATTCTCAGATGAGAGGCATCAGAGAACACCAAAGTGTTATTAATCTCAGGTGCCAAAAAATTATCCCTTCTCTTGCATGAAACAGCTCTGAAATATTTGTAATATCTACAGCAGTGATATCCCCAGTTCGACTTGCAAATGATGAGAGTTATTCAAATAAAATAAATGTCTGGTCATCAGAGTAAACAAAGCCATCATTTCACGAGGCCAATCTAAATTGTAGAGATAATCAATATGAGGATAGCAGTGCCCACAATGAAACCTGTATTAATTATGAAAAGAGTTTATGAAAGAAATTAATCATTATTATGGAGTTCGCTGTAGGAATTTAATAGCATGAGCCAATTCTACATGACTCTTATGATGCTTGAGGTCAAATATGCTGAGTTTGAAATAAACTTTAATCTACTCTGAACTAACTTTGTATAAAAAAAGAAAGCTTCTCATAAATTCCTCAGTACTGCCCAAAATAACAAATGTGCTCTACCCCGTAAGTGCGTGTGGTCTGATATGCCATCTTGAAAATAGATTCTAATGTCCCTTCTCTCTAATTCACTAATTACATATAGTGACTACAAGAGAAGATTAAATATGGGAGATAACCAATATATTTTTTAAATTACTTTGTATTTTTTTTAAGTAACCATCCTTCCAAAATAAACAGAGTTATGTCTATAGAAATAAAGAAACAAAGTATAACAATTTTAGGTAGCGTACCGCAGTCAAATAAATACTATTTTCTAATAAAACAAACTGGGAGGAAACTTAACTCATAGTAATCAAAACAAAAACTCAGGAGATTTTTTGTTCCACAATCAGAGTTGTTCTTTAGAGCTAAAGATTAATATCCATTGGGCAACATGAGTATTAATCAATTAATGCTTTTTGTTAGATCCTAAGTTCTCTGGGGAGAGGCTATGACTGGAATTGTTGAAAATGCTCAACGTTGGCTTAATTCCATCTCCAGTCAAGTCAAGTCCCCGTTGTCTTCAAAGGGAGAAGCACTAGACTGATGCTGAGAGCTTTTGAAAATCCTATCCTTTGTTATTTATTTGCTTTTGTGAAATACTTCATAAAACAAATAAAAGCAGAAAGGCATAAGCAATGAGCCCATTCCACCATACCTTTAAGGTCCACACACAGCCAGAACCCCACGGTCAGAAGTGGATAGAGAATTCTAGTAGGGGTATTTGGCAGGGTACTTTTGTGCCTGTTTGTGATGGGAGGAAAGGTGAGTTATGATACAGCCAGGTCAGAAAGGCTGGCTAACCCCAACAGGAGCACAGGGATGCATAGCAGAAATCATACTTTGCTCTTGTTCTCAGAAAACATGGGATAGTCCATTTTGGAGACTACTAATAACGAACATGAAGGCTGCAATACCGTCAGCAACAGTTAGGTGTGCAAAAGGAAGAAAGATCCCTTAAAATACTACAAGAACAAACAGTCAGATTAAAATAGTCCAAAAGAGCTCAGTGGGAATATTTCTCTTAGCTTCCTTTGTTGATGCTGTAGGATTTCTTTGTAGTTGTACAGTTCCACTCACTCAAATGCTCTTGGCAACTACAGACTTCCTTACGTCTGATCTCATCACACACAGATGGCTCCTGCTTGTAAAATATTATTTGGGGACGTGTTGGAGTGGCCTGAACATGGGTCACTCCAGCAGTGTAATCTGACTCTTAACAGTTTCTCTGGACTGGGATAACCTTGAGTTCTGCCATTGTTTTCCAAACTGTAAAACAAGGAGAGTGTCTACCTCCTCATGAAGCAATGAGAACGTGTGAGCTAACATGCATACAATTCCTTTAAAAAAAGGAGAGGTGTTATTGCTGTTGAGGGAGAGTAAGATAGGGTCATGTGGGCTTCAGTTTTATTCTCTTCTCTGGAACAAACACCAACACAGATATAAATAGTGCCTGCAGAAAAGCAAGGGGCGAACTTCTGCTTTTTTTTTTTTTTTTTTTTTTTTTTTAAGTAGCTTTTGCATTTAAAGTCTGCTAAGAAGAGTTTGGAATAGTTTCATAATTAAAAACTTCTTTAGTTCTAATAGCATTAACATTTACCAAAGTAGATTTTTTTTTCAGTGGTGTCATAAATTCACAGTATTTATCCACCAGTTCTGTTTTTCATAACAAGACTGTGGTTTTTATTTTGATCGTGGGTTAGTTTATTGCCACAGCACATCGTTTTCCTTTTCTTTTGGAGGTTTGAGGAAAAGTAATTCTTTACAGACACTGATGGTATTTTTCAATTAAAATCATTTAAAGCAGAGAAGAGGGGTTGTCTGGTGGGGGACTGAAGATCAGAGTTCAGTGCTTGGCTCTACAATGGACTCCCTGGGGAAATTTTCAAAGGCACAAATGGCAGGTTGGCACATCATTCCCATGCTTGCTTTAGTGGGAGTTAGTTGTCTCTGAAAACTGCTCTTCCCTTTCTCTGGATTATCCTGATCAAGTCACGAAACCTTTCTGTGCCTTAGCCTGCAATCACTATGGTGGGAATTGTGTTTTGTTCCTCTCACCTTTTGCTTGACTTGCCCATTTAACTATAAGCTTCCCAAGACAGCAATTCTATTTTACAGTATGTAAAACACCTGCAACAGTGATGGAGCCACGATCTCGTCCGGGACTCATAGTTCTATTACAGTGCATACACACACAGAGTGTTAATACTAACCTGGGAATCTGGATGGTATAAATTTAAATAGTTTTCTCAAAGCTCAGGTTGTCATGCTTTCTAGGAGTACTACATTGGTAAATACTGCCAGATGAACAGGCGAAGATATTGATATCCACAGAGCAGATGCAGGACAGGAAAATGTCTTTCACCTGGCACCAGGAACGTGGTCTGTTGTCTGAACTGTGGGATTAGCAACCCTTTTCATTTCCGTATTCGATTTCCAGTGACTTCACTTTGGGCCAACCTGTACCATTCTGTACATTCTTTGACTTAAACATAACATTCTACCAGAACAAACATTCCTGGGAAATGAAAACAAAATCTAACTGCATAAGGCCTTTCAGAAAATAAATTTGAATCTGAACATGTATTTGCACCACAAGAGCACATGCACTGAGCCACTGTGGTAGCAAAACCAGTTCTGGTTCATGTATCCTGCATGTCAAGACTGGGCAATGTGATTTTAATTCTCAAACTGTAAAAGTAAAAATCTCAAAAACCCAACATGTGCAACCATTCAAAGGACAAGAATGACAATATCATGAATAAATATGCATGACAAGTAAATTCAAGGCAAAAAAGACCCAAAAAGTGGAGTGTTCCACAGAATTATGTAAATAAAAATGAGAATTATTTTATCAATTCTACTGATCTTAAATGCAATGTGACTATAAGTAAAGATGAAAAATATTTTCTATCCCAAGTGTACTCCTTAATTACCTACTATCCCATCAGGAAGTATCAAATGTGGCAAACATCATGAGGGTACGGCTCAGTATTCTCTAGAACATAGCTGCTGACTGATTATGTCTTTCAGACACTGCTAACAGTTAAATTGGGCTTTGTATTTCAGTCCTACTGCATAAATAATTCTCTAAACCATTCATCCACCTCAACAACCATGGCCATAAGCAAGAATCTCAGTTCTGTGGGCAAGTTTTTTTCCTCAAGTTAACTCCACTAAAACCAACAGCATGACAGAAGGAATTATTTTGATATAATGTATGCATAATATGCATAAGACTTACATGTCCTTTATGTGCTAAGCACATCCTCTTTCTTTTCCCATTATTCAGTTCATATCGCTCATGCACTCAGTCCAGTACACGATACGAGACAGAATTCCTACAGTAGATGTAAATAATTCAAGAAAGTTTGCAATTCCTCAGGGAGATTTACTCACAGATCACCTGTTCACAGAGCTTAAAGAGATGTCAAGAAAGTTCCCAGGTTATCACAGGCCAATGATAGAAGACAGCATAACAGAACACCAGTGTTATTTCTGCACAGAACTGAAACTTGTTTTTATTTATTTGTTGACTTACTTATTTTATAAATTAGCAAACTTCAAAGGGATTGGTTTAAATTAGCAAACTTCAAAGGGATTGGTTTAAATTTGCCAGAGATTGCTTCATGTACTGATGCTGCTGCAGTTGGATCCAGAAAGAATGACGCACCTCAGTCTGACATGGCTCTGATGATAACAGATAAGTAAACCACAGGAATGCCAAATATAAAGGGGTCAAAAGAAAATAGGAAGAAAGAAAGGAAGAAAGAAAAGAAGAAAGAAAGGAAGGAAGGAAGAAAGGAAGGAAGAAAGGAAGGAAGAAAGGAAGAAAGGAAGGAAGAAAGGAAGGAAGAAAGGAAGGAAGAAAGAGAGAAAGAAAGAGAGAAAGAAAGAGAGAGAGAAAGAGAGAAAGAGAGAAAGAGAGAAAGAGAGAGAGAGAGAAAGAAAGAAAGAAAGAAAGAAAGAAAGAAAGAAAGAAAGAAAGAAAGAAAGAAAGAAAGAAAGAAAGAAAGAAAGAAAGAAAGAAAGAAAGAAAGAAAGAAAGAAAGAAAGAAAGAAAGAAAGAAAGAAAGAAAGAAAGCAGGCCGCTAAAGCAAGTTACACTAACAGAATTAGCAGTGTAACAATACCACCATTTGCCAGTTGAGAAGCCTTAACTTATTGGCCATGTGCCTTACTTTCTATTCTGCTGGTCCATTTGTACCCCATCAGTCACACCTTGAGAAAGGTTTACAGCCATGGCTGACAGAATTCCAGCCTGCCCCCTTTGTGACAATCTTTCTATTTTGTTTCCAAGGGCAAAGTATACTGAGGACACTCTATGTGTCCGAAGGCCAACACGCCGTCACTTTCTTTACACACTGTACCACATAGATCTAGGACACAGAAAGGGTTATTCAAGTCCTTAAAGGGGACATTTATGCCCAGTACATTTCCAAAATAAGGATGGCAAGTTGCTGAAATAACTTATTTAAAACTTTTTCTCAAGTACAGAGTGATAGAATTAGAGTAAAATCATCTAGGAGGGGTTGGAAACACTTTCTCATGAAGCCTTAAACATCACTTCTAGTGACATTAGCTTGAGCTACACGTCCCATCGGAGAGCAAGTGTCAGCAAAGTAAATGCATTAGTTAAAGCTTAATAGTAGTTTGGTGTTCAATATCCTGAAATATTTAATATGTTTTTTTCCCAAAGTAAACTGTTATTCAGTTTTAATGAAGACATTAACCTGCTTGATTTGTAAGCTCCTGTGGGAAGTCAGTCTAAAATGCTGTCACAAGAGGCAGGCAGAAGTAACAAGAGCTATGACAGGAAATCAAGCACATTTTAAATGTTAAAAAAGCAGCCAGAAAATGAGTCTCAATATGCTCTTGTTTTCCTTTAGTTTTGTTTATTTTTTTGGTAATATGATTTCTGCCCTTTAAAAGATGCCAATTAAGGCTGGTTATAACGTAGTCTGCACGTAACTGTGGCTATTGAGAGCTACCTGAGTTTTCACCAACTATTTTGTAAACAAGAAGTGGTAAAGACTCCAAGAAAAAAAAAAAAGAAAAAGTTTGGGTCAGAATCTGAACTTCGAGAGGCTTCTCAGTTTCCAGCATTGCAGAACAACAGCTTTAAACTGGAACCCACTGCTACATTTCAGTCACAGTTTGAGTGTTCTGGACTGACTGAGGATACGGTCTACATTTCATTAGAACAGCCGGCCCTGTGAGTTGCCAGCTTGAAATGATAGTGATATAACAAGATGAGCAAAAACGTTGAGACCCCAAGCAATTAAGGTGGGTGTGTGCTTTCCTGAAATGCATCTTGGTGGTTTGACAAGGGAGACAAGCTGGCTGCTTCGTTTCACAGGAGCTGCGTTTAGTTCATGCTGTCAAGCGTAGATTCTGACACTTAACAGTATTAATATTGCTATTTCTATTGATATAATTAGCACTTCTATAAATAATAGCTAAAGCTGCCATTGCTAAGTATATGACTGCAATCAGCACCATCAGGCCCTTCTCCGTCGCACACCCTCCAGGAGACAGAAGCTGATTGCTCTCAACAAGACGGCAGCCTCCGTCGCGGCTGTTGATTCTTGTGGCCCACCTCGGAGCAGCCTCAACCACGCAGAAAACTCTCCCAAACAACCGTTTGGGATGTGTGAGACTAAAGTTTCTCCCCAGTCTTGCACCTGCCAATGTCTGAATGCTATAAATAGGGGCTCTTCTTTTCAGCCACATGATACAAAAACCTCGCGTTGAGTTCAGCGGCTGTTATTCGTATACTACAATGGGGGAGAAGTGCTATGAATGTTTTGGAGAGAAGCTGGACCCACCCTTTAAATCCCACCTAAACAGCACAAAAGGTTTGATTTGTCCGTTTTACAGCTGTGAAACGGGAAATTGCTAAACAAAACAGGCACTGATGAACAGAACAGCAGACCTGCTATTTTAGTCCCAAACTTCATTCAATTGCACTTAAAACTACTGAAGAACAACTTTTTCAAGCGGCCTAAACACCAAACTATTTTGAAAAGCTTTGCTGCTGTTTCACTATTCCTGAAAGCCGTAACTTCCATGCTAGTTTTGAGGTCATTCAGTATCTAACTTGAGGCAATTATGCTTCCTGATGCAGCTTGTCCCCAGCATCAATGGGAGAGGGCTGTGCACCGAATGAGGAGTGCTGCAGGTGGGAATGAAGCTTCAGGATTCCAGCAGAAAAATACACACAGTGCAATACACGCAAAAATAGAAATCACCAATTTTTGAAAACTGTGTGTATTTTCTGCTTCCTTCTTCCATAAAATGACACGGAGACTTTCAGAAGGCAATCTGCATTGTCTGGAAATAAAAAGTACTATTTATAAGGAGAACGGTCCAGATTTCTGATCGCAGTTTGTCATTAAAATTTTTTAAAACTTTGAAGTTCCTAAGTTTTATTCCTCTGTTACACAGAGGTTGTTGAGGGATTAAATCATTTGTGTAACTAGCACTGGGTGTGAGACAAGCACACTTCTAAATCCTGCTGGTGCTTCCAGTAACACCACTTTGTAGCTGCAACGCTGGAAAACTTAAAATGGTAAAGAGGATACAGCAACTCCAAAGAAGCTTTGAACTCCTGCACAGTGAAGACAGCTCACTCTGTATGAGGCCAAAGCACTCAGCACTATGTCCTGCAGCAATATCAATGCCAAAATCATTCCTGTATAATTCCACTGATGTCACTTCAGTTATTTCAAAGAGGAAATTCATGTCTAAGCCACGTTCTGTTTTCTGATGCAAACCCAGAATAACAACACTGAAGTTTATGAAGTTACTAACGCTGGCATTTACCGTCAAACCAAATAGCCAATGCAATAATTGGCACCTAGTATCTGAAATTGTTAGTTGTGATATTACATATAACCGTAACAACATCATTTCAGAATTCTCTGAGTGTATACCTTCACAAGTATTTGTGATGACAGCACATGAATATTATTCCTGTTACACAGATGGGAAACAAAGACAGAGCAATTTTCCCTAAAGTCAAATATGCTATTTGTGGCAGAGCAGAGAGCTTCGGGGTCCCACGTCTTAAGCCAGAAACCAAAATCAGCAACAAAGTACTCAGCCTTCAGTATGCTTTCATGAAAATATAAGAAGCAACAATCGAGTTGGATCCCATATTTCATTTTATAAAAAAAAAAAAAAAACAGGAAAATTTGAAGGAATTTTTTTTTTATTCAAATAAACAGCAAAAGAATCGGACTCAGTACTTTCCTCGATGAGAAAATTTGATTACAGATGGCTATATTTTCTTATTTCTCGGGCCACTTTTTGTGAGTATCTCTAAAAATCAGAGTAGAATCTGGTATTCAGTGATATCGGTTGGAACAGAACAACCTACATCCTGAACTCTTTTCAGAGAGTTCGACTCAAACCACAAGGTGTGGGACTTCACAAAGCAACTCTGAGGTTCCAAAATCACCTCACAGATATTGTGAAATCTTGTCAACAACTCCTTTTTTTTTTTTTTTTTTTTCGCTTCTCAATCGTGCAATGATTCATCAGAGTATTTGTGGCTCATCAAAATTAAAGAAATTGATTTGGTTTTGTTTGTATTGCTCTGAAATCTAAGACCAAGAGTCAGCATGACTATGGAAGGGTAAACACATAAAGTTTACTAAAAGCTGCCAGTTTGGGGGCACTATCTTGCTTTTGTTTTGTTAATAATACCATAATGACTGGTGCAGGCTTTCTGCAATAGCCTGCTGCTTCAGAGCAGCTGCTAAATTCACTTGGGCTACTATGCATGCAATTACGTATGCATTTTGTTTATGTAACATTAACGTAGTACTTTAAACAAATAAAAAATAATTATTTTTCTGCTAGCATATTCCATATTAGTAATTCCGGTCGCTTTGGAATCTTAATGAGTTAAGCATCGTGATTTCTGCCCTCACTTGGCTAGAGGACAGCCTTTTCCTTCGCAGTACGTGTGTAATCACTTAGGAACAGTTTGTAAATCTCAAATCCCACCTCGCTTGAAGGGATTTACAGCCTCACATGACAAACTATACTGAACAATACCGGGGTCCTGTGAAAAATAAACAAAAAAGAACACATTTATTTTCTAATACCGAGATGGAAATCGTAACTCTTAAGGGCCACCTGGAATCCGACCAAAGTTACCCAGCAAGGATCAAATCCTATTTGTCTTAGTCAAGCAGTCCTGCTGAAATCAAATCAGCACAGCACAGATCAGTATAGTGGGGCGATAGTTTAACCTCTGAGGCATGTCATAAATCCCGCACCATAAAATAGGTGCTATGGATTAATTTCTAATCCCAAATTATAACCTCCTGTTGAAGTACTGAAAACCCAATTCTCCTCAAAGATTTAAAAAACAAGGGTAGAACTATGCTGAGGTCTTTTAACACTTTACTATTAAAATACTGAGCAAAAACTGTTTCAGGATACTAAATTAATGCAGTGACAATTAAACAAGACTGTTTGAAGCAACTGAACAAATCATACACTATGACACAGCATCTCTTAAAAAAAAAAAAATAAATAAAAAAATTACAAATTGCCAGCACATGTAGTCACTAATTTACCCAATAAATTAATTCCACAAGTGGCTCCCCCAGTCATCAGTTTGAATTATCAAGTTTCTGCTGTATTTCCAAAACAACGCCAGGCATGCATGTGCGTAGGAGGGATGGGACAACGAAGCCAATAGGTGCAGCTGTGGCCTGGGAGGCAGAGGGCCTGTAACAACGCTGTCACTGATTGCTCTTTGACATTGGCAAGTCATTTCACTGCTGTTTAACTCAGGGTCTTTCTAGCATATAATACTGGAGCCATGAAGTCACCCCTTAAACATTTGGAAGGCAAAGACGAGCCCTCGTGTGCTTTATGAAGTCTTCTTTTCCACTCTCAAACAGAAACAAAGGGAGGGAATCTGGATTTGTTTCCTTTGTATCTTCCCCATGCGTAAATTAGAAAGAAAAAAAAAAATCAAACTTGACAAAGCATATTTATGCAAGTACAGCTGGAAGGCTGCCTCTGCAAATTCAGAATATTGGATGAACTAGCAGGTAGTTCATACATACGATACAACTGCTGCAGAGGATCTGGTCTGCTCTCTAGTTTAGGTGAAGTGCTGGAAACTCCCTGATTTTTAAGTAAGGGAATCAGCAACTCACTCCTAACACTACAGTGTATCCACAGCAGCCACAAGCCCTGGGCCAGAAGGATTCTTTGTATGCCAACGCAACAAACAAGCTCAGTTCTACTTTAAGACCACAAACCATTTTATTTTGGAAAACCTAAGACTTGCGTACCTTTAACAAGTGACTAGTCACAGAATCTACATACTATCAAAAACTTTCCTTCAGCTAGAAATGAGGATTTTTTTTTTAAACACCTACAGATTAAATGATGAGATTTAAAATAATGCTAAAATCTTCTGTAATGTTCTTCCTGCATTACAAATGGACTATTAAATCAGTGAAGTGCCAATCAAATGCTTTTGTACTTTGAAAGAAAGGTTTAAATAACAAAAGCAGTTTTTGGGGCCTCTTTCTCCCTCGGTAGTCAGTGTCACCTATGCACTAATTACAACATATTTACTCTCTTTTCTAGTAAGATTGCAATTGCAATTGAATAGATTTTCAGAGCACGATTTTTAAGAAGAGTTGCAATCACAGTCTCGTGGATTCTGGCACTCATTAATCCAGCTCATCGAAGAAGAATACAATGTTGTGCAGTAAACTTCAAGATATATGACAAGGCTGAATAATAACAGCCCTGGATTCAGCTCCCGGCTTTAAAATCAACTCCCTGCACGACCTCGGGTGAACCGTTAATTAAACCAGGGCCAGTTCCCCTGTGGACTAAACACAACGGAGCCAGCCAGTTTGTACAAGCCAAAGATTTGGCCCCAAGTTTCCAGAAGTTTTGATTCAGGCTGGCCAAATACCGGAATTTTCATCCCATGAAAAAAAAACGCTCTGCTGTGTTTCAGGATA